>NC_056739.1:1142180254-1142395254 GCF_019279795.1 Protopterus annectens
AGGACCCGGGGGAATTTGTGGAGAGGGACCACTGTTACTGTATGCCACTCTCCTTGGATACATATCCTGTAGTAAGGCTGAGACTAAACAGTAGCTTTATGTGTGGGTTCAACTCATCTTGGAGTTCATGTAGGACGCAGCCCAGGACACCATCTGGACCCATTGATGCTGTGTTTTTTGCTTTGGAGAGGGTAGTTCTTACCTGAGCATCTGAGATGTCAGGGGGGGCAGCACTCTGCTGGAATAGATATTTGCTCTTTTGGTGGTGGTGGTGGGGGGGGGGGGGGGGGAGTTTGCGCTGAACCTATCGGCCAGGATGTTGGCAATGTCTGTGGGTTGTGTATTTTTTGTCATTTTGGACTAATTATGAGCATATCTGGGAATTCCCACCCAGATTCCTAACATAACTAAAGAAAGCTTTGTGATTACCTTTAGTGTCCTGTGCAATTTTTCTCTTGAAGCTGGCCTTGGATGATTTTATGAGTGCCCGTAGTTTTTTGCTAATACTGATCACAGATGCCTTCCCTTTTTGGGATTTTGCTCTATTATGTAGTAACTTCCTTCTTCTATTGTATAGTTTATGGCTGGGGTCCACCAGACAGGACACCTGCTTTTGGGGGATTGGGTCTTAGTTTTACTTGGGATTGCATGATCCATGCATTCCTGAAGGTGTTCATAGAATGCGTTTATAAAGGATTCTGCAGTCTGGGCCTTATTTTCCACAGGCCCGGGGGCTTTGAAGGATTCTACCTCAGTTTTTAGTGTGAAGTTTGCTTTAGAGAAGTTTTTCACTGTGGTTTTCTGGGCAGGGGGTGGAGGTCGGGATGTGGATATCCAGTGAGATTAATTTATGGTCTGATATTACCAGTGAGGGATACACTTCTGGTCTGGAGCATAGAGTCCATTGTTGGTGATGATCAGGTCCAGTATGTTTTCCCCTCTTGTGGGAATGGTCACAAGTTGTTCGATAGCATTTGAGTTTATAAATTCTAGGAACCTTTGGGCTAGGGTGTTGGAGCTAGAGTAATGCTCCCAGTCTACGTTTGGGTAGTTGAAGTCGCCCAGTATAATGGTGTTTGGAGAGACCTTCATATTTTCCAGTTTTCTCTGGAAGGCCGAGTGGGGTTCCTGGGTTTGGGAGGGTGGTTTGTAGCAGGCTATAAACAGGAAGGCAGTTTTACCCATTGTTAGTTGCACATGGATAATCTCCGATGCTTTGTGCTGTGCCACCAACCTGGAGGTGTGGGTATCTGACTAATATTGATACTCCCCCTCCTTTTGTGTTTCGGTCCGAGTTTTGGGGCCAAAAAGCATGGTATGAGGATAACCTGGTAGAGCTGGGGTGCTCTCGGGAGCCTTGAACCTGGTTTCTGTTACTGCACAGATATAGAGGTTCTCCATGCTAAGGAGAGTTTTGAGTGTGTGCATCTTGAGGTTTAGACTTCTGGTGTTGAGTAGCATTACTCAGTTTCTTATCCCTTGTGATACCTATGGAGGTGGGTTAGTCTTTTGAGCCTTGCCTAAAAGGCACTATGGGGGTGGCAAGAGCCTTTGCCAATATCTGAAAGCCCAGGGGTGACAGGTGCAAGCTGTCCCTAGCGAAGCAACTTGGCTCGTCGAACATGTCATCCCAGGCTGACAGGCAATAAATCCCCTTTGAATGACACCAATACTTAAGCCAATTGTTGAAATTGATCATCTTTTCTTCATATTGTGGCATCATTCTTGGGGAGGGTAAGATGCTACTCAAGGTCAGGGTCATACCAGCTTGGGCTACATGCTCAGAGAGCTCCTCTGTCTCTTTTCATGTAGTCCATGGAGGTACGTCTCAAGTCATTCACACCAGCATGGACAATTACAGTCATTTGTACTTGCCTTGGAGTGACCTGAGTGATTGTGTTATGTGGCAGATCCTAGCGCCAGGCAGGCAGCTCACCGTGACCTTCTCCTTGTTCAGCCTAGTGAGCGGGACGTCAGTGTGCCCGACGATAGAATCGCCTATTACAATTGTATCAAGTGTGTTGTTTAGCCTTAAGGGCTGTGACTGTTCAGCACAGTAGTATATTAGTAAAGGATGAGAAAATATTGGTGGCTCTGTATTGTAATGAGCCGAAATGGCAGAGGCATGTATTTTAATTGATGAGAAAGAGGCCTTTGTCAAGCAACTCAGTTAAGTATTGCAATATCTGAGGAATATATGGTTTTGCAGTATCAGTTCCTTCTGCCTGATTCCTAGCACAGAATCTCTTCCATTTGTCAGCATAAGATTTTCTAGTACTAGGCCTTCTGGCTTCCACAATGACATCTATCACAGCTTTACTGAGATGTTTGTATGACTACATGATCAGCCATGCTGCCAGGTTCAGAGTTTGTAGTTGATTGTGCAGGATCTGATTGTTTTTCTGGGACAGTAGTTGTGGTCTTTGAGGCAAGGTCCAAGTTGGGTATTGAGACAAGTTCATTAGGACTGGGTACCAGTATTGGTGAGGCCAGTCCGGGGCAATTGGTATATTTGGTTTCTCCGACTTAGGAGGACCTTGGGGAGATGAGGCAGAGGAGTAAAGGTGTAAAATAGGTTTTTCCAACTGAAGGATAGGGCGTCCACTTTCCATGATTGTCTGATAAGTCCTTGTGCAGAATCTTTTCAACTGATAATTTTGAGGAGAGGCAAATAGATCTATGTCTGGGCTCCCCATTTCTCTGTTATCATGCTGAAGACTTGTGGATTTATTTTCCACTCATGAGGGTCCATAAGGTTTCTGCTTAAATAGTCTGCCAGAGTGTTTTGTTTTCCTGGCAGGATTTGAGCTTGAAGATGTATTTGGTAGGTCAAAGCTGTGTTCCACAGTGCCATGGCTAATCTGCAGAGGGGGTACGAGTGTGTGCCCCCTTGCTTGTCTATATACCACGACTGTGGTGTTCAGTCTTTATCAGTAGTTGTCCTGGATGAAGTAAGTCCTTGAAGGCTGTTAGGGCATTTTGACCAGCTAGCATCTTTCTGGTTGATATGCAGATGCATTTGTTTTGGTGACCATATGCCCTGAATGCAACTTCCTGCCATGTGGGTCCCCCAGGCATAATCTGATGGGTCTGTTGTCATGGTTTGGCTGGCAGGGGGTAGAGTGAATGGCCGTCCCATGTTTTGGTGACACGCCTTTGCCCACCATAGAAACTCCTGTTGCAGGCAGGGAATGAGAGGAATCATTGTTTTCAGACTGAGAATGTTGACTCCATAAACTTTTTAGGTACCACTGAAGTTTCCTCATATGCAGTCTTGCATATGGAATCAGTAGTATGCAGGATGCCATGAATCCCAGAGCTTGCAGAACTTGTCTTGCAAAAGACTGGGTTTTTGTTGCCAGTGTGAAGTAGTCAGTTGCCCTGGCTTGTCTGGCGTGAGGTAAGCCCTCTAGGCAGTTGTATGCAAGCTTGCACCCAGGAATGTTATCTTTTGAGAGGGTACCAGTTGTGATTTTTCATTTCTGTACCCTAGGCATGTACAAAGCCTTTTCACAAATGCCAGGTGTCAAAGAATGTCCTTGTTCGCTGCTTGAATGAGACAGTCGTCTAAGTAAGGATTTGTATCCTTTTGTCTGCAAAATGCAATTACTGGTGCCAGGCACTTTGTAAAGATCCTGGGTGCAGTAGATAAACCAAAGGGCAGTGCAAAGAACTGGTAATGCATTAAGCCAGCCTTGAATCTAAGGTATCTTCTGCACGACTGTCTTATTGGGAAATGCAGGTATGCCTCTTTAGGTCTAAAGCCACCAACCAAGCATTCTTGCCCAGCATGGGCAGAAGCTGCTGCAAAGTCAGCATTTTGAATTTTCAAAATCGATAAATCCAGTATTGGCCGCCAGGCCTTGTCCTTTCTGGGTACCAAGAACAGTCTTGAGTAAAAGCTTTGTCCTTTTTCCTGTTCTGGTACTGTCTGAATGGCCCCCATATCCATGAGGGACATAGGCTGCTTCTGGGCCTCTGCCCATTGATTTTTTGGCAGATCTGGCCAACTATTTGCCATTGGCAGAGTGGAAATGGAATCTGTATCCCTGTGATACAATGTTTAGTACCCACTTGTCCAGAGTTATTAACTGCCAATTTTGAGCACAGAGTGCTAAATTTCCCCCTATGGGTGCTGCCAAAAGATAAGTGCTTGGTGAAGGCAGAGGGAAGTCATTGGGATTATTTTCTGTAGGTTTGTGCTTTATCCCCTCCAGATTTGGAGCTGGAAGCGCCCCATTGCTTTGACCTGTGTAAATCCTGCGCTTGGTATCCGGAACCCTTAGGGCGTCTGGATTTGTCCCTTTGAGTTCTGTCTGAGACAGGAAAGGACCAATTTTGGTAGGCCAGTGTCTACTGAAAATTGGTGGCTGCACTTGTAAGAAGTCTTAACAGTTTGCATAGACTTAGCTTTGCCTTTCATTTTCTTTAAAACCTCTTCTGCCTTAATACCAAACAGAGAATTATGCTGTAAAGGCGCATCTAGCAATTTAGCTTTAACGTGATCAGGTAAATTTTGTTCCTTTAACCAGGCATGCCTCCTAATCACAGATCCAGTAACTGCGGCCCTGCAGGAGGCCTCTAAGGAATCTAAACCACATTGCAAAGTATGCTTTCCAACTTGCTTAGCTGCATGCAATAATTCCTGCAATTCCTTATTTTCTGCACATTCTGAAATCAACATTTTCTGTTTCAGCAGTCGCACAACATGTTGTTGGTACTTAAGCATATGAAATTGACAGTTTAAGGCCCTGATTGCAAGGTTGCAGATGTATAAACCTTTTTTCCCCATCTGTCCAGTGCCCGTGAATCTGTCAGAGGGGGTAGGATTTTTTGCTGTTGAGGCCTTAACTCCTTTTGGACCCTGTGAAATAGTTTCAGGATCAGCAGCAGGGTTTCTAAAAACTTTATACGAGTCAGGGACCCTGTAATACCAGTCAGGCTTACTGGGAGGTGGAGGTAAGGAGTCAGGAAACAAGCTTGACTCTGAAAACACATCATCCACAAGGTCTAAAACAGGGGAATGGCTAAAGGCCTGTGCTGAGGGAGAAGGAAATCCCTGAGCCTCTTTTGATTCTGAGAAGTCTTGACTCTCCCCAGTGAAAATGCTCCCTCAAAGTATGCAAAGTTTCTCCAAATGAAAAATCCTCAGGAGGAGGTGCAGACGGAATAGACTCTTCAGCATCAGAATCCTCATAGGGAGGTATAGATAATTCCTGATCAGAAGAGGAATGAGAAGAAACAGAAACCTGATCTGAAGATTCATAATCAGCGTCTTGCCTAGGCCACTAAGGAGGGGGATGGGTACCCATTTTTAGCCATTTTGATAATCTGTTTTTTTAGGCAGAGGCCTGCGCACATAGCTCATGCGTCAGTTTTTCAGGCTTAGAAGTTGCTTTTGTCTTTGGTTTTGCAATTGTCGTCTGTTTTATATACAAATGCTGAGGTCTGGAAACACCCTCAGAAGCTGGTGCCTGCTCAGCGGCTCCAGACCCATTCGAGGGAGATACATTCATCGGTCCAATACCTTTAGTATCTTGCAGCATGCTTGACTCCACATGGGGTGTCAGTAGAGGCCTGCGACTCAAAGGTAGCGGGCATCAGGGGCTGCGAAAGCACCTGAGTACTGGCGAACCAGCGACTGGCTTAGGAGAAGCTTAGTCTGTTTTGGATCTAGACTGCCTTTCTCTATCCTTTTCTTTGCGTTTTTTATGTACTCCGGTAGTCGGGTTGCTATCCAACGACATTTCTGGGTAGTTCAATCGGTTTCCAAAATACTTTGATGCAAAAATATACAGACGCTTAATAGTGCGTTGGTTAAATCTAGATAAAAACAGACAGCCAGGCATGTTGTGATCAGGGTATAGGCAAGGAACACAGTATAAATGGAAATCCTTATGAGGTATTTGCTTCCCATAAGTAATAAAATTAACTTTTTCTGACATCGGTAAAAAGCAAGAAAAAGTTTCTCCAACAGGGTACTTAGCTTTAGTGAAGACTTCGGCTCTGAAACTCAAACTCGAATATTTCAGTAGTCTGCCGACTGGCACTTGCGAAATGCTTCTGCATCGGGCAGCATGCGGCAATAAAGACTGGAGAAAATGGCGTCGGCTGCATGTTTTATACCCCTGACGTCATGGAAGAGGAGACAGCAACCGACGCAGGACCAGACTTTGGAATTCAGGCCAACTGAGGGCAACCTGCCAGCAGATTACCCAAATGTAATGACTGCAACAGTGAAACACGAACATATAGTCTCTCTGGACAGATCTCTCTCATTCCTTCCCTAACGCAAATGTTTAGGGGAATGGGAAAAGTACAGTTTTGTACCTACCATGAATGTAGATGTTAGTGTTCACCCTGCTGCAGTCATCCCACTTGGGTTATCCTGCCGTCAGGCGGTCCCGCAGTCGGCCTGAGTTCCAGTCTTGGTCCGGCGTCTGTTGCTGTCGCTTCTTCCCTGACGTCAGTGCGCTAGGGTATACAAGAGGCATCAGACGCCATTTTCTTCAGTTTTATTTGCCCCAGATGTCAGGTGCCCCCAATAGGTAGGCAATATATATATATATATATATATATATAGCTATATAAAAAAGTACATATAAAAATAAAACAATTCCTTCAGGCACAAGTAAATACACCACAGAGGTTGTATAGGATAGAGTGGTATAGATAAGTCCAGCTGGTTCAGAGGGGATGGAGGGTAACCTGGACTGCAGCAGGATGAACACTAACATCTACATTTATGGTAGGTACAAAACTGTACTATGTTCGTGTTACCCTGCTGCAGTCATCACACTTGGGTTGAATCTCAAAGCTAAGGATGGGTGGTGGAGTTAAACAGGGTTAGAAGAAGCTAGTAGGCCCTGCAAAACTGCAGTGGCAAAACCAGCTCTAGTCTTAGAATATAGAGGTAAGTGATGGTGTGCACTGAACTCCAAGTTGCAGCTTCCAGAATATCCTTGGTTGGCACCCCCCTGAGAAAGGCTGCTGATGTAGCTGTAGCCCTGGTGGAGTGGGACCTAATGTTACTAGGTACCAGTTTCCCAAGATGCGTGCAGCAGAAACGTATGCAATGTCCTATCCATTTTGAAAATGGTCTGTTTTGAGATGGCTTTTCCTTGTGATCCTGCAGCATAGGCTACAAAGAGCTGGCCAGATTTTCTGAAAGCCTTAGTTTTATCCAAGTAGTAACGTAATTGCCTGTGAATGTCCAAAGAGTGCAGGAGTCTTTCTCCTTTGTTCTGGGGATTTGGGAAAAAGGTGGTCAAATGAATGGTTTGGTTTAGGGCCACACTGGATACCACCTTTGGCATAAAGGAAGGGTTAGTTTGTAGAGAATCTGTCTTGATGAAAAATGAGGAAAGGCTCCACTGCCATTAGTGCCTGTAGCTCTGAGACTCTTCTAGCTGAAGTTATTGCTAGTAGCAGGGCAGTTTTCCATGAAAATTTTTTTAAATCAGCTGAGTAAGCTGGTTCAAAGGGCGGCAGTGTAAGCTTTTCCAGAACAAAGTTGAGATCCCAAGTAGGTGTTGGTGCTCTCCTGGGCAGTCTTATGTTCTTAGCCCCTCTGAGGTACTGTCTTAGGAGTGGATGTGAAAATAAAGGAGGATCCGTGCTGTAATGAGCTGAAATTGCTGAGGCGTGGCTCTTAATAGATGAAAAGGAAAGTCCTTTGTGCAACATCTCAGTTAAATATTGTAGAATCTGAGGAATGTTTGGATCAAGGGGATTTTGGCCTTTAGCCTGGTTCCAGGCGCAAATTCTTTTCCAGTTGTCTGAATAGGTTTTCCTGGTGCTGGGCCTCCTGGCCTCCAGAATGACATCCATAACAGCTTTGGATAGAGGTGTTGGCTGGTTGTTTATGTAATTTGCCATGCAGCCAGGTTTAAAGTCTTGAGCTGGCTGTGTAGAATCTGATTGTTTCGCTGGGTGAGCAGGTGAGGAATTTGTGGTAAAATCCATGGTGGGCCATGTTCCTTAGAACTGGACACCAGTGCTGGCATGGCCAGTCTGGTGCAATGAGTATCATTTTGTGGCCTCTAATCTGACTTTCAGCAGTACCTTTGCTAGAAGAGGCAGTGGAGGAAAGGCATACACTGTTAATGTTTTCCAACTGAATGAGAGGGCGTCTACTTTCCATGCTTGTGGATGGAATGTCCTTGTTGAAAATTTTTGAAGTAGATAGTTTTGGGGGTTGGCAAACAGATCTTTGTCTGGGCGTCCCCATTTTTGAGTTATCATTGCAAACACTTGTGGATCTACTCGTGGGGATCCATGATGTTTCTGCTTAGGTAGTCTGCCAATGTGTTTTTCTTTCTTGGCAGGAACTGTGCTTGTAATTGAACCTGGTAAGAGTGCTGTGTTCCACAAGGTCACTGCTTGCCTGCATAGTGGGTAGGAATGTGTGCCCCCTTGCTTGTTTATGTACCACATTACTGTGGTATTGTCCGTCTTTGTTAGTTGTCCTGGGTGTAAGAGGTCATTGAAAGCTGTTAGTGCATTCTGTACTGCTAGCATTTCTTTTTGATTGCTAGGCAGATGCCTTTGATCTCTAGTCCATTAGCCCTGAATGCACTGTCCTGCCATGTGTGCTCCCCAGGCATAGTCCGATGCATCTGTTGTCAGTTTGCCAGGCTGTGGGGTAAGGTGAAAGGCTGACCCTTGAGGTGACATGCCTGTGCCCACCACAGAAACTCCTGTTGAAGGCAGGGAATGAGTGGTATTGTTTCCAAGCTGTGGTTGTGCTGAGTCCATACGCTTTTCAAGTACCATTGTAATTTCCTCATACGCAGTTTTGCAAATGGTATTAGAAGTATTCAAGATGCCATGAATCCCAAGGCCTGCAGAATTTTTCTTGCAGGGAGTTGGGTCTTTGTTGCCATTATTCTGAAGAATTGAGTCAGCTGTTGCTTGTCTGGCGTGAGATAAGCCATCTGGGCCGTTGTATTAAAGTTGGCACCCAGGAATATTATGTTTTGAGGGCACTAGTTTTGATTTCTTTTCATTTACTGTGTACCCTAGGCAACTTAGAAGGTGTTTGATAAATGCCAGACGCTTTAAAAGAATGTCCTTGCTTTCTGCTTGAATAAGGCAGTCGTCCAGGTATGGGTATATTTGAATTCCTCTGTCTGCAATATGCAATTACTGGTGCCAGGCATTTTGTGAAGACCCTGGGCGCAGTAGATAAGCCAAAGGGCAGTGCAGAGAATTGATAATGGGTTGAACCTGCAATGAAGCGGAGGTATCTTCTGCAATTTTGTCTGATAGGGACATGCAGGTATGCCTCCTTGAGGTCCAACGTTACTAGCCAAGCATTCTTGCTCAGCATGGGAAGAAGCTGCTGTAGTGTTAGCATCTTGAATTTTGGTACTTGTAGACAGGTGTTCAGAATTGAAAGATCCAGAAAGGGTCTCCATGCCTGGTCTTTTCTTGGGACTAGAAAGAGTAGAGTAAAATTCCTTGTCCTTCCTCCTGTGTAGGTACCTGTTGAATGGCTCATGTCTACGAGAGCTGTAATTTGTTTTTGTGCCTCTGCCCTTTGATTTGGTGGCACGTTTGGCATTCCTTTTATCTTTGGCAAGGTATTAAAGTGGAATCTGTATCCTTGTGAGACCATGTTTAGGACCCATTTGTCTTTTGCAATGATGTGCCAGTTGTCTGCAAAAAGTGCAAATTTTCCTCCCAAGGGAGCTGCCAAGAAAGATTTGCTTGGTAGTTTGAGGATTGAGTCATTGTGTTCGTCTTCTGCTAGCTTGGGGCCTATCTTCTCCTTTCTGGGTAGCAGTACCCCATTGGCGAGGTTTGTAAGGACCTTGTGACTGACCTCTGCCCCTTGGGCATCTGTATTTACCCCTCTGTGATCTGTCAGAAGCTGGAAAGAACCATTTTTTTGTTGGCCAATTTCTGTTGAAACGAGGGGGTTGTACCTGTAAAAAATCCTTGACTGTCTGCATAGACTTTGCCTTATCCTCCATTTTCTTTAAAACCTCTTCTTTGACGCACCAAATAATACATCCTGCTGTAAAGGTGCATTCAATAATTTTGCTTTAACATGATCAGGTAGGGTTTGTTCTTTTAACCAAGCATGTCTACGTATGACAGACCCAGCAACAGCTGCTCTACAGGAAGCTTCCAATTAATCAAATCCACATTGTAAAGTAGGTTTGCCCACCTGTTCAGCTGCATGCAACAGATCCTGCATTTCCTTGAATTCAGACTGTTCAGAATGTGTGCTCATTTTTGTTTTAATTAAGACATTAGGAATTGATATTTCAGCATGTGAAACTGACAATTTAATGCTCTCATAGCCAGAGTAGCTGAGGTGTATATCTTCTTTCCCCATCTAGGGCTCTGGAATCCCTTTCAGAGGGCACAGGATTTTTAGCCATAAAAGCTGTAGCCTCTTTGAGACCCTGGGAAATTGTTTCTGGGTCTACCACAGGGCTTTTATAAAGGAATTTGTGCGAGTCAGGTACTCTGTAGTACCTGTCTGGTTTGGCTAGAGCAGGAGGTAGAGAGTCTGGATTTAGACTAGACTCCAAGTAAACATCATCCACAATGTCTAAAACTGGAGGGATAGCAAGTGGTCTGTGCTGGGGTAGTAAAAGGAACTCTGAGCCTTTTCTTAGAATCCTTCCCAGTGGAAATGTCCCCTCATGGTATGCAAAGTTTCCCCAAAGGAGAAGTCTTCAGGGGGAGATGCTGAAGGAATAGAGTCTTCAGCATAAGAGTCATCATAAGGGGGGAAAGAGTAGTCCTGTTCCTCAGAAGAATCTGAGGAAATTGAAACCTGGTCAGAGGAAGCATAATCCTCCTCTTGTCTTGGTCTTTTATCTGGAGGGGGATGGGAACCCCTGATTAGGGTAATCACATCTTCAGCCATCTTAAGCATCTGTTTCTTAGGCATGGGGCCTTGAACTGTAGAGTGATGTAGTCTGTTTTGGTTTTAATGGAGTTTTAAGCTTAGCATAAGATTTAATGGTGAGTGTAGTCGGTCTGAAGACACCTTCTGCAACCAAAGGTGTTTCTACTGCACCGGGATCTCCTCCTGCTCCGGTGTCGGAAGGGCCTAATGAAGATGGCTGCGACGGCCTAGTATACTCCACTTTGGAATCCGCAGCTGTCTGGGGTTCCAATTCTGCGGTCGTCAGGGGCTGCGTAGGCGCCTCACTGAAAACCGGAGAACCGGCGACAGGCCCAGCAGAGGCCTCGGAGTCTGGCTTGTTCCTAGGCTGCCTGTCCTTATCCTTGCGTTTATGCATGCCGGTCGTCGGCTGCTCAGACGGCATGATATAATTAAATTTCCTACCAAAGTAATGTCGTGCGAAGTCAAAACAGCGTTTGATAGTTCGTTTATTAAACCTAGCACAAAACAGGCAACCTGTGACGTTGTGGTCTGGGCCTAGGCAAGGAATACAATAAGAATGGAAGTCCTTATGAGGTATTTGCTTCCCACAAGAAATGCAATTAACTTTTTCTGACATCGGAATGAGGCAAGAAAAGGTTCCCCAATGGGATACTTCGCTTTATTGAAGACTCTGGACTGAAATTAGATTCGAAAATCTCAGGTGTCGGCCGACCGGCACTTGCGAACCGCTTCGGGCACCGCGCGGCAAGAAAGACTGAAGAAAATGGCGTCGGATGCCTCATACCCCTGCCGCACTGACGTCACGGAAGAAGCAACAGCAACCGATGCCGGACCAAGACTTTGGAACTCAGGCAGACTGCGGGACCGCCTGACGGCAGGATAACCCAAGTGTGATGACTGCAGCAGGGTAACACGATGATCAACTTAGCCATTCAAATACTTGTCTTAAATGCAACTTCTATGACTTTTTGCAAAAGGGATTTACCATCCAACTGCCTCTATCCTAGTGGAAGATGGGAACACACCAGGGCTTGAAGTTCTGATACTCTTCCTGCAGAAGTGACAGCTACCAACAAAGCAGTTTTCCTAAATAGAAATTGGGGGGGGGGGGGGATCTGAAGCTTCAGGCTCGGTGGTGAAGGACTTTCAAGGAGTGGATCACTGCTGACATTTCCTAGATATTGATGTACTTCTGTATGTTCTTGGGCCTCCAAGTGGTCTCCACTTACACTCCCATTGACGCAGCTTCCCAAGCGAAGCAGTAAGAATCTGTCTGGACAGACTGTGCTAAAAGGGAAGTCCTAAATTGACACTCAACTGGGTCCTCCACCACTAACTCTCTGGTGAAGGGAGCACTGGTAAGAGAGAGGAGGAATGTAGATTCTAGGTCCAACAAGTCCGGACATGTTACTGAATTTCCTCATGTGGAGATAGGCCAGTGGTATCACTAGAACCACTGACACCGTATGTTCTAGAATATTTAGGAATAGTCTTGCCAGGAAAAGGTTCCATTCCGGAGAATTCCTGAAATATTCCATAAGACAGGACCTTGTCTTTAGGAGGAAAAACTATTCTTTTGTCCGGGGCAATTAAACACCCCAGGAAGAGGAGTCTTTGCAGGGGTGTCAGGCACAACTTCCAAATTTCAACATGAACCCTAAGTGAAGGTTGAGGCCTTCTCTAGTGATTCCAACCACCAGGATAGGACTCTGCACAGATCAGCAAGTCATCCAAGTAAGGAAAGATATGAATGCCAAGAGTCCAGCAGTGAGCTGTTATCAAAGCAAGACAATGGATAGCCCAAAGGGCAATGCAAAGAACTGATGGTGTGAACCAAACAAATCTCACATCCATCATCTTCTGAAGCCATAAACAATGGGGATATGGTAATTCACATCCTTCAAATTCAGGGCAACCACAAAGCGGCAATCTGGCAAAAGATTAGCTTCTTGATGGTTTCAGAACATTCAAGCATAACAGTGGTCTCCACGACTGCTCTTTTTTGGGAACCAGGAAAACTATGGGAGTAGAAACCTTTTTCTTTCTGAAGGGACGACCAGTTCTATGGCCCCCCCCCTCTGAAGGGATGACCAGTTCTATGCCCCCCCCCCCCCAAGTCCAACATTTGCTACCATACAGGAGGGAACAAGGTCTGATTCAGGGGGTGAGGGGGAACCCCCATGAACAGGCAATATTCCTTCCACTCCCACCTGAAACCTCTGCCAACATGACCGGGCACCCATTTGTCAGAAGCTAACAGTCAAGCCGCCCGGTTGAGAGCCAACTTGAGACTGGGCATCCAGAGGGGGACTAGGGAAAGACTTGTGCCATGCCTCAGCATAGTCAAAGGTTGGAAGGGGGTATCCTTTTTGGGAAAGGAACATCTCATTAGGTTTGGCAGAGTACACATTCTACTATTTCCTTTTGCTCAGCTGAGATTTGCTCGTTTGGCCTCAATTATCCTGCTTGGTGGAGGGATACTTGGGAATATGGAACATTTTAGACACCCCTTGCACCAGATGAACACTGGGATGATAGAGGTAAAGTATTTGATTAGGCGCTAAAGCAAACACAATCAGAATCAAGTGGAACATTCATAATTTCCTTTTCTAACTCAAAAAAGTTTGGACTATGCAACCAGGCATACCCTCCTTATCACTACAGACGTCACTGAAATTCTAGAAAAAGTAATGGCCCCTTCCAAACGGCTCTTTAAAGCATGTTAAGACACTTGAGAAATTTTGGACACTATTTCTGACAGTTTCTCAGCAAGTAACCATACAATTAATCTAAATTATACACATACTTTAAGACAAACTTCCAGATAAAACACTAGTTAAAACACCTTAAAGGCTACTCTGTTGGACAGTTCCACCTTCCTCCCCACAGATTCTAGCCACTTGGCTAGCTTATCTGAATGGACTGGGTTTGACAAAGACTGTTTGTTGGAATATGCCACTGGGCGGCAGCAGCAGCATGGTCGAGCACACTGAATTTCTTAAAACTTTCTGAATCCATCAGGTCAGGATACAAGAAAAGTACAGTTGTGTACACTTACCATAAATGTAGATGTTAGAGTGTACTCACTGTTGCAGTCATCACACTTGGGGTATCCTGCCAGAGGTAGCCCTCAGTCGGCCTGAATACCATAGGCTTAGTATTTCTGCGTAGGTTGCTGTCGCTCCAGGACCGATGTCAGGTCTTGAGTGGTATAAAAACAGGCAGCAGACGCCATTACATCAGTTTTTCTTGCCCCAAAGGTCAGGAGGCCCCAAACAGGGAGCTAGGTTATGGTGGAATAACACCACCAGTAGAAAGTAAATACCAATAGCCCTGTAAAGAGAGAGGAAAGAGAGAGACAAGGGGGCTGGAGGGTGGGAAACCAGGACTGCAAAAGTGAATACACTAACATCTACATTTATGGTAAGTGTACACAACTGGACTATGTTCTTCGTGTTTCACTGTTGCAGTCATCACACTTGGTTTGATTCCCAAAGTTGAACAGGTAGAAGCAGTCAAGAAGAGTGGGGCTGGTTAGTATGCCCTGCAGGACTGCAGTTGCAAAACCTGCCCTGGATTTGGAAAAGATAGGCAGGTGGTAATGCTTGGTGAAGGTATGAACAGAACTCCATGCTGCAGCTTCTAGGATGTCCCTGGTAGGGACCCCTCTAAGAAATACTGCAGAGGTTGAAGTTGCCCTAGTGGAATGTGTTCTGACCCCAAGTGGGATTGGTTTCCCATGGTGTTTAAATGGATACAGTGTGCTATCCATTTGGAAATGGTTTTGATATGGCCTTGCCCTCTGCCCCTGGTGCAAAGCTGACTAGTAACTGGTCAGATTTCCTAAAGGGCTTAGTCCTATCCAGGTAGAATTGGAGCTCTGTGCATGTTTAAAGAGTGCAGGATCCTTTCCCCCTTATTTTGAGGTTTAGGGAAAAAGATGTTCAGCCAAAAGTGCTTGTAGCTCAGGCACTCCTAGCTGAAGTGGTGGCCTGAAGCAAGGCTGTTTTCCAAGAGAGGAATTTTAAATCTGCTGAAGCTGCAGGCTCAAAGGGAGGCAAGTGTGAGCTTTTTCCAACACAAAGTTAAGGTCCCAAGCAGGGATACGGGCTCTTCTTGGTGGCCTTAAGCTGTCAGCCAAGTTACTACTTTATGAGAGGGTGTGAAAAAGAGAGGTGGGTCAGTGCTGTAATGTGCAGAGATGGCAGAGGCATGTATTATAATGGAAGAGAAAGATAGGCCCCTGTGGAGTAGGTCTGCTAGATAATCCAGGATGAGAGGTAAGGAGGGCTGTGCTGGGTCAGCTCCTTTAATCTGGATCCAGGAACAATACCTTTTTCACTTGTCAGCATAGGATTTTCTCATGCTGGGTCATCTGGCTTCACATACAACTTCCAGGACCTGCTTGCTTAGGCTGGCCACTGGAGGAGAAGACAAGGAATAAACCAGGCTGCCAAGTCCGAGGTCTGCAGTTGTGGAAGCAAGAACTCACCCTCCCGCTGAGTCGAAAGTTGGAATCTGAGGGAGGTGCCATGGAGGCAACGGTGACAGACTGCGCAGTAGTGGGTACCAATGTTGGCATGGCCAGTCTGGGGCAATCAGGATTGCCCTTGGTCTTTCCTCCTTCATTTTGAGTAATACTTTTGTAAGAGGTAGAGGGGGAAATGCATAGATTGAGAGGTTTACCCATTGGAAGGTTAGGGCATCCACTTTCCAGGCCTTGGTGTGAAGTTCCTTGGTGCAGAATTTGTTGCACTGGTGGTTGTAGGGGGAGGCAAATAGGTCCACCTTCGGGATACCCCATTTCTGGGTCACAAGGCTGAAGGTGTTGTGGTTTAATTGCCATTTGTGTGCGTCTAGGAGATTTCTGCCAGAAACTTTTGGTTGCCTGGCAAGAATTTTGCAAGCAGGTGACTATACATGGCTGAGGCTGTGTTCCCAAAGGGTCATGGCTAGCCTGCAGAGTGGGTAAGAGTGGGTTCTCCCCTGCTTGTTAATGTACCACATCCCTGTGGTGGTGTCGGTTTTGATTAGTAGAGGCCCTGGGAGACAGTAGGGATCTGAAAGCTGTCAGTGTGCTGAACAGCTAGCATCTCTTTTTGATGTGCAGATGAATTTGATTTGGGCTCCAGTGGACCTGAATACACCTGCTGTCCAGGTGTGTACCCCACACAGTCTGATTGGTCTGTGGTTAGGGTCTGGGCGCAGTGCGGTTGTGAAAAGGGAAGTCCCTTGTGGTTGCATGCTGCTGCCCACCAAAGAAAACCTTTCCCTAGACAAGGTATTATAGGTATAATAGTTTCCAGATCCTGAGAATGTTGACACCAAAAGCTTTTTAAGTACCACTGAAGTTTCCTCATATGCAGTCTGGCATATTGGATTAGTAGAATGCAGAAGGCCATGAACCCTAGAGCTTGCAGGATTTTCCTTGCAGATAACTGGGTTTTGGTGTCAGTTGAGACAAGTGGCCTGTCAGATACGACTTTTTCTGGAGTAAGGAATGTCACCTGGGATGCTGTGTCCAGGCTTGCTCCCAGGAATACAATTTTTTGACTAGGGACTAGTCTGGATTTCTTTTCGTTTATAGTGTACCCAAGTGAGGTTAGTAGGTCCTTTACAAATGTCAGGGGCTGCAACAGCTTTTCCTGTCGGTCTGAATCAGTCTTCCAAGTAGGGGTAAATTTGAATAAGTCTGTCTGCAAAAAGCAATGGCTGGAGCCAGGCATTTTTTGAAAACTCTGGGAGCAGTGGATAAGCCAAAGGGAAGTGCAGAGAACCGATAATACATAGATCCTGCCCTGAAACATTGATATTTCCTGCAAGAGTCTCTGACTGGGATGTGCAGATAGGCCTTTTAGGTCTAGGGTGGCTAACCAGGCATCTTTGGACAGCATAGGGAAATGCAGCTGTAGGGTGAGCATTTTGAATTTTGGTACCACCAGGAAGGTGTTTAGAATGGAAAGATCCAAGATTGGGCGCCAGGTGCACTCTTCTGGGTACCAGGAAAAGTCTAATAGAAACCTTGGCTAATCTGCTCTGCAGGAACAAGCTGAATTATGGACAGCAGGAAATGAACTGGTTTGGAGGAAGATCTGGGAACCCTTTTGGGGTTGGCAGCATGTGGAAGTAAAATATGTACCCCTGGGACACAATGTTTAGGACCTATTGTTGGTGATGGAGGCCCAGTTTTTTGCATGGGAGGCAAGTTTTCCTCCTAGAAGCACAAGCAGATGGGTAGAGGTGAGGGGGTGAAGTTGAGAAGTCATTGTGAATTCTTTCCACAAGGGGGTGGCTCAACATTCCCCGTTTTAGAAGTGGAGGTACTCCATTGCTTAGATCTCTGCATACCCTGAGACTGCTGTCGGGGGGGGGGGGGGGGTCTGCTTCCCCTAGGTCTAGTCTGAGGTAGACTTGAGGGGGCTGGAAAGGACCAATGTTTTGAGGGGCAATGCCTACTAAATCTATGAGGCTGGACTTGCAAAAGTCTGTCTACATAGACTTAAGCTTTTTCTTCCATCTTTTTTAAAACCTCTTCTGTTTTGGTGCCTAACAGATTGCCTTTGTTCAGTGGTGCGTCCAATAATTTGGATTTGACATGGTGTGACAAAGTTTGTTCCTTAAGCCAAGCATGCCTTCCAAGTACAGAACCTGTGACTGCTACCCTGCAGGATGCTTCTAGGGCATCAAACCCACACTGCAGGGTATATGTTTATTAACGGCTTGCAGAATGCATAAGCGCCTGTAATTCTTTGTCTGCACAGTCAGGGAAGGTAGATATTTTTTTGTTTAATAAGTTCCATAGTATGTTGCTGGTATTTCAGCATGTGGAACTGAATTTAATGCTCTAATGGAAAGAGCTGCAGAGGTGTATACTTTTTTACCCCATCTGTTTAAAGCTTGGGAATCCCTGTCCAAAGAAGTGGGATTCTTGGCTGTGGTGGCTTTTATTCCTTGAGGTCCTTAGGAGATTTTTGAAAAGAAATTTGCGAGAGTCAGGGACTCTGTACCTGTCAGGTTTCCTGGGAGCGGGAGGTAGAGTATCAGGAGTAAGACTGGATTCCATAAAAACATCCACAACATCCAGAACAGATCTAAAAATTCCCAGAGTATATTTTTGGACTGAAGATAATCCAGGCATTCCCAATGGAAATGCTCTCAAGGTATGTAGGGTTTCACCAAAATAAAAAATCCTCTGGAGGAGAGGCAGAAGGAATGGATTCCTCTGCATATGAATCCTCATAAGCAGATAAGGGCATGTCTTCATAATCAGAAACCTCATAGTCTAACTCATAGTTAGATAAAGCTGCTGGGGACAAGTCTTTTCCTTTTAGCAGAGGTAGGCTGGCTTCCTCTAATCAGTTTAAGGTCTTCTGGCATTTTAAGCATCTGAGATGGAGGCATGGAAGCAGACGCTTGAGGTTGGGTCGTCTTTTAGGCATAGTTTGTACTCTGGGCCTTAGAAACTCGGTAGTTTTAGAAAGAACTGAAGACATGAAAGAAGTCGATTTGTGTCTAATATCGCTAGTGCGAAAAAAGTACAGTTTTGTACCTACCATAAATGTAGATGTTCGAAGATCCACATTGCTGCAGTCCTTACACTTGGGTAGTCCGCTGTCCTCGGTCGGCCCGAATATCAAAGTATAAGGCTGACGTTGGTCAAGGCCCATTTGACTGACATCAGGACGTCAGGGTACAAATGCGCATGACCGACGTCATACCCTCAGTGTTTTCTTGCCCCAGATGTCAGAAGACCCTAAAAAGGTCAAAAACCAAAAGACAGCAAACAACCAACCACCCTTGCACTAAAAATATGTACAATATATACAATATATACAATATACACCATATTGACAACCCAATCCACACAACCGCCTCTAACTACAGAGGGGAAGGAGGGAGGGTAAATTGGACTGCAGCAATGTGGATCTTCGAACATCTACATTTATGGTAGGTACAAAACTGTACTATGTTCTTCATCTCACATTGCTGCAGTCCTTACACTTGGGTAGAATCCCAAAGCAGAGGTAAGGGAGGATGGCAAAACTATAAGGAAGAAGGAGCTGCCAAAATGCCCTGCAAAATAGCAGTGGCAAAACCAGCCCTAGATTTAGAATAAAGTGGAAGGTGATAATGCCTAGAGAAAGTATGCACTGAACTCCAAGTAGCTGCCTCCAAAATATCTTTAGTTGCCACCCCCCTTAAAAAAGCTGTCGAAGTGGCAGTAGCCCTAGTGGAATGAGGCCTAATCCCAGCTGGAATCTCCTTGCCATGATGGGAATAACAGAAAGCAATGCAAAACCCAATCCACTTAGAAATAGTTTGTTTTGACACAGGCTTGCCCTGAGAACTCAAAGCAAAGGAAACAAATAACTGCTGAGACTGCCTGAACCCTTTAGTTCTGTCCAAATAATATCTTAACTGCCTGTGTACATCTAAAGTGTGCAAAACCTTTTCCCCTTTATTTTGGGGGTTTGCATAAAAAGTAGGCAAATGAATAGTTTGGTTTAAAGCCACACTAGAAACCACTTTAGGCATAAAGGAAGGATTAGTACGTAAAGCTACCCTATCCTTATGAAAAATTAAGAAAGGCTCAACCGCCATAAGGGCCTGCAACTCAGAAACCCTTCTTGCAGAGGTAATGGCCAACAAAAAAGCAGTCTTCCATGATAAATATTTCAACTCGGTAGTAGCTGCAGGCTCAAAAGGTTGTAGAGTAAGTTTCTCCAACACAAAATTGAGATCCCAAGCAGGAGTAGGAGCTCTACATGGGGGTCTTATATTCTTTGCCCCTCTAAGAAATTGCTTGAACAAAGGATGAGAAAACAATGGTGGGTCACAATCATAGTGAGCCGAAATTGCTGCAGCATGAACCTTAATAGAAGAGAAGGACAAACCTTTGTCCAGTAACTCAGTAAGATATTGAAGAGCCACACTTAAATTAGGCTCAGAAACATCAAAATCCTTTGCTGCACTCCAAAATAAAAATCTCTTCCATTTATCTGCGTACACTTTCCTTGTACTAGGCCTTCTAGCTTCCAAAATAACATTCAAAACTTGCTGTGGAAGTTGAGACCCACTATGGTTCAAAACAGAATATGCCAGGCTGTTAGATGAAGAGAGTGAAGCTTAACATTGAGCAAATGACTGTCCTCCTGAGACAACAGGTGTGGAATCGAAGGCAAAGGCCATGGAGGCTCCCGTACCAGGCTTCTCAGTAATGGGTACCAATGCTGTCGAGGCCAATCTGGAGCTATCAAAATCATCCTTGGCTTGTCCTGTCTGGCCTTTAGTAGTACCTTTGGGAGGAGAGGCAGAGGTGGAAAGGCATACACATGAAGATTGCTCCAATTGAAAGAAAGAGCATCCACTTTCCAAGCTGTGGGATGAAACCTTTTCGCAAAACTTTGGCAGCTGGTGGTTTAGTGGAGAAGCGAACAGATCTATGTCTGGAGTTCCCCATGACACTGTCAATTTCTGAAATACATGAGGATCCAATTTCCACTCGTGGGGATCCATAATTGCCTGCTCAACACATCTGCTAAGGAGTTCTGTGCTCCCGGCAGAAACCTTGCCTGAAGATTTAGCTGTAAACTGAGAGCAGTCTCCCACAAAATCATTGCTTGCCTGCATAGAGGATAAGAATGTGTTCCCCCTTGCTTGTTGATGTACCACATGACAGTTGTGTTGTCTGTTAGAATCAACACCTGCCCTGGAAGAAGTAAATCCTTGAAAGCTATTAATGCAAACTGGACTGCTAACATCTCCTTCAGGTTGATATGTAGATGTTGTAGTCTGGCAGGCCACTTGTCTTGTATCCACTTTCCATTCAGATGAGCTCCCCAAGCTTTGTCTGAGGCATCTGTCGTAAGAATCTGACTCGCCTCTGGCCGGGTCACAGAGAGTCCCTTGTTTAGGTGACATTCCTGAGCCCACCACAACAATTCCTTTTGAATGCAAGGTATTATTTGAATGACAGTGTCCAGATCCTGGCAGTGCTGTGTCCATACATTTTTGAGATACCATTGTAACTTCCTCATATGCAGTTTGGCATTGGGAAGCACCAGAATACAAGATGCCATGAACCCCAAGGCTTGAAGGACTGTCCTTGCAGTCAGCCTGGACTGAGACAATTGATGAAAGTAAAGGGAAAGATTCTTTCGTTTGTCCGGGGTCAAAAAGGCCATCTGGGATGCTGTATTCAGTCTTACACCCAGAAAGCACATGTCCTGAGAGGGTACTAGACTGGACTTTATTTCGTTCACAGAATACCCCAGGCATCTTAGCACTGCTATCACATATTCCAACTGGTGAAGAAGCTCGTCCCTTCCTTGAGCCAGAATCAGGCAATCGTCCAAATAAGGATAGATCTGTATTCCTTTAGCCTGAGGAAAGGAATCACTGGAGCCAGAACTTTTGTGAACACTCTGGGCACAGTAGATAAGCCAAAGGGCAATGCAGAGAACTGAGAGAAGTCCCAGCCCGAAAACGCAGATACTTCCTGCAACTCAGTCTGATAGGAACATGAAGGCAAGCCTCCTTGAGATCCAAAGTTACCATCCAATGATCTTTGCCCAGCAGAGGTAAAAGCTGTTGTAACGTCAACATTTTGAACTTGGGAATGTCCAGATAAGTGTTGAGGGTAGATAAATCCAAAATTGGTCTCCACGTGTTCCCTTTCTTTGGTACTAGGAACAGGCGAGAATAAAATCCTAGGCCCACTTCTGGCATAGGGACCGGCTGTATGGCCCCTATCTGAAGTAACAGAGAAATTTGTTTGTGAGCCTCTATTCTTTGCTGAGGAGGAACGTCTGGCATGCCTTTGAAAGGAGGCAAGGTATGGAAATAAAACCTGTAACCGTGGTGTATGATATCCAATACCCATCTGTCTTGGGTAATTAAACTCCAATTTTCCTTGAAGAGTGCCAACCTTCCTCCCAAAGGTGCTGCCAGACGAGAAGGCTCTGGCAGCTGAAAAGGTAAGTCATTGGGTCTGTTTACGAAAGGACTGACCCCTGCCCTCACCCGAAGACTGTGCAGGTGAACTCCCTGTTCTAGGCCTGAAAGAGCCCTGAGCTCTGCCCCTACCACGTCTAGACCTACCCCTAGACTGGGAATCATAAGAAGGATACGTCCACCCCTTGGTAGGCCAATTTCTACTAAACTTCGGAGGCTGAACCTGCAAAAAATCTTTAACAGTCTGCATAGACTTAGCCTTTTCTTCCATTTTCTTCAAGACTGCCTCAACAGGAGAACCAAACAACACATCAGATTGTAAAGGAGCATCTAAAATCCTTGTCTTAACATGGTCTGATAAATTCTGATCCCTCAGCCAGGCGTGCCTGCGAAGAACTGACCCAGTGGCAGCCACCCTAGACGAGGCCTGTACAGCATCAAAACCACATTGCAAAGAATGCTTACCCACCTGTTCAGAAACATGTACTAAATCTTGTAACTCTTTACACTCAATACCTTCCGCCAGAGCATCTACCTTAGACTTCAATTGTGAAAGGAGATAGTTTTGGTATTTCAACATGTGAAACTGGCAATTCAAAGCCCTCATAGCTAGGGTGGAGGAAGTATAAACTTTCTTTCCCCATCTATCCAAAGCCCTGGCCTCTTTATCTGGAGGAACCGGATTTTTGACAACAGAAGCCTTAACACCTTTAGGCCCCTGACTAACAGTTTCTGGGTCTGCCCTAGGACTCTTAAAAAGATACTTACGAGCTTCAGGCACCCTGTAATACCTATCCGGTTTAACAGGAGCAGGAGGCAAAGAATCAGGATTAAGAGAAGCCTCTGCAAAAACATCTTCCACCACATCCAGAACAGGAGGTATAGCCAAAGGCCTATGCTGGGGTAAAAACAAAAATTCCCCAAGCCTTTTCCTGGAATCAGAGAAGTCCTGACCTTCCCACTTAAAATGCTCCCTCATGGAATGAAGAGTCTCTGAAAAAGAAAAATCCTCAGGAGGAGAAGCAGAAGGAGTAGAATCATCCACATCAGAATCAGAATAAGGAGAATACTCCTGCAAGTCTTCAGCCGAAGACTCAAACATCCGAAGCCTGCTCAAAACTCCCTAGCTCAGGTTCCACCCTAGGTCTCTTATCAGGAGGGGGCAAAGAACCTCTAATCAAAGTAATCAAATCTTCTGCCATTTTAAGCATATGCTTCTTGGGCACAGTTCCTGAAGAACTAGGGGTGACACCAACTGAAGCTAAACCTGGCCTGCCTCTGGGGGAAGCCTTGGAAACAGAAGGAGAGGGCCTAACCACCCTAGGAAGGGAGGGGAGTACAGTAACCTGAGAAGCCCCTTCAGCCTGACCTGCCTCCTGAGAGGCCACATCCTGCAATAACAAAGTCTCTCCCTGGGACTCCAAAGAAACCTCCGGCGGAAACACCGGCTCCACCAACACCTCTAAAGAACCGGCGTCCGGTACGGACGGTTCTTCTAGCCTAGGCTTCACTGCTTTGTCCTTGCGCTTCGAAGAAGCGGGCGTCGGAGCATCCGACGGCATTTTATAATTGCACCGCTTCCCGAAGACCAACCTGGCACAATCTAACCTTCTCTTTATAGTGCGCTTATTGAATCTAGCACAAGAGCGACACCCAACAACGTCGTGCTCAGGCCCTAAACAAGGAATACACAAAGTATGATAATCTCTATGCGGTATCTGTTTCCCACAAGAAATACAGTTATTCACTTTTTCTGACATCCGGTAAACCACTGAGGCAAGAAAAAACTAAAATATTCCCCAACGGGGTACTTAGCCAACTTTGACTCTGTCTGAAACTCCGAATTCGAAAAATTTCAGAACGCCGAACGGCACTTGCAACGCTGCTTCTGCATCGGACCATGCGGCAAAAAAGACTGAGGATATGACGTCGGTCATGCGCATTTGTACCCTGACGTCCTGATGTCAGTCAAATGCGCCTTGACCGACGTCAGCCTTATACTTTGATATTCGGGCCGACCGAGGACAGCGGACTACCCAAGTGTAAGGACTGCAGCAATGTGAGATGAAGAACATCTTCCTCAGAAGCAGTATCTGCACAGTGGCTCCGGACCCATCCAAGGTAGAGACATCAGCAGGTTCCGTAGTCAGAGTGTCTCGCTGCATACCGGACTCCAAATGGGTCTCAGTAGCAGCCTGTGAATCCACAAGCAGGCATCAGGGGCTGCAAAAGAACCTCGCGGCATACAGGTCTCAGTAGCAGCCTGAGAATCCACAAGCGGGCATCAGGGGCTGCGAAAGTGCCTCACTGAGTACCGGCGAACTGGCAACTAGCTTAATGGAAGCGTAGTCTGCAGTTTTGGACCTGTGCAGTTTGTCTTTATCCTTGCATGTTTTTGGAAGATTTGTAGTCAGATGGCTTACTGAAGCCATTTTGGAATACGGACATCAAGAGCGAAAGTATTTAGCTACGACAAGGGCCAGACGACGAATAGTTCTGGTGCTGAACAAAGCACAAAACTGACAGCGAGGGACATTGTGGTCTGGGCCTAAACAGGTGACGCAGTAAGAATGGAAATCTCGGTGTGGTATTTGCTTTCCACAGGTGAGACAATTATTAACTTTTTCTGACATCGGTTAGAGCAAGAAAATGGGGTACTTAGCTTTAGAAGACTTCAATTTCGAAAATGAAAACTCAGGTAGTGGCCGACCGGCACTCGTGCGAACTGCTCCTGCTTCAGGCGACTCGGCAAGAAAGACTGATGTAATGCCTGTTTTTATACCACTGATGACCTGACGTCAGTCCTGGAGCGACAACAACAGACGCAGAAATACTAAGCCTCTGGTAATCGGGCCGACTGAGGGCTATCCCTGGCAGGATAACCCAAGTGCGATGACTGCAACAGTGAAACACTATCATCTATCCTGCACAATACCAAATACTGGCCGCACGGTCATCCCAGTGAAAGAATTGACAAATCTTTTAGTTATGTACTTACTATAACTTTGGATGTATGGGATCCATCTCGCCTACATTCATAACTGATGGGTTCGGAGCCAATCAGTCTGCTCAGACTCTGCCCCTATACACTAGAACGGAGTCTCTCATTGGCTGGGCTACCCCTTACCCCAGAATGCATAACACCTGCTTCCCCAGATCTTGTTTGTTCGCTTTCATACATTCATACAGGTACAGAAACAAATACCAATAACTGTAACCAACTAGAGCCCTTCCAGAGGAGAGCTTAGCAAGATCAATATTTCCTCCAAATCCAAAAGGTAGAGGGAAGGAGGGTGGGTATGTATGAATGTAGGCGAGATGGATCCCATACATCCAAAATTATGGTAAGTACATAACTAAAAGATGTAATGGGATCCTATCTCGCCTACACTCATAACTGATGGGACAGCGTCCCTAGCACCTAAACCCCGGGTGGCTCACTGGAACACACTCCTGAGAACCGCGGAACCAAATGAAGCTCTGCCTCGGGAAGCCACGTCAACCTTGTAATGAGAAATGAAGGTGTGCGGAGAAAACCAAGTAGCAGCCGCACAAATATCATCTATTGAAACTTTGGAGTGAAAAGCTACAGAGGTGGCCATAGCCCTGGTAGAATGAGCTTTGAGTGGGAAAGGCAACTCTCTGCCTGACTGGGAATAAATGAAAGAGATGCAATCCTTAATCCATTTGGCAATGGTGGTTTTGGCAACTGGTAGACCTAACCTATTCTCCGCAAAGGACACAAACAGTTGGTTAGATTTTCGTGTCTGAGTGGTCCTAAGTAAAAACGCAGTTGCCTGTGAACATCCAACTGGTGGAAGGTATATTCTGCTCTATCAGAAAAATTTGGAAAGAAAACTGGGAGCTCCAATGATTGCTGAATGCATAAAGGGGATGCTACCTTAAGCAAAAAGGATGGATTCAATCTAAGGGAAACTCTGAAAAATCAAATAAGGAGGGGTAGAACAGAGAGCCTGAAGCTCTGAAACCCGCTTAGCAGAAGTTATTGCCACTAGAAAGGCAGTTTTCCATGACAGAAATTTTATATCACAAGTGGCTGCCGGCTCAAAGGGACGGGCAGTTAAAGAGGCCAGAACCAAATTTAAGTCCCAAGGGGGCACAGGATGAGCCATAGGAGGCCTGAGGAGCCAGGCTCCCTTAAGAAAGGGCTTGCAAAGTCTGTTAGCCATTAATGAAGGCTCTATAGCAACATGAAAATTAGATATAGTCGCCAGTTGAACTTTAATTGTGGAGACTGAAGAGCCTGAATGAAACAATGAAGCTAGAAATTCCAAGACTTGTGGAACTGGGGCCGTAAGAGGAACAATGCCTCGCTGCTGGGCCCAACAAACAAACCTTTTCCATTTGCTGGAATACAGCTTAACGGTGGACGGCTTGTGGGAAGAGGACAAGATGTGCATCACTTCTGAAGAAAGAGATCTCTAACTAAGGATGGAAGTGGAGTAACCAAGCAGCCAGGCGCAACGACCGGAGGGACGGATGCGAGTGTCCCGACTGATGAGACAACAGGTCCGGCACTGGGTCCAGAATCCAAGGGTCCTGTACCGCATACTTCTAAAGGAATGGGAACCAAACCTGACTGGGCCAATGTGGGGCGACCAAAATCATGTGGCACCCGACATGAAGAGCCTTCTGAATCACCTTCGGGAGAAGGGGAAATCGGGGGGAAGGCATAAAGCAGACCCGGGGGCCAATTGTGGGCTAGAGCGTCCCTGGGAGACTGCCCCTGAGAGGGAGTCAGAGTGAAAAACTCTCTGCACTTCGCATTGTTGGGGCTGGCGAACAAGTCGCAACAAGGGAGACCCCATCTGGTGAAGATCTGCGCAGCCACTCTGTTGTTGAGGGACCACTCGTGGGGGCAACAGGAGAGTCCTGCTGAGCCTGTCTGCAATCACACTGGCTTTCCCCGGAATGTGCGTGGCTACTAAGAAACGTTGAGTGGCTATGGCCCAGCGCCATACTCTCATGGCCTCCCTGCAAAGGGGGTAGGACCTGGTTCCGCCCTGCTTGTTTATGTGCCAAACTACCGACATGTTGTCGGATAGAATCGCAATAGTACCTTGGGGGAGAGCATGATAAAGTGCTTGTAAAACCAGAAGCACCGCCCTCATTTCCAGGATATTGATGTGAAGGTGCGCTTCGCAATCCTGCCAAGTGCCTTGGACAGACCTGTCCAGATAATGACCCCCCTCCCCCACCCTATCTGGGAGGCGTCAGTGGTCACTGTGGCAAAAGGGGGCTGAAGGGCGAAAGGACGCCCCCGGTCCAGGTTGGACCGACACAGCCACCAACGGAGGTCCCGACGACAACTGTCCGTAATCAGAACCAGGTGGTTCAGGGGAAGTTCTTGTTACGACCGTTGAACCGATAATAGCCATTGCAGCTCCCGCATGTGCAGCCTGGCTAACGGTACTAAGAGGATAGTTGCAGCCATCGTGCCCAATAACTGAAGAATCTGTCTGGCAGGAACTCGAGATTTGGGCAACAAATTTAGAACCTGTGATTGTAGAACCTTCTGATGGCAAAAATGCCCGCATCCTTTTTGTCTCTAACTCTGCGCCTATAAAGGTGATACGCTGAGATGGCCGCAGCACAGATTTTTTCCAATTGAAAGTGATTCCCAGCGAGAGACCCAAAGTTACTGTGGCCATCAGCGCTCGAATCAGTAGATGCTTGGAGGTGGCAGTGAGGAGCCAGTCGTCGAGATAGGGAAACACTTGGAATCCTAGACTTCTCAAGTGAGCTGTCACCAGTGCCAGACACTTGGTAAACGCCCTGGGGGCTGTGGTGAGACCAAAGGGCAGTGCACAAAACTGGAAATGACTGGTTCCTAGGCGGAACGCGTAAATGACTCCTGGACTCTTGACGTATCAAAATGTGATAGTAAGCGTCCTTGAGGTCTATGGAGCACATCCAGAGATCCTTCTCCAATAACGGGAGAATGGACTGAAGGGTGACCATCCGGAACTTGGACTTCTTCACAAACCTATTTAAAGAGCTTAGGTCCAAAATGGGCCTTACGTCCCGTCTTTTTTGGCACCAAAAATAATCTTGAGTAAGTTCGTGATCCGATCTGGTCGGCGGGGACGGGCTGGATGAACCCTTTGCTTAGCAGCTTTGAAACTTCTACGGCTGCCAGATCCTGTTGACTGGGTGGCACATCCGGGATTCTCCTTGTAGGGGGAGGGGGCTTGAAAAAGGGGATGAGGTAGCCTCCGGTTACAATGCGAAGCACCCACTGATCCTTGG
This sequence comes from Protopterus annectens, assembly GCF_019279795.1. NCBI lineage: Eukaryota > Metazoa > Chordata > Ceratodontiformes > Protopteridae > Protopterus > Protopterus annectens. The sequence goes on from NC_056739.1 coordinate 1,142,208,348, forward strand.
TTATAGATTCCCAAGCCTGTGGGTGTTTCGCAAAACGACCTCCGACTGGCTCCGGAGAAGCACAGCCGGGCCACATCCTAGGGATGTTGAGGGTAGGAGGAACCACGAAAGGAGTCGTGGTCTCCGCCACCTCTAGGGCGGCGTCTTCCTGAATCCCCCCCCCCGCCTCTGGAGGGGGGAATCACTCTGTGGAGTAGAGAAGAACTTTTGGGATTTCCTGAACCACATTTTCCCTCCTCTCTGGGCCTTGGGATAAGGTCTAGTGGGAGCGGAAAAACGGGCCCCAACGGCAGTCAAGGTCTTGCCCTCCTGCTCGCACCAAGTGTGTCCTTCACCTTGGGTCCAAACAAAGACCACCCATCAAAGGGGGCATCAGCGAACTTAAAGGCCTCCGCGAGTGGACACAAGCGTAACCAGGCTCGTCTCCTAAGAGCCACTCCTGTGCCCGCTGCTCTTCTCGCCCCTTCGGCTGCATAGGAAATGAGCCTCATGGACGAGTTGACAATAGAAGATAGGGTAGTCATCTGGGCGCCTACGGTCTGTGCTAACGCCTCAGGAAGATTACCCGCAAGAGACTCTCCTAACTCCTTGAGGAGGTCCCTTTGGAGCCTTGTAAAATGACAGAGTTCAGAGACCACAGGGTAAAGGTCGCTGAAGAAAGGGTACGCTTCCCGTACCTATCCATGCTAAAAGAATCCTTATTAGGAGGATGAATAGACGTTGAAGCCTCTGCCACGTCCTGCTGAGTGGCAGATGCCTCCACCATAGCATCAACTGCAAAACCCTTAGTGAGGAATTCCTTCTGGGGAGGGGCTGAAAGAAACTTATTAGGCCTGGAAGGCACCGGTTCCGCTGTATCAGGATGTTCCCACACCCTCCGAGAGATTAGATCTAATAACTCGAAGGGTGGAGACACCCAGGAGGAGGAGGGCTGGGCCCCGAAGGCCTTGAGGAAGACAGACTCCTCAGCGGTAGGGGCTTTGGATTGCCAATCGCCTCTCTGTCTCAAGATCTCAAGGATATCCGAGAAGGAGACGTCATCCAAGGACGATTTAGGGGACCCTTCTGCATCATCGAGGTCAGTATCTGAAGTGACGGATTCATCTTGGGAATCAACGTGCTTCCTCTTACACAGTTTCTTCCTTGGGGGTTCATCCGAAGAAGATTCAGAAGGACCCCCCCGGATGAAGGGAACCCTCTAAGGGGGTATCCTCAGGCCCCGGGGCCCCACTGTCGTGGGAAAGAATGTCTCCAGAGGCACCAGTACCCAAAACTTGGGACGGTGAGGTAGAAACCTGCTGAACCGGCAAGGTCATGGCCAGCGCACTCCTCATGGCCTCAAAAGCAGGACCTCCAGACTCTGCAGAGGGCACTTGCTGAGAAACCACGGCGGTACCAGGAATACCTGCGGCCGATGCTCCGAGGGGAAGACTGGGCATCGAAGAGGCGAGCTCCACAGTGTTGCCCTCGGCCCCCGCCGAGGAAGACCCGGTACCAAACCCTGACAGAGGACAGGGTAGGAATGAAGGTCGGAGCATAGAAACTCCGAGGGGGTCCCTGCTCAGACGGGACGATTCCACTGCGTTCTACCCGCACCGACTCCAACGGCTCCAAGGGGGTCGGAGGAGGAATCAAATGCACGGAATGTGGAATCGGCTCTGAAGCCGAGTGGGCTGGAGCAGAGATCATTTTTGTAAAAACTGGGGACTGGAACAGCCTCTGGATAACCCTATCCAAATCCGAATCAGACAACCTAGAGGATTTGGAGAAAATAGACTGGGGCCGAGAAGACTTCTGCCTCGGCTCCGATAAAGCAGGGGATCGGCTCCGAAAGGGTTCCAGCACTATCGGACCAGAGACCGGAACCGTTTGTAACAGTGTCGGCGTCGAAGGAGGCTCCGGGGCTGAGAGGGAAGAGTCTGAGCTGCACACCTCCAACGGCTCCGAGACCAAAGGAGCCGAAGTAGGTGATTGGCCTCTCAATGCACTAACCTGTGGCTCCGACACCAATGGAGCAGAGGAAAGAAGCACCAAGGCAGACCCTTCAGCCATCGGCTCTGAAACCATTGGAGCCGAGGAAGAAGTCTATCCATGTTTCTTAGCTGTCGGGTCCGACGGACTGGTTGGAGCCGACGATCTATGCTTCTTGGGTGTCGGGCCCGGCTGACTGGTCGGAGCAGACTATCTCTTCTTTTTAGAAGCTGGAAATGAAGCCAACGCTTCCTCAAATGAAGGCTTAATCAGACCCCTAAGTATCAGCTTGTTTTTTCTTTCCTGGAGAACCCTGGAAGAAAAAGCGTGACACACTGCAAGTATCCTGTAGATGTTTAGGCCCTAAACAGTACACGCAGACAGCATGGCTGTCTAATAGACATTTTATAATTACATTTTGCACACTTTTTAAACCCTGATTTCTGCTCCTTAGACATTTTGAGCACAGTAGAAAAACAGGTAACAGATAGCTAGAATACACAGGTAAACTAATATATGGGCTAAAGCCCTCTAACTTAAACAGGCTTAGCCCGATACAACAGGTCAAAATACACAGAAGTAAGGTAATATGTGGGATAAAGCCCTCTAACTTAAACGGGCTTAGCCCGAAAACTATTTCAGTCACACAAGAAAAAATATATAAACACACAATAAGGGCAAAGGCCCTCCAACTCAAACGGACCTTGCCCAGTACACTAGAAGCGCGAAAAAAAATAAAATCTAACTTTCCACAAAAACTGACCACAAACGCTCACAAAGCTGTTAAAACAGCTGTTTGTTTAAAAGCTGACAGAAACCCTAGCCAAAAAGACCAAAAAGGTCAAGAAAATACACTTGGCTCCAGCCAAGTCGAGACCACGTCCAGCTTGAAAAGCGGCAAACGAAATCTGGGGAAGCAGGCGTGGTGCATTCTGGGATAAGGGGTAGCCCAGCCAATGAGAGACTTCGTTCTAGTGTATAGGGGCAGAGTCGGAGCAGATGGAACGGCTTCGAACCCATCAGTTATGAATGTAGGCGAGATAGGATCCCATTACATCCCACTATTTTCTCTAAATAGCAATCTAAAGACTACTTCTGTAGGGTGTGTATTCTGAACACTGCACTAAAAAAAAAAAAAAAAAAAAAAAACACTGTTTTCATTAACAGTTCAAAGCACAAAATACAGGCCAGAAAATGTCCTCAGGTTTAACAAATAAAGTCTAGTTTTGGCACCAGATTAAACAATATTAGACCGATCAAACTAATGAAAAATATCTCTCTAATGTTTAACATACAAAACGGCTCCAAAAGTAATCAGAAATCTATTTATGCAGGGTTACTATTCTAAAGCAATAAAGCCCTGAGCAGGGCAAGCTTAGAAAATTGTGAAAAACCCCCGGATGGCTCATCACACCAGTTCACTTTATTCCACAGAAACACAGCACATTAAAGCTCCACCATACATTTTCGTTTTAAAAATCACTTCCTCAGATGTGGGCTGTTCAAACTACTAGTGCTTTTATACCATTCACTTAATTACATTGATTAGGTTAATGAATTAATTGAAAGGTTAATTTAGTTTAAAAACAAACTTTTCTTGTTGTATCTCTCTTATTTAAAACATTTTTATTCATATATATTTATCAAAAATTGTAATATTAAATGTGTTTTAACTGTGGCAACACAGAGATACAAAGTACAGTTGTGTACCTACCATAAATGTAGATGTTAGAGTGTATTCACTGTTGCAGTCATTACTCTTGGGTTATCCTGCTGGCAGGCTACCCTCAAGTCGGCCAGAATTCCAAAGTTTAGGGCCGGCGTCTGTTGCTGTCGCTTCTTCCCTGACCCGAGTGCGCCAGGGGTATAAAAGATGCAGCAGACGCAATTTTCTTCAGTTTTTTTTGCCCCAGATGTCAGGTGCCCCCAAATTGGTAGGCTGAAAAAATATGTCAATAAAAATACATGCACAAAAATAACATTCCCTTTGTCTACAAGCAAATACACCAAATAGGCTGTATAGGATAGAGAAATGCAGAAAAGTCCCAGCAAAGAGAAGGGGGATGGTGGGTGGGTAACCTGGACTGCAACAGTGAATACACTAACATCTACATTTATGGTAGGTACACAATTGTTCTATGTTCATTGTGTTTCACTGTTGCAGTCATTACTCTTGGGTTGAATCCCAAAGCGGAGGATGAGTGGCTGGGCAAAACAGGATTATGAGAGGCAATGAGGCCCTGCAGAACTGCAGTGGCAAAGCCTGCTCTGGACTTAAAGAGGTAAGTGGTAGTGCTTTGTGAAAGTGTGCACTGAACTCCAAGTTGCAGCCTCTAGGATATCTTTGGTTGGTACTCCTCTGAGGAAGGCTGCTGAAGTGGCTGCTGCTATGGTGGAATGAGGCCTAATGCCCTTAGGCACTGATTTTCCATGTTGAAAATAGCAGAAACGGATGCAATGTCCTATCCATTTAGAAATAGTGAGATAGACTTTCCTTGTGATCCTGCAGCATATGGCACTAAAAGTTGCTCAATTTTTCTGAAAGCTTTAGTTCTGTCCAAGAAGAAACATAACTGCCTGTGTATGTCCAAAGAATGCAGAATTTTCTCACCCTTGTTCTGTGGATTTGGATAAAAAGGTAGGCAAGTGGTTTGACTGAGGGCCACACTGGATACCACCTTAGGCATGAATGCAGGGTTTGCCCTCGGAGAAACCCTGTATGGATGAAAAATGATTAAAGGTTCCACAGCCATGAGTGCTTGTAATTCCGAGACTCGCCTTGCAGAGGTTATTGCTAGTAGAGCTGTTTTCCAGGATAAAAATTTTATATCTGCTGTTGAAGGTGGCTCAAAAGGAGGCAGTGTGAATTTTTTCCAAAACAATTTAGGTCGCAGGCCGGAATTGGTGCTCTCCTTGGAGGCCTAATGTTTTCGGCCCCTCTGAGGTACTGCCTTATTAAAGGATGAGAAAAAAATAGGTGGTTCCGTATTGTAATGGGCTGAAATGGCAGAGCCATGAATCTTAATTGATGAGAAAGGCCTTTGTTCAGCATCTCAGGTATTGCAAAATCTTAGGTATATTTGGGTACATGTGTCAATGCCTTGTTCCTGGTTCCAAGCACAGAATCTCTTCCATTTTTCTGCATAAGATTTTCTGGTACTGGGCCTCCTGGCCTCCAAGATGACATCCATAACAGCTTTTGAAAGAGGAGTGTTCTGAATGGTTACATTATCTGCCATGCTGCCAGATTTAAGGTCCTGATTTGGCTGTGCAGGATCTGATTGTTTTGTTGGGTCAGCAAATGAGAAGTTTGAGGCAATATCCATGCCGGATATTGAGACAAGCTCTTTAGGACTGGGTACCAGTGCTGGCGTGACCAGTCTGGTGCAATCAGTATCATTTTTGGCTTCTCTTGTCTGACCTTTAGGAGTACCCTGGGAAGGAGAGGCAGTGGGGGAAAGGCATATACTGCTAGATTTTTCCAGCTGAAGGATAGGGTGCCCACTTTCCATACTTGCTTGTGATAAATCCTTGTGCAAAATCTCTGCAATTGGCAGTTGTGAGGGGAGGCAAATGGATGTCTGGCCATCCCCATTTCCTTATTATCATGCTGAAGACTTGTGGATCCAGTTTCCATTCGTGGGGATCCATGAGGTTTCTGCTTAGTTTGCCAGAGTATTTGTTTTTCCTGGCAGGAATTGTGTTTGCAGGTGAATCTGAAAAGCCAATGCTGTGTCCCATAAGGTCACTGCTTGCCTGCAGAGAAGGTAGGAATGTGTACCTCCCTGTTTATGTACCACATGACCGTAGTACTGTCTTTATCAGTAGTTGTCCTGGATGAAGCAGGTCCTTGAAAGCTGTGAGGGCATTCTGAACAGCTAACATCTCTTTCTGATTAATGTGAAGATGCATCTGGTTTGCAGGCCATGTGCCCTGAATACATTTTCCTGCCATATGGGCCCCCCAGGCATAATCTGATGCATCCGTTGTAAGTGTCTGTCTAGCTGTGGGTAAACTGAATGGCAAACCTTTATTGTGGTGACAGGCTTCTGCCCACCATCGAACTCCTGTTGCAGGCAGGGAATGAGTGCAATTACTGTCTCCAGGCTGTGGCAATGCTGAGTCCAGACACTTTTTAGATACCATTGTAGTTTCCTCATATGCAGTCTGACATATGGAATTAGTAGAATGCAGGATGCCATGAAACCCAGGGCCTGCAGGATTTTCCTTGCAGATAAGTGGGTTTTTGTTGTCAATTTCTTGAAGTAAGAAGTCAGTTGCTTTTGTTTGTCTGGCGTGAGATAAGCCATCTGGGCAGTGGTATTTAAGCTTGCACCCAGGAATATTATCTCTTGAGAGGGCACTAGTTTTGATTTTTCATTTACTGTGTACCATAAGCCAGTTAGTAATCTTTTTACAAACGCCAGATGCTTTAGAAGAATGTCTGTTCTCCGCTTGAATTAGGCAGTCCAAGTAGGGATATATTTGAATTCCTCTTTGTCTGCAAAATGCAATGACTGGAGCTAGGCACTTTGTGAATACCCTGGGAGCAGTAGATAAGCCAAAGGGCAGTGCAGAGAACTCCGTGCGTGTAGCCTGCTTTGAAGCGTAGGTATCTTCTGCAAGATTCCCTGATTGGGATGTGCAGGTAGGCTTCCTTTAAAATCGAGGGTTGCCAACCAGGTAGTGAAGTCAGCATCTTGAATTTTGGAATCACCAAAAAAGGTGTTTAGAGTAGACAGGTCCAGGATAGGATGCCGTGAATAGTCTTTTCTGGGTACCAGGAAAAGTCTCGAGTAGAAACCTTGTCCCTTTTTCTCTTCTGTCTGAATAGCCTTGGGGCACTATATTTAAAATCCATTTGTCCTGGATAATGAGCTCCCAGTTTTTTGCATGTAGGGCAACCTACCAAAGGGGGAGCCAGTTGAGAAGTGCTTGGAAGTTTTAAAATTAAGTCATTGAGACAGTTTACCAAAGGGGGGAGTTTTACTACTACCACTTTTGGAAGAGGGGCCCCCCCACTGCTTATCCTTGCGTACCGTACCCTGGGACTGAAGCCTGGGTGTTCTGCTGGGTCTGGGTTTGGACTGAGAAGGTCTGGAAGAGGCAGGAAAGGACCAATTCTTAGAAGGCCAATGCCTACTAAATTCTTGATGTTGTACTTGTAAGAAATCTTTAACAGTTTGCATAGATTTAGCTTTTTCTTCCATCTTTTTAAGTACTTCTGCCTTACTGCCAAACAGGCAGTCCTGATTTAAGGGAGCATCCAGTAATTTAGCTTTAACATGATCTGGCAAAGACTGCGCCTTAAGCCAAGCATGCCTTCTAAGTACAGACCCAGTGAAGGCAGCTCTGCAAGATGCCTCTAACCACATTGCAAAGTATGTTTTCCAACTTGTTCAGCAAAATGCATTAAATCCTGTAAATCCTTATTTTCAGCACAATCAGGAATCATCATTTTCTGTTTAAGCAATCCAATAATATGCTGCTGATACTTTAACATATGAAACTGGCAGTTTAAGGCCCTAATGGCCAAAGTTGCAGAAGTGTATACATTCTTACACAATCTATCCAGCGCCCTGGAGTCCCAGAGTGGGTAGGATTTTTGGCCGTAGTAGCTTTGATGCCCCTGGGACCCTGTGAAATGGTTTCAGGATCCGCAGTAGGATTTTTGAAAAGGAACTTGAGAGTCAGGAACCCTGCAATATCTATCAGGTTTTCTGGGAACAGGAGGTAGAGACTCAGGGGCCAAACTAGATTCCGAAAAGGCATCAACAATGTCTAGTACAGGAGAGATAGCCAAAGGCCTGTGCTGGGGCAGGAGTAAGAAATCCCTAAGCCTCTTTTTAGAATCAGAGTAATCCTAACTTTCCCAACAAAAATACTCCGTAAGAGTATGCAAGGTTTCACCAAAAGAGAAATCCTTCGGGTGGGAAGCAAGAGTCCTCAGCATCAGAATTCTCATAGGTAGATATAGGTAAATCCTTAGAGGAAACTAATTTTAGAATCCTGGTCAGAAGTATCATAAGCAAACTCAGTCCTAGGTCTCTTAAGAGGGGGAAGGTTGACTTCCCCTGATTAAAGTAACAAGGTCTTAGCCATTCTTATTTGTTTTTTAGGCATAGAGGCCTGACCATGAGGTCTGGGCGTCAGTTTTCTAGGCATGGTTCAAGTTTGAGGCCATGCAGAAAAAGATGGTGTCGGTCTAACATGCAAGTCAGTAGGCTTGAATACACCAACAGAAGCCGGTGCCTGCACAGCGGCTCTGAACCCATCCAAGGTAGACACCAGCAGGTTCCAAAACTGAAGCATCTCGCGGCATACCGGACTCCGAATGGATGTCAGTACAGTGAAAACATCTGAGTACTGGCAAACTGGCAACTAGCTTAACAGAAGCGTCGTCGGCAGTTTTGGACCTATGTGGTCTGTCTTTATCCTTGTTTTTTCGGAATTGGTAGCCGGATGGCATACCGAAGCCATTTCTGGATAGTTAAACAGAGCATCAAAATAATTTTCTGCGAAAATAGAAGACTAATAGCTCGGGGGTTGAATGAGGCACAAAACAGACAGTGAGGGACATTATGGTCTGGGCCTAAGCAAGGAATGCAGTACGAATAAATATCTTTGAGGTATTTGCTTTCCATAGGTACAACGGTTAACTTTTACTGGCATCGGTTAAGAGCACAAAATAGGATCCCCAACAGGGTACTTAGCTTTTTACGAAGACTTCTGTTCTGAAACAAACGAAAATTTCAGGAGTCTGCCGACAGGCACTTACAAACTGCTTCTGCTTCAGGCACCACACAGCAAGAAAGACTGATGTAATGGCGTCGGCTGCATATTTTATAACCCATGTCATGGAAGAGGAGACATCTGAAGCTGGAATCCAAGACTTTGATATTCAGTCCAGCTGAGGGCTACCTGTAGGTAGATAACCCAAATGTAATGACTGCAACAGTGAAACATGATCATCATCTCCACAGCTGCACAGACAGGTTCATAGGTTCAATGCTGTTAACTAGGCTAACAACCACAAGGGCTTTTTTAAGCCTAGCCATGCATCACAAATCAAGTTCTGGTACCCAAAAGCAGGGGCTTGGGAGATTAACTATTTACAAGTTTCCTGTGTCCATTAGAGAGAGCGGTGCCAAACAAACCAGGGATGAAATGCCTGTTCCCATCCAATTGTCTAAGCTACACTTGAATTGGGTTAGGGAGGAACTCTGCTTCATATGCACTGGAAGTCTGCTCCAGAGAAAGGCGCTCTGATGTCGGGGAAAGGGCGACTTCAGCTGACGCCGGACCCAGACTTTGGAATCCGGCCGACCGAAGGGCTGCCTGAGGCAGGACAACCCATATGTAAGGACTGCAGATGCATCCTTGGACATCTTTGTTTATAAACTGCACGACAGAATCATTTCAGCACTATTGGAGAAATGTAATAGTGAAAAGCTAAATTACTGTCTGTCTCTCCCCTCTCAAGTCCCTGACAACTGGGTCAAATTTTAGGGGGTGTTGTCAATATGATAGTTACTAGGAATGAATGACTTTCCAAAGGATACTAATATTGATTTCTTTGCATTTAGTTTTAGTCCATGGCTAACACAAGCCGTTTGTGTAAGCCCTTCCTGGGGAACATTTGTATTTCAGTGGGCGATTCAGTAACTGCTCCTAATTTGCAATCTGCAAATTTAGTCAGCCAGAGGCCAGTGGCATTGGCCTCAACTTCAGAGAAGTAAATGTCAAAAAGAAGAGGTTTCAGGACCAATCCCCAAGGGACTCCGCTTGCTACTGGCCTATTTGTAGAGATGGACTCCCCAATTCTAACTACCTGGGCCCTGTCTGAGCCAGATGGCTATCCACCAAGTGACATAAGGGTTTGTACCGAACCTCTTAAGTTAGTCAACAATGCCCAAGTAGGGTACTCTGTCAAAAGCCTTAACCAGGTCAAGGTAGGAAGTGTGAAACCATTTTGCCCTCATCCACTGCTTCGGTGACCTTCAAGTCCACCAGGTTGAGTAGGCATGACTTGCTCCTGATGAAACCAAGTTGAATTGAGTCAGGTCCAGTGTCCGGAGGCTTCCTGTGCCATTACTGACAATTTCCATGATACTTCTATACCTTAAATTTGCATACGGGACTAGTGAGACTTGCGGGTCTGTAGATGGCCCACCTTTGTGCAGAGGGATTACTGTTAAGTTGCATATGCATGAGGCACAAAAAGCCTGTTTGGAGGCTACAGTTAAGTAGGCTGCCACCCGCACAATGGAGAATTCTCCAGTAGAGAGATGAATGGGCTCAAACAAAGGGAAGGCCTGACTGTAGCAGACAGAGGAGAAAAACAGCCTAGAGAAAGAAATAGTGCTACACTGAACTCAAATCAGTCAAAATGCTGACATTATCAAAGGATCAATCAGGTGATGATGACAAGGAACAAAAGGGATAGAGGACATTTCATGTTACAGGAATACAACTACAAAACGCATGAGAAGTGGTATTGTCATATTTAAAATACTGGGAAATCTGCTGCACGTTACAGCCTGATAAGCCTTCAATAATCTGGGAATAATGCTTCCTGTATCACACGGACATACTTCAATAACCAAACGATATTTTGTTGCATCACGTAAGCTACAGAACAACCGATTTTATCAATACGATTAAAGATCAATGGATTTTTACCTCGTATCTCTTTGGAGTCTCTTTTTTACCAGCTGGTGCAAAATAAATTGTAGGAAATCTAGAAAAATTGAGAGAAATAAAATTTAGCTCTCAGGTTTTTCAGCTATATTGACTAAAGAAATTAGCATACAAACTTTTACTCCAGCATCTCACCCCACATATTTCTCAAACATTCAAAATGGGTAAATGTTTCAACATTCTGTAACTGCAAAAAATAATTACAGAGCTGTTTGCAACACTTTTGATTTATCTCCTACTATGATGCGAAATGTTCTTTGCAAATTCAAAGTTTAAATTTCACTGCTTGTAACTAAGCATTTCACATTTACATTTTCATAAGAGTTGCATGTTAGAGTGAACTGGTACGGAGTGTCATGTGGGAAAAGTACAGTTGTGTACACTTACCATAAATGTAGATGTTAGAGTGGATTCACTGTTGCAGTCATCACATTAGGGCTATCTGCTTGCAGTAGCTCTCAGTTGGCCTGATTAAAGTCTTGGGTCTTGCGTCGGTTGTGGTCTCTTCTTCCATGACGTCAGCTCGTCAGGGGTATAAAACCTGCAGCAGATGCCATTACAACAGTTTTTCTTGCCCCAGATGTCAGGTGCCCCTTTAATGGAAAGCAATAAAACATATATGTACACAAATATACAAGGATATACCTCCAATAAAAAAGCAAATACACCAAAAAGCTTTTAAGCATAGCAAAGAATAGTAGAGGTATAGTCAAAGAAATTAGGGGGCTGTAGGGAGGGTAACCAGGACTGCAACAGTGAATACACTAACATCTACATTTATGGTAAATGTACACAACTGTACTATGTTCTTCGCGTTTCACTGCTGCAGTCATCACATTTGGGTAGATTCCCAAAGCTAAGGATGGGAGAAGGAAGTTAGATAGCATTAGGGCCAGCTATAAGACCCTGCAAGACTGCAGTGGCAAAGCCAGCTCTGGACTTAAGACAAAATTGGCAAATGGTAATGCTTGGTGAAGGTATGTACAGAACTCCAGGTAGCGGCTTCTAGGATGTCCCTGGTAGAAACTGAGAAAGGCTGTAGAGGTAGATGCAGCCCTGGTTGAATGGGGTCTGATCCCCTGTGGGATAGGTTTTCCACGGTGCTTGTAGCAGAAATGAATGCATGCAATGGTTTATTCATTTAGAAATGGTTTGCTTTGAGATGGCCTTTCCCCTCTGCTCCTGCAGCAAATACCACCAGCAGTTCAGATTTCCTTTGAGATTTAGTCCTGCCCAAGTAAAATCTAAGTTGTCTGTGCACATCGAAGGAGTGGAGTATCCGTTCCCCTTTGTTCTGTGGATCAGGAAAGGTTGGCAAATGAATGGACTGATTGAGAGCCAGACTGGATACCACCTTGGGCATGGAGGGATTTGTTCTGAGGGGCACCCTGTCCACATGAAAGATGAAAGGTTCCACAGCCATAAGGGCCTGTAATTCAGATACCCTTCTTGCTGAAGTGATTCCTAAAAAGAAAGGCTGTTTTTCAAGAAAGCAATTTTAAATCTGCACTAGCAGTTGGGCTCGAGAGGAGGAAGAGTGAGTTTCTCCAATACAAAGTTAAGGTCCCAGGGGCTCTCCTGGGTGGACAAACTTTTGGCCCCTCTGAGGAACTGCTTGAGCAGTGGATACGAGAAGAGGAGGTTCAGTGTTAATGAGCTGAAATGCCTGAGGCATGAATTTTGATGGATGAAAAAGTCCTTTGTGAAGCATCTCAGTTAAGTATTGTAAAATCTGAGGTAAGTTGGTCACTGCTGTGCTCCTCCCTTGAGATTGGTTCCAGGCACAGAATCTATTCCATTTTTCAGCATAAAATGTTCTAGTACTAGGCCTCCTTGCCTCTAATACGATATCCATCACTGGTTTACTGAGGGATGGTAAGGGAGAGATTAGGTAATTAGCCAGGCTGCTAGGTTCAGGGTTTGAAGCTGAGGGTGCAGAATCTGATACTCCTGCTGAAACAGGGTAGGGGGGTCAGAGGCAGGTGCCATCAGACCAACAGTGACACACTGGGCGAGAGGGGGTACCAGCAGTGTTGGCGTGGTCAGACTGGTGCAATCAATATTGTCCTTGGTTTGTCCGGTTTGATCTTTAGCAGTACTTTGGAGAGGCAGAGGAGGAAAGGCATAAACTGAAAGTTTTTTCCAGCTGAAGGACAGGGCATCCACTTTCCAAGCTTGTTTGTGGGGAGTCCTTGTGCAAAATTTGTCCTACTGGTAGTTCTGGGGGGAGGCAAACAGGTCTATATCTGAGCTCCCCCAATTTGTCAGCATGTTGAAAATCTTTGGTTCCAATTTCCACTCGTGTGGGTCCATGAGGTTTCTGCTTAGTTGGTCTGCCAGTGTATTTAGTTTTCCTGGCAGGAATTGAGCTAGTAGATGCACTTTGTAGCTCAAGGCTGTGTTCCATAATGCCATGGCTTGTCTGCAGATGGGCTAAGAATGGGTAGCCCCCCTGCTTGTTTATGTACCACAAAGTACAGTTTTGTACCTACCATAAATGTAGATGTTAGAGGATCCCATTGCTGCAGTCCTTACTATTGGGGTATAGTCCGCATCCAGTCGGCCCGAATACCAGAGTATAAGGCTGACGTCGGTCAGGGCGCATTAGACTGACGTCAGTACGTCAGGGTACTAATGCGCATGACCGACGTCATATCCTCAGTCTTTTCTTGCCCCAGATGTCAGAAGACCCTAAAAAGACAAGGCCCAAAATACCTGCACCAAAAACATGTACAATATATACAAGAATATATACAACAAATATAAGCATGTAACCTCACCTACACAACCACCCCTAAACACAGAGGGAAGGAGGGAGGGTAATTGGACTGCAGCAATGGGATCCTCGAACATCTACATTTATGGTAGGTACAAAACTGTACTATGTTCTTCGCTCCCCATTGCTGCAGTCCTTACTATTGGGTAGAATCCCAAAGCAGAGGTAAGGGAGGCTGGCAAATCATAAAGAAGCAGGAGCTGACAACATGCCTTGCAAAACAGCTGTGGCAAAACCAGCCCTAGACTTAGAGTAGATAGGAAGGTGATAATGCTTAGAGAAAGTATGCACTGAACTCCAAGTAGCTGCTTCCAAAATATCCTTAGTTGCCACCCCTTAGAAATGCTGTTGAAGTGGCAGTAGCCCTAGTGGAATGAGGCCTAATCCCAGCTGGAATCTCCTTGCCATGATGGGAATAACAAAATGCAATGCAAAAGCCAATCCACCTAGAAATAGTTTGTTTTGACACGGGCTTGCCCTGTGAACTCAAAGCAAAAGAAACAAACAACTGCTGAGACTGTCTAAAATCCTTAGTCCTGCTTAAATAATAACGCAATTGCCTGTGTACATCTAAAGTGTGCAAAATCTTTTCCCCTTTATTTTGGGGGTCTGCATAAAAAGTAGGCAAATGAATAGTTTGGTTTAAAGCCACACTAGAAACCACCTTAGGCATAAAGGAAGGATTAGTACGTAATGATACCCTATCCTTATGGAAAATCAAAATGGCTCTACTGCCATAAGGGCCTGCAACTCAGACACCCTTCTTGCAGAAGTAATAGCCAACAGAAAAGCAGTCTTCCATGACAAGTATTTCAATTCAGCAGTAGCCGCAGGCTCAAAAGGTTGTAGAGTAAGTTTTTCCAACACAAAATTGAGATCCCAAGCAGGAGTAGGAGCTCTCTGGGGGTCTTATATTCTTTGCCCTCTAAGAAACTGCTTGAACAAAGGATGCGAAAACAATGGTGGGTCACAATCATAGTGAGCTGAAATTGCTGCAGCATGAATCTTAATGGAAGAGAAGGACAAACCTTTGTCCAATAACTCAGTAAGGTATTGAAGAGCCACACTCAAATTAGGCTCAGAAACCTGCAAATTCTTTGCTGTACTCCAAAATAAAAATCTCTTCCATTTTTCTGCGTACACTTTCCTTGTACTAGGTCTTCTAGCTTCCATAATCACATTTAAAACTTGAGGAAGTTGAGACCTGCTGTGTTTCAACACAGAATATGCCAGGCTGTTAGATGAAGAGAGTGAAGCTTGACATTGAGCAGATGACCATCCTTCTGAGATAACAGATGAGGAATCAGAGGTAAAGGCCATGGAGGCTTCCTTACCAGACTCCGTAGTAGTGGGTACCAGTGTTGCCGAGGCCAATCTGGAGCTATCAAAATCATCCTTGGCCTGTCTTGTCTGACCTTTAATAGTACCTTTGGAAGAAGAGGCAGAGGAGGAAAGGCATACACATGAAGGTTTTTCCAACTGAAAGACAGAGCATCCACTTTCCAAGCTGTGTGATGAAACCCCTTTGTGCAATACTGTGGCAGCTGGTGGTTTAGTGGAGAAGCGAACAGATCTATGTCTGGAGTTCCCCATGACACTGTCAAGTTTTGAAATACATGAAGATCCAGTTTCCACTGTGGGGATCCATGATTTGTCTGCTTAACACATCTGCTAAGGAGTTCTGTGCTCCGGCAGAAACCTTGCCTGAAGAGTTAGTTGCAAGCTTAGCGCAGTCTCCCACAAAATCATTGCTTGCCTGCATAGAGGATAAGAATGTGTTCCCCTTGTTTGTTGATGTACCACATGACAGTTGTGTTGTCTGTTAGAATCAACACCTGCCCTGGAAGAAGTAACTCCTTGAAAGCCATTAATGCAAACTGGACTGCTAACATCTCCTTCATGTTGATATGTAGATGCTGTAGTCTGGCAGGCCACTTGTCTTGTATCCACTTTCCATTTAGATGAGCTCCCCAAGCAATGTCAGAGGCATCTGTCGTTAAAATCTGACTCGCCTCTGGCCGGGTCACAGAGAGTCCCTTGTTTAGGTGACATTCCTGAGCCCACCACAAAAATTCTTTTTGAAGGCAAGGTATTATTTGAATGACAGTGTCCAAATCCTGGCAGTGCTGTGTCCATACATTTTTGAGATACCATTGTAGCTTCCTCATATGCAGTTTGGCATTGGGAAGCACCAGAATACAAGATGCCATGAACCCTAATGCTTGAAGGACTGTCCTTGCAGTCAGCACGGACTGATGAGATAGTTGATGGAAGTAAAGTGATAGACTCTTGTTTGTCCGGGGTTAAAAAGGCCATCTGGGCTGCTGTATTCAGTCTCACACCCAGAAAGCACATGTCTTGAGAGGGTACTAGACTGGACTTTATTTCGTTCACAGAATACCCTAGGCATCTTAGCACTGCTATAACATGTTCCAGATGCTGTAGAAGGTCTTCCTTTTCTTGAGCCAGAATCAGGCAGTCGTCCAAGTAAGGATAGATTTGAATTCCTTGAAGCCTGAAGTAAGCTATCACTGGAGCCAGAACCTTTGTGAATACTCTGGGCAGTAGATAAGCCAAAGGGCAATGCAGAGAACTGATAATGAGAATTTCCAGCTCAAAACCGCAGATACTTCCTGCAACTTAGCCGTATAGGCACATGAAGGTAAGCTTCCTTGAGATCTAAAGTTACCATCCAGTGATCTTTGCCCAGCAGAGGTAAAAGCTGTTGTAACGTCAACATCTTGAACTTGGGAATGTCCAGAAAAGTGTTGAGGAGAGATAAATCCAAAATTGGTCTCCACGTGTTCCCCTTCTTTGGTACTAGGAACAGGCGAGAATAAAA
This sequence comes from Protopterus annectens, assembly GCF_019279795.1. Taxonomy (NCBI): domain Eukaryota; kingdom Metazoa; phylum Chordata; order Ceratodontiformes; family Protopteridae; genus Protopterus; species Protopterus annectens. Next base: position 1,142,224,637 of record NC_056739.1, read on the forward strand.
TCCTAGGCCCCTTTCTGATACAGGGACTGGCTGAATGGCCCCTATCTGGAGTAACTGAGAAACTTGCTTGTGAGCCTCTTTTCTTTGTGGAGGAGGAACGTCTGGCATGCCTTTGAAAGGGGCATTGTATGGAAATAAAATCTGTAACCGTGGTGAATGATATCCAACACCCATTTGTCTTGAGTAATTAAATCCCAATTCTCTTTGAAAAGAGACAGTCTTCCTCCCAAAGGAGCTGCCAGACGGGAATCTACTGGCAGCTGAAAAGACAGGTCATTGGGTCTGTTTACGAAAGGACTGACCCCTGCCCTCACCAGAAGTCTGAGCAGGTGAACTCCTGTTCTAGGCCTAAAAGAACCTTGAGCCCTGCCCCTACCACGTGTAGACCTACCCCTAGACTGGGAATCATAAGCAGGATATGTCCACCCCTTAGCAGGCCAATTTCTACTAAACTTGGTGGCTGCACCTGCAAAAATCTTTAACAGTTTGCATAGACTTAGCTTTGTCCTCCATTTTCTTTAAAACTGCTTCCACAGGCGATCCAAACAACACATCAGACTGTAAAGGAGCATCCAAAATCCTAGTCTTAACATGCTCAGCTAAATTCTGATCCTTCAACCAGGCATGCCTGCGAAGAACAGAACTAGTAGCAGCCACCCTCGAGGAGGCCTGTACAGCATCAAAACCACATTGCAAAGAATGCTTACCCACTTGTTCAGACACATGAACCAAATCCAGCAACTCTTTACACTCAATACCTTCCGCCAAAGCATCCACCTTAGATTTCAATTGTGAAAGGAGATAATTTTGATATTTTAGCATGTGAAACTGACAATTCAACGCTCTCATGGCTAGAGTGGAAGAAGTATACACTTTCTTTCCCCACCTATCCAAAGCCCTAGCCTCTTTATCAGTGGGAACAGGATTTTTAACCACAGAGGCCTTAACACCTTTAGGCCCCTGAGAAACAGTTTCTGGGTCCGCCCTAGGACTCAGAAACAAATACTTATGAGCTTCGGGCACCCTATAATACCTATCAGGTTTAACAGGAGCAGGAGGCAAAGAATCAGGGTTCAGGGAAGCCTCCGCAAAAACATCTTCCACCACATTCAACACAGGAGGTATAGCTAAGGGCCTATGCTGGGGTAAAAACAAGAATTCCCTAAGCCTTTTCCTGGAATCAGAGTAATCCTGGCCTTCCCATTTAAAGTGCTCCCTCATGGAATGCAGAGTCTCTGAAAATGAAAAATCCTCAGGAGGAGAAGCTGTAGGAGTGGAATCATCCACATCTGAATCAGAGTAAGTAGGATACTCCTGCAAGTCTTCCGCAGAAGATTCTGAAGCCTCTGAACACTGTTCAAAACTATCAAACTCGGTTCCACCCTAGGCCTCTTATCAGGCGGGGCATAGAACCTCTAATCATAGTAATCAAATCTTCTGCCATTTTAAGCATATGTTTCTTAGGTACAGAACCCGAAATGCTAGGAGAAGCCCCCACTGAAGCTGAACTAGGCCTACCTCTCAAAGAAGTTTTGGCAACAGAAGGAGAGGCTCTAACTACCTTGGGAAGAGAGGGAAGAACAGTCACCTGAGAAGCCCCCCAGCCTGGCCTACCTCCTGAGAAGGCACATCCTGTAACAGTAAAGTTTCTGCCTGGGACGCCATGGAAACTCCTGGCAAAACCTCTGGCTCCACTGAGCCTTCTAAAGAACCGACGTCCGGGACTGCCGGTTCATCAACCCTAGGCTTCGCTGATTTGTCCTTGCGCTTCTTGAGGAAGCGGGCCGGAGCATCCGACGGCATTTTGTAATTGCAACGCTTCCCAAACACCAACCTGGCACAGTCTAACCTCCTCTTAATAGTGCGTTTGTTAAACCTAGCACAAGAGCGGCAACCAACAACGTCGTGCTCAGGCCCTAAACAAGGTATACACAAGGTATGGTAATCCCTATGAGGTATCTGTTTCCCACAAGAAATACAGTTATTCACTTTTTCTGTCATCCGGTAAAATACTGAGGCAAGAAAAAACCAAAATGTTCCCCAACGGGGTACTTAGCCAACTCTGTTTCGGTCTGAAACTCCGGTTTCGGAAATGTTTCAGAACGCCAACCTGCACTCGCAAAATTGCTTCTGCATCGGACCACGCGGCAAAAAAGACTGAGGATATGACGTCGGTCATGCGCATTAGTACCCTGACGTACTGACGTCAGTCTAATGCGCCCTGACCGACGTCAGCCTTATACTCTGGTATTCGGGCCGACTGGATGCGGACTATACCCCAATAGTAAGGACTGCAGCAATGGGGAACGAAGAACATCAATGGTGTTGTCCATCTTTACCATTACCTGTCCTGGAAGAATGTGGTCCTTGAAGGCTGTCAGAGCATTCTGGACAGCTAACATTTATTTTTGATTGATATGCATGCGCATTTGACTTGGGTTCCATTTGCCCTGAATTCACTTCCCTGCCAGGTGAGCCCCCCCATGCACAGTCTGATGCATCTGTTAGGGTTTGGGCGGCAGGGGGTAGAGTGTTTAAGTTGCAAGCCTCTTCTCACCAAAGAAATTCCATGCGTAGGCAAGGTATGATAGGAATCACTGCTTCTAGATCCTGAGAATGTTGACATCATAGGCTTTTTAGATACCACTGTAGTTTCCTCACATGCAGTCTGGCATACGGAATTAGAAGAGTGCAGGAGGCCATGAACCCCAAGGCTTGCAAAATTTGCCTTGCAGATAACAGTTTGTGGCCACTTTTTTGAAGTGGGTTGTCAGATGAATTTGTTTCTCTGGCGTGAGGAAAGCCATCTGGGAAGTTGTATTCAAGCTTGCTTCCAGGAATATAATTTGTTGACAGGGTACCAGGTGCGATTTATTTTCATTTACAGTGTACCCCAGACAAGTTAGCAACCTTTGTACAAAAGCCAGATGATTCAAAAGTATGTTCTGGCTTTCTGCCTGAATTAGACATTCGTCTAGGTATGGGTATATCTGAATATTTCTTTGCCTGCAAAATGCAATGATTGGAGCTAGGCACTTTGTGAATACCCTGGGTGCAGTAGATAAGCCAAAGGGCAGTGCAGAGAACTGGTAGTGCTTGTAGCCTGCTTTGAAGCGTAGGTATCTTCTGCAAGATTCCCTGATTGGGATGTGCAGGTATACTTCCTTTAGAGTATTGCCATCCAGGCATCTTTGCCTAGCATAGGAAGCAACTGGTGAAGAGTCAGCATCTTGAATTTTGGAATCACCAAAAAGATGTTTAGTCAGGTCCAGGATAGGACACTATGAATGGTCTTTACTGGGTACCAGGAAAAGTCTTTGGTAGAAACCTTGTCCTTTTTCCTCTTCCGGTACAGTTGGAATAGCCTTCATGCTTAAAAGAGTGTACTTGCTTTTGAGCCTCTGCCCACTGATTTGGGGGTAGATCTGGCCAACCATTTGCCATTGGTAACGTGTGGAAGTGAAATCTGTATCCTTGGGACACAAACCCATTTGTCCTGGGTTATGAGTTCCCAGTTTTTGGCCTGCAGACCAATCTTTCCCCCTAAAAGAGCAGTCGGTTGAGAAGTGCTTGTACGTTCTAAATTCAAGTCATTGAGACAGCTTTCCACAGGGGGGAGTCTTGATCCCAGATTTGGAAGTGGAAGCTCTACACTGCTTAGTCTTGTGCATACCTTGGGACTGAAAAGTACAGTTGTGTACCTACCATAAATGTAGATGCTAGAGTGTATTCACTGTTGCAGTCATTACACTTTGGTTATCCTACTGGCAGGCTTACCCACAGTCTGCCTGAATTCCAAAGTCCTGGTCCGGCTTCAGTTGCTGTCGCCTCTTCCCTGACGTCAGTGCGCCAGGGGTATAAAAGATGCAGCAGACGTAATTTTCTTCAGTTTTTCTTGCCCCAGAAGTCGGGTGCCCGCAAAAGGGTAGGCTGTAAAAAGTATGATTATAAAGCATGCACATAACCATCTACAAGCAAATACACCACATAGGTTGTATAGAATACAGAGGTACAGATAAGTCCCAGCAAAGAAAAAGGGGGATGGTGGGAGGTTTACCTGGACTGCAACAGTGAATACACTAACATCTACATTTATGGTAGGTACACAACTGTACTATGTTCATCGTGTTTCACTGTTGCAGTCATTACACTTGGGTTGAATCCCAAAGCTGAGGTTGGGTGGCTGGGCCTAGAGTTTTGAGTGGCTATGAGGCCCTGCAGAACTGCAGTGGCAAAGCCTGCTCTGGATTTAGAGTAGAGAGGTAAAATGGTAGTGCTTTGTAAAAGTGTGCACTGAAGTCCATGTTGCAGCCTCCAAAATGTCCTTGGTTGGTACTCCTCTGAGGAAGGCTGTTGAAGTGACTGCTGCTCTGGTAGAATGTGGCCTAATGATCTTGGGCACTGATTTGCCATGTTGTGAATAGCAGAAAGGAATGCAGTGGCCTATCCATTTTGAAATAGTCTGCTTTGAAATGGCTTTTCCTTGCGAACCTGCAGCATATGCCACTAAGAGTTGCTCAGTCTTTCTGAAGGCTTTAGTCTTAGCTGTCTATGTCAGAAGTATGCAGAAGTCTCTCCCCCCCCCTTATTCTGTGGGTTTGGATAAACGGTAGGCAAATGTATGGTTTGGTTAAGAGCCATGCTTGAAACTACCTTGGGCATAAATGTCGGGTTTGTCCTTAGAGAAACCCTGTCCTGATGGAAAATAATAAAAGGTTCCACAGCCATTAGTGCCTGTAACTCAGACTCTTCTTGCTGAAGTTATTGCTAGGAGAAGAGCAGTTTTCCATGACAAGTATTTTATCTCTGCTGTACTGGCTGGCTCAAACGGAGGCAGCGAGAGTTCTTCCAAGACAAAATTGAAGTCCCATGCAGGTACTGGAGCTCTCCTTGGAGGTCTTTGTTTTTGGCCCCTCAAACTGTCTTAGCAGTGGATGAGAAAAAATAGGTGGGTCCGTATTGTAATGAGCTGAAATGGCAGAGGAATGGATCTTAATTGATGAGGATAGGCCTTTGTCCAGCATCTCAGTTAGATATTGCAAAATCTGAGGAATATTTGGTACAAGCGAGTCAATTCCATGCGCTTGGTTCCAAGCACAGAATCTCTTCCATTTGTCTGCATAAGATTTTCTGGTGCTGGGCCTCCTGGCCTCCAAAATAACATCCATAACTGCTTTAGAGAGAGGTGTGTTCTGAATGATTACATTATCCGCCATGCAGCCAGATTTAAGGTTCTTTGTTGGCTGTCTAGGATCCGATTGTTCTGTTGGGTCAGCAAATGAGGTATTAGAGGCAATGTCCAGGCTGGGCCTTGAGACCAGCTCTTTAGGATTGGGTACCAGTGCTGTTGTGGCCAGTCTGGGGCAATCTGTATCATTTTTGGCTTCTCTTGTCTGACTTTTAGCAATACTTTGGAGAAGAGAGGCAGAGGAGGGAAGGCATATACTGTAAGGGCTTTCCAGCCGAATGAAAGGGCATCCACTTTCCATGCTTGCTTGTGATGAGTGAGTGCAGAATTCTCTGTAGCTGGCAGTTGAGGGGAGGCAAATAGATCTATGTCTGGGCATCCCCATTTCCCTGTTATGTTGAAGATTTGTGGATCTAGTTTCCACTCATGAGGATCCATGAGGTTTCTGCTTAGTCTGCCAAAGCATTTGTCTTTCCTGGCAGGAATTGTGCTTGCAGATGTACTTGATAAGTCAATGCTGTGTTCCACAAAGTCATGGCTTGCCAGCAGGGGGGGGGGGGGGTAAGAATGTGTGCCCCCTTGCTTATGTACCACATGACTGTAGTATTGTCTATCAGTAGTTGTCCTGGATGAAGTAGGTCCTTGTAGGCTGTCAGGGCTTTTTGTACTGCTAGCATCTCTTTTTGATGATATGAAGATGCATTTGGTTTGTGGGTCATGTGCCCTGAATACATTTTCCTGCCATGTGCGCCCCCCAGGCATAATCTGATGCATCTGTTAGTGTCTGCCTGGCAGTGGGTAAGGTGAATGGCTGTCCCTTGTTGTAGGGACAGGCCTGTGCCCACCATTGAAATTCCTGTTGCAAGCAGGGAATGAGGGTAATTACGGTTTCCAGGCTGTGGCAATGTTGAGTCCAAACACTTTTTAGATATCATTGTAGTTTCCTCATATGCAGTCTTGCATATGGAATTAGTAGAATGCAGGATGCCATGTAGCCCAGAGCCTGCAGAATTTTTCTTGCAGATAACTGGGTCTTTGTTGCCATGTCTTTGAAGTAAGAAGTCAGATGCCTTTGTCTGGCGTGAGATAAGCCATCTGGGCAGTTGTATTTAAGCTTGCACCCAGGAATATTATCTCTTGAGAGGGTATTAGTTTTGATTTCTTTTTGTTTACTGTGTACCCTAGGCAAATTAGCAATCTTTTTACAAATTTTGCATGATTAGGCAGATTCTGTTCCTTTAACCAGGCATGCCTTCTAATAACAGCACCTGTAACAGCGGCCCTGCACAAGGCCTCCAGTGAATCATAGCCGCATTGCAAAGTATGTTTTCCCACTTGTTCAGCTGCATGCAATAAATCCTGCAAATCTTTGACAAATTCTGAATGTTCTGAGAACATTTTTTTTTTTTAACAAAAACATTAAGTATTGCTGATATTTGAACATATGAAATTGACAATTTAATGCCCTTACAGCCAAGGTAAGGAAGTGTAACCCCCCCCCCCCCTCATCTGTCCAAAGCCCTAGAATCTCTATCTGAGGGGATAGGGTTTTTGGCAGAAGCAGCATTGACTCCTTTGGGACCCTGTGAGAGTTCCTGGGTCAGCAGCAGGGTTTTTGTAAAGAAATTTATGGGAGTCTGGGACCCTGTAGTATCTGTCCGGCTTAACAGGAGCAGGAGGTAGAGAGTCTGGAGACAGGCTGGACTCTGGAAAAATCATCATCTACTATGTCTAGAACAGGGGGAATTGCAAGAGGTCTGTGCTAAGGAAGTAAAAGAAAGTCTCCAAGTCTTTTCTTAGAATCGGAAAAATCCTGGCTCTCCCAATGGAAATACTCCCTCATGGCATGCAGGGTTTCCCAAATGAATAGTCCTCAGGAGGAGAAGCTGAAGGAATATAATCTTCAGCATCAGAATCCTCATAGGGAGGAAAAGAATATCCCTGATCAAAAGAGGAATCAGAGGAAATGGAAACCTGATCAGAGGAATCCTATTCAGTGTCTTGCCTAAGCCTCTTATCAGGAGGGGGATGGGAACCCCTGATCAAAGTAATTAGGTCTTCGGCCATTTTGAGCATCTGTTTCTTAGGCATAGAAATCTGTCCTGGAGAATGCTGTACTGGTTTCCTTGTCTTTAAAACTGTTTTAGACTTGGTCTTGGATGCTGAAGTAGGCTTTATATAAAGTTGTGTAGGTCTGAAGACACCCTCAGAAGCTGATGCCTGCTCAGCGGCTCCGGACCCATCTGAGCTATTAATTTCTGAAGGGCCAATACCTTGAGTATCCAGAAGCCTAGCTGTCTCCACGTGGGAGTCTGAGACGGCCTGTGGCTCTGAGGTAGCGGGAGTCGGGGGCTGCGAAAGTGCCTCACTGAGCACTGGCAAACCGGTGACTGGCCTGACTGGCCTAGAAGAGGCTTCGTCGGTTCTGGACCTCGGATGCTTGTCCTTGTTTTTATCCTTGCTTTTTTTATGAATTCCTGTAGTCTGTTGTTCCGACGGCATTATGTAGTTAAACCTTCTGCCAAAATAATGAAAACCAAAATCGTACCGATGCTTAATAGTGCGTTGGTTAAATCTAGCACAAAACAGCCAACTAGCAACGTCGTGGTCAGGGCCTAGGCAAGGAATACAGAAAGAATGGAAATCCTTATGAGGTATTTGCTTCCCACAAGAAATACAATTGTTAACTTTTTCTGACATTGATCTGGAGCAAGAAAAGTTTCCCCAACGGGGTACTTAGCTTTATTGAAGACTTTGGATCTGAAATTAGATTTTGAAAATCTCAGGAGTCGGCCGACTGCCACTTGCAAACTGCTTTTGCTTTGGGCACCGTGCGTCAAGAAAGACTGAAGAAAATGGCGTCGGCTGCATCTTTTATACCCCTGGCGCGCCATCAGGGAAGAGAGGCGACAGCAACCGACGCTGGACCAGGACTTTGGAATTCAGGCCGACTGCAGGTAGCCTGCCAGCAGGATAACCCAAGTGTAATGACTGGAACAGCGAAATACAATGAACATCCTGGGGTTTCTGCTGGGTCTGGATTCAAAAGCCCTGGAAGAGGCACGAAAGGACCAATTCTTAGTGGGCCAATGCCTACTAAAGCTTGGAGGCTGAACTTGTAAGAAATCTTTAACAGTTTGCATAGATTTAGCTTCATCTTCCATCTTTTTTCCTCTGCTTTGTTGCCAAACAGGCGATCCTGATTTAAGGGAGCATCCAACATCCAACAATTTAGCTTTAACATGATCAGGCAAAGACTGCTCCTTAAGCCAAGCATGCCTTCTAAGTACAGACCCAGTGACAGCAACCCTGCAAGAGGCCTCTAATAAATCAAACCCACATTGCAAAGTAGTTTTGCCAACCTGTTCAGCAGAATGCATTAAATCCTGTAAAGCTTTATTTTCAGCACATTCAGGAATCATCATTTTTGTTTAAGCAATCCAATAATATGTTGTTGATACTTTAACATATGAAACTGACAGTTTAAGGCCCTAATGGCCAAGGCTGCAGAAGTGTATACCTTCTTACTCCATCTATCCAGTGCCCTGGAGTCTCTATTAGAAGGGGTAGGATTTTTGGCAGTAGAAGCCCTAATGCCCTTGGGTCCCTGTGAAATGGTCTAAAGATCCGCAATACAATTTTTAAAAAGGAACTTGCGAGAATCAAGAACCCTGTAATATCTGTCAGGTTTTCTGAGAGCAGGAGGCAAAGAATCAGGGGCCAAACTAGATTCCGAAAAGGCATAATCGGCAATGTCTAGTACAGGTGGGATAGTTAAAGGTCTATGTTGAGGCAGGAGTAAGTAGTCCCCAGGCCTCTTTTTTGAATCCGATAAATCCTGGCTTTCCCCAGTGGAAATGCAGTACACGTAAGGTTTCACCAAAACAGAAATTCTCTGGAGGGGAAGCAGAGGGAATACAGTCTTCTGCATCAGAATCTTCATAAGTAGGTAAGGGTAAATCCAGGTCATCAGAAGAAGCAGAAATATCAGAATCCTGGTCAGAAGATTCATAAGCAAATTCAGTCCTAGGCCTCTTAGAGGATGGTTGGCTTCCCCCGATTCAAGTTATAAGGTCTTCAGCCATTCTTGTCTTTTAGGCATAGCGGCCCGAGCGTTTGTTTTCTAGGCATGGTTCAAGGTTTAGGCCTTAAAGGAGGCGTCTGTTTAATAAGCAAGTCCATAGGCCTGAATAAACCCCCAGAAGCCGGTGCCTGCACAGCGGCTCTGGACCCATTTGAGGTAGACATCCGCAGGTTCCACAGCTGAAGCATCTTGCGGCATACTGGACTCCAAACGGGTCTCAGTGGAGGCCTGCAAATTAGAAGTAGTGGGTATCAGGGGCTGCAAAATTGCCTCACCGAGTACTGGCGACTGGCTTAGGAGAATCATCGTCGGCAGCTTTGGACCTAGGCAGCCTGTGAGTTTTTTCAGAATGCCGGTAGTCGGATGGCTTACAGACTACTCATCTGGATAACTGAACAGAGAACCGAAATATTTAGAGGCATAAATATACAGATGACGGAAAGTAGGCACAAATCCAACAGCAAGTACATCGTGGTCAGGGCCTAGGCAAGTAATACAGTACGAATGAAAATCTTTGTGAAGTATTTGCTTTCCACAAGAAATGCAATTAACTTTTACTGACATCGGTAAGGAGCAAGAAAAAGTTTCCCCAACGGGGTACTTAGTTTTAGTTGAAGACTTTGGTTCTAAAACTCGAAAACGAAAATTTCAGGAGTCGGACGACCGGCATTAACTGCTTTTGCTTCGGGCACCGCATGGCAAGAAAGACTGATGTAATGCCATCGGCCGCATGTTTTATACCCCTGACGACCTGACGTCACGGAAGAGACAGCAACCGACGCAGGACCCAAGACTTTGTTAATCAGGCCAACTGAGGGCTACTGCAAGCAGATAACCCTAATGTGATGACTGCAACAGTGAAACACGAAGAAAGTACAGTTTTGCACCTACCATAAATGTAGATGGAGTGTAAACACTGCTGCAGTCATTACACTTGGGTTATTCCTGCCATCAGGCGGTTCCCCAGTCAGCCTGAGTTCCAAAGTCTTGGTCTGGCATGGGTTGCTGTCGCCTCCTCCCTGATGTCAGTGCGACAGGGGGTATACAAGATGCAGCCAACGCCATTTTCTTCAGTTTTTCTTGCCCCAGACGTCAGGTGCCCCCAAATAGGTAGGCAATTCAAACTGCTAGTAAAATATACAAAAGAAAAGCAAACAACCATTTTTAGTTACCAGCAAATACTCCCCATAGGTAATAAAGGGTAGATGACCTAGGTAAGTACCAGAAAGTAAGAGGGGAAGGAAGGAGGGTAACCTGGACTGCAGCAGTGTTTACACTCGAACATCTACATTTATGGTAGGTACAAAAAGTGCAGTTTTGTACCTACCATAAATGTAGATGTTAGAGTGTATACACTGCTGCAGTCATTACACTTGGGTTATCCTGCCGTCAGGCGGTTCCCCCAGTCGGCCTGAGTTCCAAAGTCTTGGTCTGGCGTCAATTGCTGTCGCCTCCTCCCAGTCAGTGCGACGGGTATATAAAATGCAGCAGACGCCATTTTCTTCAGTTTTTATTGCCCCAGATGTCAGGTGCCTCTGAATAGGTAGACCATTCCAACTGCTAATAAAACATGCATAAGAAAAGCAAAAAACAACTTACAGCTACCAGCAAATACTCCCCATAGGTAGTAAGGGTAGAAGACATATGTAATTACCAGCCAGTAAGAGGGGAAAGAGGGAGGGTAACCTGGACTGCAGCAGTGTATACACTCCAACATCTACATTTATGGTAGGTACAATACCATGTTCACAGTGTTACACTGCTGCAGTCATTACACTTGGGTAGAATCCCAAAGCTGAGGTAGGGTGGATGGTTCTATAAGGCATTAGGGGTGGCTATAAGGCCCTGCAGCACTGCGGTGGCGAAGCCAGCTCTGGATTTAGAGTAGAGGCAGATGGTAATGCTTGGTGAAGGTATGTACAGAACTCAGAGTTGCTGCTTCCAAAATATCCTTGGTAGGTACTCCCCTGAGGTAGGCAGTTGAAGCCGTTGCCCTGGTGGAGTGAGTTCTACTGCTGCTAGGTACAGGTTTTCCATGGTATGGGTAGCAGAAACGTATACAATGTCCTATCCATTTTGAAATAGTCTGTTTTGAAATGTCTTTCCTTGTGCTCCTGCAGCATATGCTACCAATAATTGCTCAGATTTTCTGAAAGCTTTGGTTTTGCCCAAGTAGAAGCGCAACTGCCTGTGAATGTCCAAAGTGACCAGTAGTCTCTCCCCTTTATTCTGTGGTTTAGGATAAAAAGTTGGCAGGTGAATAGTTTGGTTTAGAGCCACACTGGATACCAACTTTGGCATAAACGTAGGGTTAGTTCTTAGACACCCTGTCCTGGTGGAAAATGAGGAAAGGTTCCACTGCCATTAGTGCCTGTAATTCTGAAACTCCATGCTGTTATTGCCAGGAGCAGAGCAGTTTTCCAAGATATATATTTTAATTCTGCTGTGTTAGCTGGCTCAAAAGGAGGCAAAGTTAGTTTTTCCACAACAAAGTTGAGGTCCCAAGTCGGAGTAGGTGCTCTACGGGGCGGTCTTGTTTTTAGCCCCTCTGAGGTACTGTTTTAACAGGGGATTAGAGAAAATTGGTGGATCTATGTTGTAATGAGCAGAGATGGCAGAGGCATGGATCTTGATGGATGAAAAGGAGAGGCCTTTGTCCAGCATCTCAGTTAAGTTTTGTAGTATCTGTGGAATGTTTGGGACAAGAGGGTCAAGGCTGTGGACTTTGTGCCAGGCACAAAATCTCTTCCATTTATTCGAATAGGCTTTCCTGGTACTTGGCCTTCTGGCCTCCAGAATGACATCCATAACAGCTTTGGAGAGACGCGTTGCTTGCTTGACTAAGGAATCTTCCATGCAGCTAGGCTTAAGGTATTTAGTTGGCTGTGTAGTATTTGTTGTGCTGAGTCAGCAGATGTGGTATTGGAGGCAAAATCCAGGGTGGTTCTTGTGCTTAGCTCCTTAACATTGGGTACCAGTGCTGGCGTGGCCAGTGTGATGCAACCAGGATCATCTTTGGCTCTTCTTGCCTGGCTTATGAGTACCTTTGGCAGGAGAGGTAGTGGTGGGAAAGTGTATAGTTGTAGGTTCTCCCAGCTGAATGAGAGGGCATCCACTTTCCATGCTTGAGGATGGTAGCTCCTTGTGTAGAAATTTTGTAGCTGGCAGTTTATTGGGGATGCAAAAGTACAGTTTTGCACCTACCATAAATGTAGATGTTCGAAGATCCACATTGCTGCAGTCCTTACTTATGGGTAGTCCGCTGTCCTCGGTCGGCCCGAATACCAAAGTATTAGGCTGACGTCGGTCATGGGCGCCTAGATCTGACATCAGAGCGTCAGGGTATAAAGGCGCACGACCGACGTCATATCCTCAGTCTTTTCTTGCCCCAGATGTCAGAAGACCAAAACCAGAAAGGCCACAGCCAAAAACAGAATACCTCCCAAAAACATGCCCAACAACAACCATCACCTAAAGCATAGCACCAAGTCTAACTACAGTGGGGAAGGAGGGAGGGTAAATTGGACTGCAGCAATGTGGATCTTCGAACATCTACATTTATGGTAGGTACAAAACTGTACTATGTTCTTCATCTCACATTGCTGCAGTCCTTACTTATGGGTAGAATCCCAAAGCAACGGGAAAGGGAGGATGGTAAAAATCATAAAGCATTAGGGGCCGCTAAAATGCCCTGTAAAATTGCAGTGGCAAATCCAGCCCTAGACTTAGAATAAAGAGGAAGGTGGTAATGTTTAGAAAAGGTATGCACTGAACTCCAAGTAGCTGCCTCCAAAATGTCCTTTGTAGCTACCCCCCTTAGAAAGGCCGTAGAAGTAGCAGTAGCCCTAGTGGAATGAGGCCTGATTCCCGCAGGAATCTCCTTACCATGATGGGAATAACAGAAAGAAATACAAAACCCAATCCATTTAGAAATAGTTTGTTTTGAAACAGGTTTACCCTGTGAACCCCAAAGCAAAAGAAACAAACAATTGCTGAGACTGTCTGAACTCCTTGGTTCTGCTCAAATAATAACGCAACTGCCTCTGAATATCCAAAGTATGCAAAATTTTCTCCCCTTTATTTTGGGGGTTTGCATAAAAAGTAGGCAAATGAATAGTTTGATTTAAGGCCGCACTAGAAACCACCTTAGGCATAAAGGAAGGATTAGTACGCAAAGATACCCTATCCTTATGAAAAATTAGGAAAGGCTCCACTGCCATGAGGGCCTGTAATTCCGAAACCCTTCTTGCAGAGGTAATGGCCAACAAAAAAGCAGTTTTCCATGACAAATACTTTAACTCGGCAGTAGCTGCAGGCTCAAAAGGTTGTAGAGTAAGTTTTTCCAACACAAAATTGAGATCCCAAGCAGGAGTAGGAGCTCTCTGGGGTCTTATATTCTTTGCCCCTCTAAGAGATTGCTTAAACCAAGGATGAGAGAATAAAGGAGGGTCACAATCATAGTGAGCAGAAATGGCTGCAGCATGGACCTTTATTGAGGAGAAAGACAAACCCTTGTCCAATAACTCAGTAAGATATTGAAGAGCAACACTTAAATCAGGTTTGGAGACATCAAAGTCCTTTCCTTTGCTCCAAATAAAAAATCTCCTCCATTTATCAGCGTAAACTTGGTACTAGGCCTCCTGGCCTCCAAAATAACATTCAAAACCTGTTGTGGAAGCTGAGACCCTCCAGAGTCTAAAACAGAATATGCCAGGCTGTTAGATGTAGAGACAGCATATTGACATTGAGGAAGTGACTGTCCTCTTGTGACAAAAGGTGCGGAATCAAAGGCAGAGGCCATGGAGGTTCTCGTACTAAGCTCCTCAGTAGTGGGTACCAGTGTTGTCGAGGCCAATCGGGTGCTATCAAAATCATGGTTGGCTTGTCTTGTCTGGCCTTCAAGAGTACCTTGGGAAGAAGAGGCAGAGGTGGAAAGGCATATACATGCAGATTGTTCCAACTGAATGATAGAGCGTCCACCTTCCAAGCTGTGTGATGAAACATTTTTGTGCAAAACTTTGGCAACTGGTAATTTAGTGGAGAAGCGAACAGATCTATGTCTGGAGTTCCCCATAACACTGTCAACTGTTGTAATACATGAGGATCCAATTTCCACTCGTGAGGATCCACTATTTGTCTGCTCAATACATCTGCTAAGGAGTTCTGTGCTCCTGGTAGAAACCTTGCCTGAAGATTGAGGTGTAGATTGAGAGCAGTTTCCCACAGAATCATCGCTTGCCTGCAAAGAGGGTAAGAATGGGTTCCCCCCTGCTTGTTGATGTACCACATGACAGTAGTGTTGTCTGTTTGAATCAACACCTGCCCTGGGTGAAGTAAATCTTTGAAAGCCATCAATGCAAACTGGACTGCTAACATTTCCTTCAAGTTGATATGCAAATGTTGGAGTTTGACAGGCCACGTGTTTTGCACCCATTTTCCATTGAGATGTGCTCCCCAAGCCTTGTCCGAGGCATCTGTCGTTAGAACCTGACTCGCCTCTGGCCGGGTCACAGAGAGTCCCTTGTTTAGGTGACATTCCTGAGCCCACCACAAAAACTCCTTCCGTATGCAAGGTATTATCTGAATGACAGTGTCTAGATCTTGGCAGTGCTGTGTCCATACATTTTTGAGATACCATTGAAGCTTCCTCATATGCAATTTGGCATTGGGAAGCACCAGAATACAAGATGCCATGAACCCCAAGGCTTGAAGGACTGTCCTTGCAGTCAGCCTGGACCGTAGAGACAATTGATGGAAATAAAGAGAAACGCTTCTTTGTTTGTCCGGGGTCAAAAAGGCCATCTGGGAAGCTGTATTCAGTCTCACACCCAGAAAGCACATGTCCTGAGAGGGTACTAGACTGGACTTTGTTTCGTTCACAGAATACCCTAGGCATCTTAACACTGCCATGACATACTGTAGATGAAGAAGTTCGTCCTTTTCTTGTGCAATAATCAGGCAATCGTCCAAATAAGGATAAATCTGTATTCCTCTTAGTCTGAAAAATGCTATCACTGGAGCCAGAACCTTTGTGAACCCTCTGGGCGCAGTAGATAAGCCAAAGGGCAATGCAGAGAACTGATAATGTAAATCTCCAGCCAAACGCAGGTACCTCCTGCAACTGGGCCTGATAGGAACATGAAGGTAAGCCTCTTTGAGATCCAGAGTAACCATCCAGTGATCTTTTCCCAACAGAGGTAAAAGTTGTTGTAAAGTCAGCATCTTGAACTTTGGAATGTCCAGGTAAGTGTTGAGGATAGATAAATCCAAAATTGGCCTCCACGGGTTCCCTTTCTTTGGAACTAGAAACAGGCGAGAATAAAATCCTAGGCCCACTTCTGACAGAGGAACTGGCTGTATAGCTCCTATTTGAAGAAGTAAAGAAATTTGTCTGCGAGCCTCTATCCTTTGTCAAGGAGGGACGTCTGGCATGCCTTTGAAAGGAGGCATGGTATGGAAATAGAACTTGTAACCTCGGTTTATAATGTCAAATACCCATTTGTCCTGGGTGACTAAATGCCAATTATGCTTGAAAAGAGCCAACTTTCCTCCCAAAGAAGCTGCCAGGCAAGAAGAATCTGGCAGCTGAAAATGTAGGTCATTGGGCCTGTTTACGAAAGGACTGGCCCCTGCCCTCACCAGCAGATTGAGCAGGCGAACTCCATTGTCTCGGCCTGAAAGTACTCTGAGCTCTGCCCCTACCACGCCTAGATCTACCCCTAGACTGAGAATCAGAAGAAGGGTACGTCCACCCCTTAGTAGGCCAATTTCTACTAAACTTTGGCGGTTGTACCTGCAAAAAATCTTTAACAGTCTGCATAGACTTAGCCTTGTCTTCCATTTTCTTTAAGACTGACTCCACAGGAGGACCAAACAACTTCAGACTGTAAAGGGGCATCCAGAATTCTAGACTTAACATGCTCAGACAAATTCTGATCCTTAAGCCAGGCGTGCCTAATAACTGAACCAGTGGCAGCCACCCTAGAAGAAGCCTGTAAAGCATCAAAACCACATTGCAAAGAGTGCTTACCCACCTGTTCAGAAACATGCACTAAATCCTGCAATTCTTTACACTCTATGCCCTCTGCCAAAGCATCCACTTTAGACCTTAGCTGAGAAAGGAGGAAATTCTGATACTTCAACATATGAAACTGGCAGTTCAAAGCTCTCATTGCTAAAGTAGAAGAGGTATACACCTTCTTACCCCATCTATCCAAAGCTCTAGCTTCCTTATCCAGAGGAACCGGATTCTTAACAGAGGCTCTAACACCCTTAGGCCCCTGACTAATAGTTTCTGGGTCCGCCCTAGGACTCTTATACAGATATTTATGAGCCTCAGGCACCCTGTAATACCTGTCCGTTTAACTGGGGCAGGAGGCACAGAATCTGGATTAAGGGAAGCTTCCGAAAAAACATCTGAAACAACATCCAAAACCGGAGGTATAGCTAAGGGTCTATGCTGTGGTAAAAAGAACTCCCTAAGTCTCTTCCGTGAATCAGAGTAATCCTGTCCCTCCCACTGAAAATGCTCCCTCATGGAATGCAGAGTTTCTGAAAATGAAAAATCCTCTGGAGGAGAAGCAGAAGGAGTGGAATCCTCTGCATCAGAATCAGAATAAGGAGGGAAATCTTGAATGTCTTCAGCAGAAGACTCTGAATCATCTGAGGCCTGCTCCAAACTTTCCAACTCTGGCTCCACCCTGGGCCTTTTATCAGGAGGGGGCATAGAACCTCTAATTAAAGTAATCAAATCCTCTGCCATTTTAAGCATGTGCTTTTTAGGCACAGACCCTGAAGAACCAGAACTGACACCAGAGGAAGGCAAGACAGACCTGCCCTTAGAAGGAGCCTTAGAAACAGTAGCAGAAGGCCTAACCACCTTAGGCATAGAAGGGAGAATAGTAACCTGAGAGGCCCCTTCAGCCTGACCTGCCTCCTGAGAGGCCACATCCTGTAAAATCAAAGTTTCCCCCTGGGACTCAACAGAAACTTCAGCCGGATCCACCTGTTCAGCTGTAGCTTCTAAAGGTCTGGCATCCGAAACGGACGAATCATCCTGCCTAGGCTTTAAAGATTTGTCTTTGCGCTTCTTAGTAGAAGCAGGCGTCGGAACATCCGACGGCATATTATAATTACACCTCTTGCCAAAGACTAACCTAGCGCAATCTAACCTCCGTTTTATAGTGCGCTTATTAAACCTAGCACAAAATCGACACCGACTACGCCGTGCTCGTCCCAAACAAGGAATACAAAGCGAGTGGTAATCCCTATGCGGTATCCGTTTCCCACAAGAAATACAATTATTCACTTTTTCTGACATCCGGTAAGTAACTGAGGCAAGAAAAAACAAAATATTCCCAACGGGTACTTAGCCCAACTTGGTATCGGTCTGAAACTCCGAAAACGAAAAATTTCAGAACGCCGAACGGCACTTGCAACGCTGCTTCTGCATCGGACCATGCGGCAAAAAAAGACTGAGGATATGACGTCGGTCATGCGCCTTTATACCCTGACGCTCTGATGTCAGATCTAGGCGCCCATGACCGACGTCAGCCTAATACTTTGGTATTCGGGCCGACAGAGGACAGCGGACTACCCATAAGTAAGGACTGCAGCAATGTGAGATGAAGAACATCAGATCTATGTCCGGGCTCCACCATTTCTGTGTTCTGAATATTTGTGGATTCAATTCCCATTCGTGGGGATCCATGATGTTTCTGCTCAAGTAGTCTGCCAGTGTGTTTCTCTCTCCTGGCAGGAATTGTGCTTGCAGGTGAACTTGAAGGTTTATAGCGGTGTTCCACAATGTCATGGTTTGTCTGCATAGAGGGTAGGAGCGAGTGCCCCCTTGCTTATGTACCACATAACTGTGGTGTTGTCTGTCTATCAGTAGTTGTCCTGGATGCAGCAGGTCCTTAAATGCTATAAGGGCATTTTGTACAGCTAGCATCTCTTTTTGATTGATGTGAAGATGCCTTTGTTCTGCGGGCCACGTGCCCTGAATACATTTGCCTGCCATGTGTGTTCCCCCAGGCGTAATCTGATGCATCTGTTGTCAGTGTTTGCCTGGCTGTGGGTTGTGTAAAAGGCTGTCCCCTTGAGGTGACGAGCTTGAGCCCACCATTGAAACTCCTGTTGAAGGCAAGGGATTAGTGGTATAACGGTTTCCAAATTTTGACAGTGTTGAGACCATACATTCTTTAGGTACCATTGTAGTTTCCTCATATGCAGTTTGGCATATGGAATTAGTAATATGCAGGATGCCATGTAACCCAAGGCCTGCAGAATTTTTCTTGCAGGGAGTTGGGTCTTTGTTGCCATCAATTGCAAGTATTGAGTCAGTTGTCTTTGCTAGTCTGGCGTGAGATAAGCCATCTGGGCCGTTGTGTTCAAGCTGGCACCCAGGAATATAATCTCTTGTGAGGGCACTAGTTTTGATTTCTTTTCATTTACTGTGTACCCCAGGCAACTTGGTAACTTTTTTACAAACGCCAGATGCTTTAGAAGAATGTCCTTGCTCTCTGCTTGAATCAGGCAGTCGTCCAGGTATGGATAAATTTGAATTCCTTTCTGTCTGCAAAATGCAATTACTGGTGCCAGGCACTTTGTGAAGACCCTGGGCGCAGTAGATAAGCCAAAGGGCAGTGCAGAGAATTGGTAGTGCATTGAACCAGCTATGAATCTGAGGTACCTTCTGCAGTTTTGTCTGATAGGGACATGCAGGTATGCCTCCTTGAGATCCAAAGTCACGAGCCAAGCTTTCTTACCCAGCATGGGAAGAAGCTGCTGTAATGTCAACATTTTGAATTTCGGAACATCCAGGTAAGTGTTTAGAGATGAGATCCAGAATGGGCCTCCAGGCTTTGTCCTTTCTGGGTACCAGAAAGTCTCGAGTAAAATCCTTGTCCTTGCGCCTGTGATGGTACCTTTTGAATAGCTCTCATATCCATGAGTGCTGTAATTTGTTTTTGAGCCACTACCCATTGATTTGGTGGCAGATTTGGCATTCCTTTTAACCTTGGTAGAGTGTGAAAGTGGAACCTGTAACCTTGAAATATTGAGAACCCATTTGTCTTTGGTGATCATTTGCCAATTGTGGTAGAAGAGTGCCAGTTTTCCTCCCAAGGGGGCTGCCAAGCGGGATTTGTTTGGCAGCTGTAGTGGGAAGTCATTGGAGCTGCTTTTTATATGGTCGGGGCCTGTCTTCCCCTTCATTCTGGCCTGATGCAATCCATTGTCGAGGCCTATAAGGACCTTGTGTCTGACCTCTACCTCTTGGACGTCTGTATCTTCCCCCTTGAGGTTTGTCTGTAATTGGAAAGGACCAATTCTTAGTTGGCCAGTTTCTGATAAATCTAGGAGGCTGAACCTGTAAGAAATCCTTCACCGTTTGCATAGATTTTGCCTTATCCTCCATTTTCTTTAATACCTCTTCTGCCTTAACTCCAAACGCATCCTGCTGCAAAGGTGCATCCAATAATTTTGCTTCTGGTAACGTATGTTCTTTTAACCAAGCATGTTTTCTAATGACAGAGCCTGTAACTGCTGCTTTGCAGGAGGCCTCTAGAGAATCAAAACCACATTGCAAAGTATGCTTTCCCACTTGTTCAGCTGCATGCAATAAATCCTGCATTTCTTTAAAATTAGGAGGATCTGATTCTGGAAGCATTTTCTGTTTTAACTGACAGAGTAAAAAATTGCTGATATTTTAGCATGTGAAACTGGCAATTTAAGGCTCTCACTGCTAAAGTTGCAGACACATACTTTCTTTCCCCATCTGTCTAATGCTCTGGAATCTGTCAGAGGGGACTGGATTCTTGGCTGAAGAGGCCTTAACTCCTTTGGGTCCCCGAGAAATAGTTTCAGGGTCAGCTACAGGGCTTTTATACAGAAATTTATGTGAGTCACAGACTCTGTAGTAGGTCAGGTTTAACAGGGGCTGGAGGGTAAGGAATCAGGATTTAAGCTGGATTCAGTATACACATCCACAATATCTAACACTGGTGGAATAGCAAGGGGTCTGTGCTGAGGTAATAAAGGGAAGTCTCTGAGCCTTTTCTTGGATTCTGAGTAATCCTGGCCTTCCCAGTGGAAATGCTCCCTCATAGTACGTAGGGTTTCCCCAAAGGAGTAATCCTCAGGCAGTGAGGCTGATGAAACAGATTCCTCAGCATCAGAATCCTCATAAGGGGGTAAAGAGTATCCTAGGTCTGAGGATGAATCAGGAAAGATGGACATCTGGTCGGATGAGTCAGTCTGCATCCTGCCTAGGCCTTTTATCAGGAGAGGGATGAGGCCCCCTGATCAGAGTGATTAGGTCTTCGGCCATTTTGAGCATTTGTTTCTTGGGCATGGAGGCCCGTCCTGGAGAATGCTGTATTTGTTTCTTTGATTTTAAAGGAGGCTTAGACTTAGCTGAGGGTTTAATGCTTACCTGAGTAGGTCTGAAGACACCCTCTGAAGCTGTGGGTTGCTCAGGTACTCCGGATCCCTCTGAAAAGTTACTCGGTAGGCTGAATAACTTGTGCATCCGAAGGTCCATCCATCTCCACGTGGGAGTCAGAGAGCCTGTGGTTCTAAAGAAGCGGTCATCGGGGGCTGCGAAGCCGCCTCGCTGAAAACCGGAGAACCGGCGACTGGCCTAGAAGAGGCTTAGTCAGTTTTAAGCCTCGGATGCCTATCCTTGTCTTTGCGCTTTGTGTATTCCGGTCATCGGAAGTTCTGACGGCATGGTATAATTGAATTTTCTACCAAAATAATGTTGGGCAAAATCAAACTGATGTTTAATAGTGCGCTTGTTAAACCTAGCACAAAACAGACAACCAGTGACGTTGTGGTCTGGGCCAAGGTATGGGATACAATAGGAATGGAAATCCTTATGAGGTATTTGCTTCCCACAAGAAATACAGTTATTAACTTTTACTGACATCGGTCCGAGGCAAGAAAAAGTTTCCCCAACGGGGTACTTAGCTTTGTAGAAGACTTTGGTTCTGGATTCGGAATGAAAATCTCAGGAGACTGCCGACCAGCACTTGCTAACTGCCTTTGCTTTGGGCACCGCACGGCAAGAAAGACTGGAGAAAATGTCATCGGCTGCATTTTATATACCCCTGTCGCGCTGACGTCAAGGAGGCGACAGCAACAGATACCGGACCAAGACTTTGGAACTCAGGCCGACTGGGGAACCGCCCGACAGCCGGATAACCCAAGTGTAATGACCGCAGCAGTGTAACATGATGAACATCTGTACTATGTTCATCGTGTTACACTGCTGCAGTCATTACACTTGGGTGGAATCCCAAAGCTGAGGTAGGGAGGCTGGAACTATAAGGCATTAGGGGTGGCTATAAGGCCCTGCAGTACAGTAGTAGCAAAGCCAGCTCTGGATTTGGAGTATAAAGGCAAATGATAATGGTTGGTGAAGGTACGCAAAGAACTCCATGTTGCTGCTTCCAAAATATCCTTGGTAGGCAGTTGAAGTGGCTGTTACACTGGTGGAGTGAGATCTAATGCTGCTAGGTACAGGTTTCCCATGGTGGGTATAGCAGGAATGTATACAGTGTCCTATCCATTTTGAAATAGTCTGCTTTGAAATGGCTTTTCCCTGTGCTCCTGCAGTGTATGCTACCAATAATTGCTCAGATTTTCTGAAAGCTTTGGTTTTATCCAAGTAGAAGCGTAAAGAATGTAGTAGTCTCTCCCCTTTGTTCTGTGGTTTTGGATAAAAAGTTGGCAAGTGAATAGTTTGGTTTAGAGCCACACTTGATATCACCTTTGGCATAAGCGTAGGGTTAGTTCTTAAAGACACCAGTCCTGGCAGACGAGGAAAGGTTCCACTGCCATTAGTGCCTGTAATTCTGAAACTCTTCGTGCTGATGTTAGTCAGTAACAGAACAGTTTTCCAAGAAATATATTTTAATTCTGCTGTGTTAGCTGGCTCAAAAGGAGGTAAAGTTAATTTTTCCAAAACAAAGTTGAGGTCCCAAGTTGGTGTAGGTGCTCTACGGGGCGGTCTTATGTTTTTAGCCCCTCTGCGGTACTGTGAGCAAAAGATTAGAAAAAATTGGTGGATCCACGTTGTAATGAACAGAAACAGCTGAGGAGTGGATCTTGATGGATGAAAAGGAGAGGCCCTTGTCCAGCATCTCAGTTAAGTAATGAAGTATGAGGAATGTTTGGGACAAGAGGGTCAAGGCAGTGTGCTTGGTTCCAGGCACAGAATCTCTTCCATTTATCAGAGTATGCTTTCCTGGTGCTAGGCCTTCTGTCCTCCAGAATGACATACATAACAGCTCTGGAGAGAGGCATTGCTTGGGAATTTTCCAAGCAGCTAGATTTAAGGTCTTTAGCTGGCTGTGAAGTATCCGATTGTTGTGCTGTGGCAGCAACTGTGGGATTTGAGGCAAAATCCAGGGGGGTTCTTGTGCTAAGTTCTTTAAGATTAGGTACCAGTGCTGGCGTGGCCAGTCTGGTGCAATCAGGATCATCTTTGGCTCTTCCTGCCTGGCTTTTATGAGCCCCTTTGGAAGGAGAGGTAAAGGAGGGAAAATGTATACTTGTAATTTTTTCCAGCTGAATGAGAGGGCATCCACTTTCCATGCTTGTGGATGGTAGCTCCTTGTGCACAATTTCTGTAATTGGCAGTTCATTGGGGAAGCAAACAGATCTATGTCCGGGCTCCACCATTTTTGTGTTATCATTCTGAATATCTGTGGGTTCAATTCCCATTCGTGGGGGTCCATGATGTTTCAGCTTAGGTCTGCCAGAGTGTTTTTCTCTCCTGGCAGGAATTGTGCTTGTAGATGAACCTGGTAGTTTAGAGCTGTGTTCCACAAGGTCATGGCTTGTCTGCAGAGGGGGGAGGAATGTGTGCCCCCTTGCTTGTTTATGTACCACATAACTGTGGTGTTGTCTGTCTTTAGTAGTAATTGTCCTGGATGCAGCAGGTCCTTGAAAGCTACAATAGCATTTTGTACAGCTAGCGTCTCTTTTTGATTGATGTGGAGATGTCTTTGCTCTGTGGGCCACTCGCCCTGGATACATTTTCCTGCCATGTGTACTCCCCAGGCGTAATCCGATGCATCTGCTGTCAGTGTTTGCCTGGCTGTGGGTTGAGTGAAAGGCTGTCCCTTGTTGAGGTGACAAGCTTGTGCCCACCATCGAAACTCCTGTTGTAGGCAAGGAATTAGTGGTATAACTGTTTCCAAACTTTGACAGTGTTGAGACCATAGTTTCCTCATATGCAGTCTGGCATATGGAATTAGTAGTATCCAAGATGCCATGTAGCCCAAGGCCTGCAGAATTTTTCCTGCAGGGAGTTGGGTCTGTTGCCATTAAATGAAAATATTGAGTCAGTTGTCCTTGCTTGTCTGGCGTGAGATGAGCCATCTGGGCCGTTGTTCAAGCTGGCAACACATCTGTTCTGAGGGCACTAGTTTTGATTTCTTTTCGTTTACTGTGTACTCCAGGCAACTCAACTTTTTTACGTACGCCAGATGCTTTAGTAGAATGTCCTTGCTCTCTGCTTGAATCAGTCGTCCAGGTATGGGTAAATTTGAATTCCTTTTTGCCTGCAAAAAGCAATTACTGGTGCCAGGCACTTTGTGAAGACCCTGGGCGCAGTAGATAAGCCAAAGGGCAGTGCACAGAATTGATAGTGCATTGAACCCGCTAGAAATCGGAGGTATCTTCTGCAGTTTTGTCTGATAGGGACATGCAGGTATGCCTCTGAGGTCCAAAGTCACGAGCCAAGCTTTCTTGCTCAGCATGGGAAGAAGCTGCTGTAGTGTCAACATCTTGAATTTTGGAACATCCAGGTAAGTGCTTAGTGAAGAAAGGTCCAGAATGGGTCTCCAGGCTTTGTCAATTCTGGGAACCAGAAAGAGTAGAGTAAAATCCTTGTTCTTGTTCCTGTGGTGGTACCTTCTGAATAGCTCTCATGTCCATGAGTGCTGTAATTTAAGAGCCTCTGCCCACTGATTTGGTGGCAGATTTGGCATTCCTTTTAACCTTGGCAGAGTGTGAAAGTGGAACCTGTAACCTTGAGATACAATGTTGAGAATCCATTTGTCTTTGGTGATGCAATGCTAGTTATGATAGAAAAGTGCCAGTTTTCCTAAGGGGGCTGCCAAGAGAGCTGTTTGGCAGCTGCAGTGGAAAGTCATTGAGGCTGCTTTTTATAAGGTTGAGGTCTGTCTTCCCCTTCTTTCTGGCCTGGTGTACCCCATTGTCGAGGCCTGAAGGTCCTTGTGTCTGACCTCTACCTCTTGGACATCTGTGTCTGCCCCTCTGAGGTCCATCTGCGACTGGAAAGGACCAATTCTTTGTTGGCCAATTTCTGCTAAAACGAGGCGGCTGAAACCAAGAAATCTTTCACCGTTTGCATAGATTTTGCTTTATCCTCCATCTTCTTTAATACCTCCTCTGCCTTAACTCCAAACAGCACATCCCGCTGTAAAGGTGCATCCAATAATTTGACCTTAACATGATCTGGTAACGTATGTTCTTTTAACCAAGCATAATGGCAGAGCCTGTAACTGCTGCTCTACAGGAGGCCTCTAAGGAATCAAACCCACATTGCAAAGTATGTTTTCTCACTTGTTCAGCTGCATGCAATAAATCCTGCATTTCTTTAAACTTAGGGGGGGTCTGAATCTGGAAGCATCTTTTGTTTCAACTGAGACATCAAAAATTGCTGATATTTTAGCATGTGAAACTGGCAAATCAAGGCTGTCATTGCTAAAGTTGCAGACGTATATACCTTTTTTCCCCATCTGTCTAATGCTCTGGAATCTGTCAGAGGGAAATGGGTTTTCTGCTGATGAGGCCTTAATCCCTTTGGGTCCCTGAGAAATAGTTCCAGGGTCAGCAACAGGGCTTTTATACAGAAATTTGAGAGTCAGGGACTCTAATATCTATCAGGTTTAACTGGGGCTGGGGGTAAGGAGTCAGGGTTTAAACTGGATTCAGAGTACACATCATCCACAATATCTAAAACTGGCGGGATAGCAAGGGGTCTGTGTTGAGGCAATAAAAGGAAGTCTCCAAGCCTTTTCTTGGATTCTGAGTAATCCTGGCCTTTATGGAAATGTTCCCTCATGGTATGCAAGGTCTCCCCAAAGGAGTAATCCTCAGGTGGAGAGGCTGATGGAATTGATTTCCTCAGCATCAGAATCCTCATAAGGGGGTAAAGAATATCTTAGGTCCTAGGAAGAGTCTGAGGAAATGGACACCTGGTTGGAAGATTCTTGGTCTGCATCCTGTCTGGGCCTTTTAACAGAAGGGGGATGGGACCCCCTGATCAGGGTGATTAGGTCCTCGGCCATTTTTAGCATTTGTTTCTTAGGCATGGAAGCCTGTTCTGGAGAGAGTTGTGTCGGTTTCTTTGCTTTTAAGGGGTGCTTAGACTTAGCAGTGGGTTTAATGGTTAGCTGGGTAGGTCTGCAAACACCCTCTGTAGCTGTGGATTGTTCAGCTACTTCGGTTCCCTCTGTGGGGTTAGGATCAGAAAGCTGAAAACCTAGTGCATCCGAAGGCCCAGCCAGCTCCACGTGGGAGTCGGAGGTGGTCTGTGGTTCTGTGGAAGCGGTCGCCAGGGGCTGCGTAGACGCCTTGCTGAAAACCGGCCTAGAAGAGGCCTAGTCGTTAGTTTTGGCCCTCGGATGCCTGTCCTTGTGTTTTTTTTTACGCATTGCGGTAGTCGGAAGTTCCAACGGCATGGTGTAATTGACTTTTCTGACAAAATAATGTCTGGCAAAATCAAACCAACATTTAATAGTGCGCTTGTTAAACCTAGAACAAAACCAACAACCCAGTGACGTCGTGGTCAGGGCTTAGGCATGGAATACAATAGGAGTGGAAATCCTTATGAGGTATTTGCTTTCCACAAGATATACAGTTATTAACTTTTACTGACATCAGTCTGAGGCAAGAAACTTTCCCCAACGGGGTACTTAGCTTTTTTAGAAGACTTCGGTTCTGGATTCAGAATGAAAATCTCAGGAGTCTGCCGACCGGCACCTGCGAACTGCTTCTGCTTCGGGCACCACGCGGCAACAAAGACTGAAGAAAATTGAGTCGGCTGCATCTTATACACCCCTGTCACACTGACGTCAGGGAGGAGGCGACAGCAACCGACACCGAACCAAGACTTTGGAACTCAGGCCGACTGGGGAACCGCCTGACGGCAGGATAACCCAAGTGTAATGACTGCAGCAGTGTAACACGATCATCAGAAAAACTCTCGACACTATCCATGTAGAACATGCTGTATTTGAGATACTACAACTTTGCCAGTAATTATAAAATATATGCAATACTTCCATTCTAATAAATTTATAGGTACTTACTGGGCTACTAATCTGAGCATTTTAAGAAGCCTAGCCTTCCAGTTCCATGGCAGGTTTTAGCCCCGATATGTGCAAACTAACCTAGGAGATGGGCAGCGAAAGGATATGGAGATTTAAACGTGGCCTGTATCCACATCAGACAAGGGTGCCAAACCAAGGGGGTGAATCTGGGTTACCCATCCATTCATCCAAATTACTTTAGGACATGGTAAGAGAAATTCTTTGCTTTACATGGAGTTGGAAGACTGTTCCACAAACGCAGAATTTCCTGACTCTCAGAAGCCTTATGTTACTGGGAAGAGGGACAGTTCTTTGAGATTATCTACACAGGTTTTATTATTTAGGTCCTTGAGCTTAGTGAGTGCTGTGGTCATTCCAGTTGTGACAAGTACATACTGGAAAGGGAATTATACTCCGTGATCAGCCTAATGAGCGCAGAGAATAATGGAAGGATTACATTCCCAGACATGGACTGCTCTGCAATGTAAAAGGCCTTCTTTATAATAGTAGATACATGATAATTAAAGGATAGTTTGTTCGACAAGTTCCCAGCTCTAACAAATCCTTGAAAATTGATCCTGCAGTCAATGTGACAGTTACAAGGGCAGTCATGCTTGGAGGATACAATTACACCGTTTCATGGCATTTAGTTTTAGTTCTTGGTTTTGACAAAAGCAATCTGAGACAGGCCCTCTGAGAATCTAGGTGTCCTCTGGAGAGTTTATGAAGGCACCAAGTTTGCAGCCAGCACTCTTGGGTAGCCACAAACCCTTAATATTAGCTTTGACCTCCAAGTAGTAAGTGCCAAAGAGGAATGACTCAAAGACTGAACCTTGAGATACACTAAGTGAAAAGCCTTTTGGAGACGGCAGAGTCTCCTCTCATTATTTCCTCAGTTCTTAACTGTAAGGCAACTTGGTATTCAATAAGTTACACAGAGAAAGAACAATTGTGTAGAATCTTACCATAACCATAGATGTCCTTCTCTTCTATGTTGCAGTATTCTAAACAGAGGGATCCTCCACATCAGCTCCAATACAAAAGCTCAAGCGTGGTTGCTGCTAGTGCATGGGATGTCACATGCTGGGCCATAAACCAGGGGCCTTAAATGTGACATTTTCATGCACAGACCTCAGAACCTACTGCCCAGTCGGACAAGTCTGGGTAGTGCCAAATGATGTCTTCTAGACAGATGAAATGTAACGGACTGCCCAGCCTTAGTATAGTCTAGTTAGTACCCAATGATGCCCTCTGGACAGGTGAAAAGTAATAAAGGGGGAAAGGTGCAAAGGAAAGAATACTGCAACATGGAAGAAAAGGACATTATGATTATGGTAAAATTTTATACAACTATTCTATATCCTATTCTCGTGTTGCAGTATTCCCTCTGTGGAACAGTACCACACCTCAAGGTAGAAGTAGTAGCAGATTCCAGGAATCCCTGCAGAATTGCCCTTGCAAAGCCTGCTCTGGAAATATGGTCCAATTTCTAATGTTTGGTGAAGGTATGTACTGAGGACCGGGTGGCTGCCTTCAGGATACCAGTTGCGTCCAGGCCTTTAAGGAAGGCTGCAGAAGAAGCTACGGCTCTTGTTGAGTGTGACCCGATACCCTGGGTTAGCAGTTTTCCATGGTAGGAATAGCAGAAGCAGATTGTTTGGATACTGCCTTGCCCAGGGCCCTGGGATGGCAGGACAAACAGCAGAGTAGACTTTCTAATGGTCTTAGACAAAACCTTGGTGTCTGTGGACATCAAGGGAGTGTAGTATTATCTCGCTGTCATTTTTAGGGGAGGAAAAAAAGGTGGACAAGTGAACAGTCAGATTTAGTGACAGCTCATGGACCACCTTGGGCATGAAAGAAGGGTTGGTGCGTAGGGTCACCATACCTTTGTGGAAGATAGTGTAGGGTGGGAATGCCATAAGCGCCTGTAATTCTAAAACCCTTCTGGCTGAGGTAAGGGCCACCAGTAGGACGGTTTTCCATATGCATATCTGTAGGGAGGGCATAGCTGGCTGGCTCGAATGGGGCAAGAGTAAGTTTTTCCAGGACATAGTTTAGGTCACAAAGTGACAGAATAGGCTTCTTTGGTGGCCTAATGTGCAGGACCCCTTTTAGGAATAGTTTTACATTCAATCTGGAGAGTAGAGGGTGTTCCAGAGGTAAGCAAGCAGATAAGTGAACCTTCAGTGAAGAATATGATAGATCTGATTTTATGAGTTCACACACAGGCTAAGACTAGAGGAACATCCGCTTGAAAGAGGCCCCCTTATGCCTTTGGAGACACCATTTGTAAAACCTTTTCAATTTTGAAAACATAAGATCTCCTGGTATTGGGTTTCATGGCCTCCTGCGGGTAGATAGCACAACCTCAGTGTAGTGGTGTCTGAAGGGAATTAAAAGTTCATCACCCAGAGGGTTAAGCAAACATCTCCAAATGTCGGTGGATGAAAGATTTTCGGTTGTGTGAGCAGGTCCACCTTGTGAGAACTTGTGGTGACTGCCCTTGGCAAGAGATTGAAGGGGAAACCAATGCTGCCTTGGCCAATAGGGAGTCACCAGCAAGATTTTTGGCATGTCCCTCCTGGTTTTCAAAACAACTTTCTGAACGAGAGGGAAGGGAGGGAAAGCATACAGAAACCGTCCCTTCCACAAGATGCTCACTGCGTCCACTCACCAAGGTAGTGGGGAGGGATCCTTGGCACAGAAGAATTTTAATAGTCTGTTCTGGGGGGAGGCAAATAAATAGATTTCAGGTGTGCCACACTGGACAATGTCTAGGAATACATCCCTGTGCTACATCCACTTGTAATGCAGACAGAATGATCTGCTGAGACATATGCCTGGTGATTATTCTGGGATAGAATATAGACTGCCTGTAGTGATACGTTGTTCCTTGAGGCTAAATCCCAACTTGCATTGCTAGCTTGCAAAGCAGGTACGACCTGGTCCTTCCCTGCTTGTTGATGTACCACATTACAGTGGTGTTGTCCCTGAAGATTTGTAAGGAGGCTGGATGCATGAGACTGAGAAAGGCCTGCAGGGCTAGGAGGGCTGCAGTCATCTCCCTTATGTTGATGCGCTTTCTCTGGAGGGATGGCTTCCACAGGGCTTGCACTTTGAGGGCATTCATGGTTGCTCCCTAGCCCACATCGGAGGCATTTGTATGCATTGAGTTGGTGTGGTGAGTTGTAGGAGTAGGCCTGGGTTTTGTTGTACCTGCTGAATCCACCACTTCAGTTCTGCATTCAAACATGGGAGGAAGGGCATCTGATAATCCAGTGGGTGGCTGTGTTGTGACACATTCTTCAGGTACCAGTGTAACTTCATGTGCAACCTGGCAAGTGGCAGCATAGGAATGGTGGCTGCCATTAGGCCTAGGAGGCGCATGAATTGTCTGGCTGACAAGTAGCTGACTCAGAGAAGGTCCTGGAAGAGGTTGACCAGGGAGGATACCTTGCCCTGGGGGAGGAAAGCCTTCAGCAGTTTGGTCCTTATCCTGCATCCTAGGAAGGTTTTGTCCTGTGCTGGGGAGAGGGATGATTTTGAGAGGTTGAGTGCGAATCCAAACCTCTGGAGCAGTGACATGAAGAGCAGATGATTTCTGTGAGTCTCTTCCCTTTCAGCAAGGATGAGGATGTCATCTAGGTAGGGGCAGATTTGAATGCCCTTGGTCCTGCAGTAGGCGACTGCTGGGGCTATGCACAAAGGACAAGGCAGTAAGTTTAAAGTGTCAACGGCGACCAGCAAAAGCGTAGATATTTCCTGTGGTTTGGGTGGATAGGGATGTGGAGGTAAGCCTCCAAGTCCAAAGTGGCCAGCCCTGGGTGGCAATAGTGGAAGGTTTTGAAGGGATAGCATTCTGAAGGATGGGACTAGGGAGGATAGATCTAAGATGGGTCTCCAAGGGACATCCTTTTTTGGTACCAGGAATAGCCTGGAGTAGAATCATTTTCTTTCTTGGCCTGGGGGACAGGTTCTATGGTCCCATGGGTGAGAAGGTCTTGGATAATCTGAGGAATTAAGTGAAGTTGGTTCTTGGGTGGGGGGGGGGGGGTGAAAGCCCTGTGGAATGGGTTTTTATTGCCAAGACAGGAAGTATCCTTTTCCCACTACTGCCAGGACCCAGCTGTCTGAGTTGACTTCTTTCCGGAGGGGCAGAAAGTGAGAGAGGTGGGATGAGAGAAGGTGGCTGAGGCAGTCGCTCATTATTATTACTTCTGTCCTGAAAGGGCTGCCTGTTGGTAGGCTGAGAAGATGCTGTCTTTAGAGGTTTGGTTCTTGGCCCCTTTCCTATGTCTAGAGGATGAAGGGGTGGCTTGAATAGGGGCTCTTCTGACAAAGGTGGTCTTTGCAGTGTAATTTCTGTAAATGTTTGGTACTGGGGAGACCAGGAGAAGTTTCAGATCTTGTTCTTTACCCTTCTCCTGCAGGTTCTTAAACAGATCTGCCGACTGCTTCCTAAACAGGATTTATTATCCAGTGGTGCATCCAAAATTTTTGATATAAAATCTTCAGGCAGTGGCTGGAGCCTAAGCCATAAGTATCTGCGTAGTACAGACGGATGCTGCAGATCTAGCAAAGGCCTCTGTTGCATCATAGCTGCATGTTTTAGAATGTTTGGCAGCCACAGTCAGCTAAGATGCGATCTGTGTCTTGTTAGGGGAGTCAGGTAAGAACGACAGTGGAGATGAAGCCTGTGATACCAGGTCTAGGGCATATTTCACCATATCGGCCTGGTAGTCAATTGCCCTAAATGCTGGAGTGGAGGAGGTATACATCTTATCCAGCCTGTCCATTATCTTGCTATCTTTGTCAGAAGGCAAGAGTGATGAGGAAGGAACAAGTCTTGACTGGCTGTCTGGGGCCATTGCTATCACAGCAGGGTCTGCCAAAGGAGGCTTTACTAGAAATTTGTGGTAGTCAGGGACCTTATAGAAATGGTTAAGTCTCTTGAGAGCAGGTGGCTGAGTGTCCGGATTCTTTGAGACTGATGCAAATGCATATAGGTATGCTGGAATCACCGGAGGAATGGCTGATGGGGAGGGTGATTCAACCTGCAGCAGCTCAAAATACCTTTTTTGAATTTCTGTCATCTGGGTTGTATCCCATTTAATAGTCTCTCATTTTTGTAATAGTCTCTCCAAATGTAATGTCCTCGGGGGAGGGGGGGGGGTCTCCCTTAATGGAATCCACATCTGGACAGTAGTAGTCCAGGGGGAAGCTATTTGGGATGAGTAATTGACTCATGAGAACAATGAGACTTCTACCTCCTGAGAGAGAGAGAGAAGGAAGGTTAGAGGTAGCTGAGGCCTGGGGCTTAGTACAGGCAATGTGGTTGATGTTGAGGCTGAAGGCCTAAGGGCCATGAAGGCCTGCAGCAAAGACTGAAAGACTGCCAGTCTGGTTGTTCCTCCAAAGGAGCAGACAAATGCTTAATCTTGCTTTCATTTTACAGGAGTTGATTTAGTAGAAATGGAAGGCCTAGCTTCTGGGATCTGGCCTACCAAAGAGGAACTGGAATCCTGGATCATGCAATAGCCGATGTCGGGATACCCTCAGAGGACGTGCCCACCGGTAATTTGGGAGCAGCTTCCTCAAGGGTAGTCACTGAAGTAGCTAGTTCTCACAGACGTCCCTCAACCCCTAAATCGGCAGTGAGCAGGGTATCCGATGGAGTGGCAAGCAGGGGTAGGCCCTGAAACATCAGGCTTCTTTTCTGGCGAATCTGCTGGGGCGGCCGACTCCGGATCCATTCTTAATGTTAACTTAAGTCTCTGGTTCTCAAGGTATAAATTGAGGGCAGACAGATGGCTTCTGAGTTTTGGGGGAAAATACTGGCAGATGGTATAGGAGGTATGACTGTTCCCAGCGTAAACAGAACTAGCAAAAGTTCATGGGAGTCTGTGCGGAATTTGACATCCACATCTACATTTCCCCTTCCTAGCGGACATTGGCTAAGAACAGACAGCAACCTGACCTCAAGTGAAAATAAGAATTCCCCAATGGGGTACTTTAGATGTCTTGAAGAGGAGTGAAAGGTTCGATCTGACTTTCGACTGTGCCAGAAAAATTCTGAGGTCTGTGCATGCAGACTTCACATTAAAGTTCCCTGGTTAATGGCCATGCGTGTGCCGTCCCACACACCAGCAACAACCAGGCTCGAGTGCTTGCACTGGAGCAGACGTTTGGGTCGCCTGAGGCAGAGGATCCCACACAGTATGAATACTGCAACATGAGAACAGAACAATTTACATTTATCTTAAAGGAGTACCGCACCCACAGACTCAAAAAACATGTTTAAAACATCATGGCATGATGTTTCCTGCACTTTAACAGCACTCTGGGATTATTTACAGGATTTTAAATATTTTTATATGTAATTACAGACTCTGACCACCTGGAGTACAGCATATTGACGTGGTTTGGATAAATCAGGTTGCCACTCTGTATCCCACAAGTCATTGTTTTGTTCAGAAATGTTACATCATGCAGGCCTCCATTTGCATGAAGCTCTTGTCATTTCATAGATGTTGCATGCATACAAAGTTCTGAGTAAAATAGAACAGTTAAAGTAACATTCCTTGCTGTTGAATGACTACTTAAAACTGAAACAGTGGAAATGTCACAGAACACACACACAAAGTGCTGTTTACTGCTGCCTTTTTTCTAATTTAGTTTAAATGGCACTAATTTGTGAGACAATGAATTCCAGTTCTTTTACTTCAACCCTCCCCAGCCACACCTAGCTTCCCTAGCTGTCAAAGTCCTGAGGGTAATTTGACTTGGTAATTTCATTGACTGGCAGATCTCAGCAGGGTGCTTGACTCATGTAATTCAATCTTTGCTCTAGCATTTCTTTTGTTACAGGGGACATTTTTTATTGCTGCACTGTAGCCATGGCCTTAGACTGCATTAGCATCCAGTTTATTTAGCAACTTCTGTAACATCTTGCACCAGGGAGCAAAATAAAACTTTTAAAATATTAAACCAGTTTAGATTTTTATTAGTTTGTCTAAGGTATCACTTCATGCTTCCACCTTGCTAAAAATGATTTACATGTGCAAAGTGCGTTGTTATTCAGTGTTTGCCTACATATTTTTTTACTGCACTGGTTGGTTCGCAAAAAAAAAAACTTTTGCAGTGTCCCTGGATTTTTCTTTGTACTTCTCACAAAATAATATTTTTTTTTAATAAAGGACATCAAGGTTAATTTACCTTGAATCAGATAATGGAGGACACTGGAAAGAATCACTGTAGAAATATTTGTGCTTGTACTAAATCCCTTACTATTTGCCAGACTACAGTTGAATTGGTGCCATGGCTTTAATTATCCACCATTACACACCAGTTTTGCAGTGTAGTGACCACCTGCCTTGCCCATATACCTTTAGCCATGAATATGCAACTACTCCTGTTCATGTATGTGAATTCATCTTCAGACTTTGTGTTGAAGCTACACTGAATTCTAGCTGCTTGTTCAGGTTTCACATGGGGCTTGCTTAAAGCTACTCTCATGTTAATCCACTATGAATATGTTGCACTGCCACCTCTGATACGAGAGTAATTTTTTAAATAATTTTTTCCCGCACTGCACACTAGCGGTATCTGGTGCAAATACAAAAGTATGCAAGCGATAGACCACCAAAGTATCATTTGCCATGCAGAATGTACAAGTAATACATACCAAATGTCTGTGTTTCAAAACATCGCTGCTACTACACTACTACTGAATAAAAGGATCATGATTCTCTGCTCTTTCAGCACGTATTGTCCATATTAACTGCAACCCATTGTTCCACTGATGTCCAAGCTAATGTCCTTCAGTTGTGACAGTCACTTGCTAAGGCCCTAGCGTAAGGAAAGGTCAAACATGAAATTCCTACTCTAAGTCATGGTCAAAACAAGCATGTACATGTCGCTGCTTTTAACAAAACACCAGGGACACACACACACACCACCAGGGACACACACACACACACACCACCAGGGACACACACACACACACACCACCAGGGACACACACACACACACACACCAGGGAGAGACACACACACCACCAGGGAGAGACACACACACAACACCAGGGAGAGACACACACACAACACCAGGGAGACACACACACACACACACACAGGGAGACACACACACACACAGGGAGACACACACACACACAGGGAGACACACACACACACAGGGAGACACACACACACAGGGAGACACACACACACACACACACACACACACACACACACACACAACACCAGGGAGAGACACACACACACACACACACAACACCAGGGAGACACACACACACACACACACAACACCAGGGAGACACACACACACACACACACAACACCAGGGAGACACACACACACACACACAACACCAGGGAGACACACACACACACACACACAACACCAGGGAGACACACACACACACACACACAACACCAGGGAGACACACACACACACAACACCAGGGAGACACACACACACACAACACCAGGGAGACACACACACACACAACACCAGGGAGACACACACACACACAACACCAGGGAGACACACACACACACAACACCAGGGAGACACACACACACCAGGGAGACACACACACACACACCAGGGAGACACACACACACACAACACCAGGGAGACACACACACACACACACAACACCAGGGAGACACACACACACACACAACACCAGGGAGACACACACACACACACAACACCAGGGAGACACACACACACACACAACACCAGGGAGACACACACACACACACAACACCAGGGAGACACACACACACACACACAACACCAGGGAGACACACACACACACACACACACACACACACAACACCAGGGAGACACACACACACACACACACACACACACAACACCAGGGAGACACACACACACACACAACACCAGGGAGACACACACACACACACAACACCAGGGAGACACACACACACACAACACCAGGGAGACACACACACACACACAACACCAGGGAGACACACACACACACACACACAACACCAGGGAGACACACACACACACACAACACCAGGGAGACACACACACACACACAACACCAGGGAGACACACACACACACAACACCAGGGAGACACACACACACACAACACCAGGGAGAGACACACACACACAACACCAGGGAGAGACACACACACACACACACACAACACCAGGGAGACACACACACACACACACAACACCAGGGAGACACACACACACACACAACACCAGGGAGACACACACACACACACACACACAACACCAGGGAGACACACACACACACACACAACACCAGGGAGACACACACACACACACACACACAACACCAGGGAGACACACACACACACACACACACACACACACACACACACACACACACACACACACAACACCAGGGAGACACACACACACACACAACACCAGGGAGACACACACACACACACACAACACCAGGGAGACACACACACACACACACAACACCAGGGAGACACACACACACACACAACACCAGGGAGACACACACACACACACAACACCAGGGACACACACACACACACACAACACCAGGGACACACACACACACACACACAACACCAGGGAGACACACACACACACACACAACACCAGGGAGACACACACACACACACACAACACCAGGGAGACACACACACACACACACAACACCAGGGAGACACACACACACACACACAACACCAGGGAGACACACACACACACACACACAACACCAGGGAGACACACACACACACAACACCAGGGAGACACACACACACACACACACACACACACCAGGGAGACACACACACACAACACCAGGGAGACACACACACACACACACACACAACACCAGGGAGACACACACACACACACACACACACACACACACACACACACACAACACCAGGGAGACACACACACACAACACCAGGGAGACACACACACACACACACAACACCAGGGAGACACACACACACACACACACACACAACACCAGGGAGACACACACACACACACACACCAGGGAGACACACACACACACAACACCAGGGAGACACACACACACACCACCAGGGACACACACACACACACAC
Organism: Protopterus annectens; assembly: GCF_019279795.1. Classification (NCBI taxonomy): domain Eukaryota; kingdom Metazoa; phylum Chordata; order Ceratodontiformes; family Protopteridae; genus Protopterus; species Protopterus annectens. The sequence goes on from NC_056739.1 coordinate 1,142,261,414, forward strand.
ACCACCAGGGACACACACACACACACCACCAGGGACACACACACACACAACACCAGGGAGACACACACACACACACACCAGGGACACACACACACAACACCAGGGAGACACACACACACACACACACAACACCAGGGAGACACACACACACACACAACACCAGGGAGACACACACACACACACACAACACCAGGGAGACACACACACACACACACACCAGGGAGACACACACACACACACCAGGGAGACACACACACACACACACACACCAGGGACACACACACACACACACAACACCAGGGAGACACACACACACACACACACACACACACACACACACACACACACCAGGGAGACACACACACAACACCAGGGAGACACACACACACAACACCAGGGAGACACACACACACACAACACCAGGGAGACACACACACACACACACAACACCAGGGAGACACACACACACACAACACCAGGGACACACACACACAACACCAGGGAGACACACACACACACACACACACACACACACACACACACACAACACCAGGGAGACACACACACACACACCAGGGAGACACACACACACACACACACACACACACACACACACACACACACACACACACACACACACAACACCAGGGAGAGACACACACACACACACACAACACCAGGGAGAGACACACACACACACACACACACCTGGAGAGACACACACACACACACACAACACCAGGGAGAGAGACACACACACACACACACACACACAGCAGGGCGACACACACACACACACACAGCAGGGCGACACACACACACACAGCAGGGCGACACACACACACACACACACACAGCAGGGCGACACACACACACAGCAGGGCGACACACACACACACACACACACACACACACACACACACACACACAGCAGGGGCACACACACACACACACACACACACACACAGCAGGGCGACACACACACACAGCAGGGCGACACACACACACAGCAGGGCGACACACACACACACAGCAGGGCGACACACACACACACACACACACACAGCAGGGCGACACACACACACACACACACACACACACACACACACAGCAGGGACACACACACACACACACACACACACACACACACACACACACACACACACACACACACACACACCACTACGGAGTGGTAATACAGTTTTGGCAATTTATTAAAGGCAGTGTTGTAGAACAGTAATCATGAAGTAAGATGTACAATACAAGGAGGAACAGAGTTAAACACTGTAGGTGCAACCAATATTGTAAAGCAGTAAAGACAATCCCATCAGACTTCCATTCGTCAGAGTGTCTTCCATACTGCTACACTGACATAACCAAAAATATAAGTTCTACTGACACTGGCAAAGGTGAAACCAACATTTTACAATTTTAATAGACAATTGTGAATTTAAATTAGGAATGATGTAGAGGAAAGGGCGCTGAGGTGCAGTAGGCACAACATGCTTTAACACAGCACCTGTACAGGAATACTAAGCTAATAAGCATTGCAACGATGCCATCACTGCATAACGTGCAATTAAACTAATAAATGAATACTGGGCATCAAGTGAGTTACTTGGGCCACATGTAATTGTGGGAAGGAAAAGCTGATCTGATGGACTGTCTTTTGCACATTACTGACTGGTCATTCATTGTGTTCCCATCTTTGTGAATGCACCTACATTTGGGAATGGTTCAATATACAGAAATACAAAAAAAAAACTGCAGGCATTGCATTAGCATCTCCAGTGGTGCAAACCCTATTGAACAACTTAGCCATTTTCTGTTGAGGCTCTTTGTACTACCCCTATGCTGGTGGTGTGTGATCTTGCTCCTGAATGCACCAATTATTATTAGTTCCAATCTAGTCTAACAAGAACAATTACATTTCTGATTGCATCTCTTAACTTAGACTTGTATTTATATCTTTCAGTTATGTTACCGCATCATACATGACAGTCATACTCCACTGCCAGTTTTTCCAGTAATTTGCTAACTTTACTGAATGAGGGGATAAATGCTCTAAAATTTGGAAACCTTTTAATTATCGCTCTTCAAATCTTACAATGCATCATCATGGAACTCATTAACAAAGACATAGTGAACCTCAGGACTAGTTGACACGACCAAGCAGATGACTACTAAGCCTTTTTAACTTACAGTCACAAAGGCCATTATTGAGGGAACGGTTCACACAGCCTTCTGTGAAACATATCTCCTTTGCTGCTCAAAGGACAAAGCTCCCGCTGTACTCTGTGCCATACTGCTTACTCAGCAGTCATATCTGGCCAAGTTAAAGCAATGTCCAACTCAAAAATGCTTGACACATTCCAAGTCAGAGTCACTGCTAGCCATGTGCTCTAGTGAGATAAACCTCACCACAACAAGAAATCGAGCTTGCTGGAGGGATACCTTACTGTCAGACTCCCCATGCTTTGGAACAAAACTAACTACAATAGGCGGAGCCCCTCACTAACTCTTCAATCGCAAGCTTGATGAGTGGATAGGTAAAATACACCTTTGGGATTACTTCATTGACTCTGCTGTTAAAATAAAGTGAAAAGACTAACTCCCTATGCCAAAACTCAGAATAAGTTTTGCATGTATGTGCCAATGCACACACCAACACAAGAGCAGTTGTCACAAATCTCTGAAGAGGAACCTTCTTGGCCTTGGTGCACAAGGCCTCGGCTGGTAACTGGCAAGGGGGCACAGAAAGGACACATGTAAACACACTGTAAATGCACTATAGGCAATGTATGCACAGAAAGGGCACATGTAAATCCCCTCTAAAGGAACTATAGACAATGTATGCCAGTGGAGGAGGGTAGGGGCTTGCTATGACTCCAAGCAGAGAAAAACACAACCTGTCTTGTGCATTGATCTAAGTGATCACGACTTCTACTGAAGTGAGAAACAGTGACAGCAGCTGCTACTTTTCCCAGAAAAGTGATAATGAGCAACTGCTATGTTGTAACTACAAGTACTGCTAATCTGATAATGACCTGTCTTTCATTACTGCAAAGGTATGCATGCTCAGATACAGGTGATAATTACTACACATAACCTGTTGAGTAGGCATTCATTACATTAGATTATGCAGGTGTTCTGTAACACAGACTCAGTCAGTAAGGAGAAGATGTGAGTAACTCAGTCAAAAAACAGTTGGCTTGAAACATACTAATGAACAGCTGAACCAGTAGAGTCTTGACATTATCTATAATTGTAAAACATAATTTTAAATCACCTATAGCAAACTGACACTCATCTAAAAGCCTGCTGTCACCAACTACAAAAGTTGTAATCTTAAAAACAGTATTAATTTAATTAAATAAATGCTGCACTAACAGCTTGTCTGACCTATGAGTTCCACAACTAAGCAGAATTCTGTAAAAAGCAACACACACATTGTTTCATATAACAGCATACCCACCCCAAACCATTAAGCCAGGCCTTGTACATTCATGTAAATACATTAAAATGCATAAGACAATGAACATTTTAAATGCCAAAATATTAAATTCAATGAAAGTCAGTACCAAGCCAGAAACCAATGCCCTTAGCACCTCATCTAGTTGCAGATGACCATTTGCACCTCTGCTGGCACCCATTGTTAAATCCAGCATTTCCAAAAGCCAAGGCTGACCTGTAGCAATTTTAACATGTACACCAACTGACTGAAGCTTCCCTTACCACAAATTGAAATTATGTAACATTTTTTATATAAGTAGTCCAATGTTTTTGTTAATGTAACAAGCTTCAAGAAAATGAATTTTGCAGTGGAGATTGACATCTGCAGAAGAGTTAAAAAAGTTCAGGTATAGGCTTGCTGTTCCTGAACTGTTTGAAAGTTTCTGTGAGGCCATTTTTGCTTGGGCTGGAGGAGGGTCTCTCTGTTGATCAGTGGCAGTGACTAACATTGAGCAGCTTCCCTGCCCCCCGTAGAGGTGGTTACTGACTTGAAACTGTAGTTTTATTTTCCCTTTTGGGTCTATTCCTGCTTCTTTCCAGCCCCTGCTATCAAGCACGCTTTAACGTGCTTTAGCACGATTTAGCGCGGCGTTGCCACTAGAGCAGCATCGGGCAGCGCCGGTTAAACAAGGTTAAACTCTTTCTGGCTCCAGAAAGTCTGTTCTTCAATTTTTGCCTTAGAACTGCTCTGTTAGGAACTTAAACAGTTTACACCGACACTAAAAAGTGCAGCACTTGTTCCAAATAGCTTTTTCTTCTCAAAAAGCTCAGCACTTGTCTTATAAGCATATCCCTTGTCTTATAAGCATTCTCTTTGCAGGTCAAGCACTCCTATATTATACAAATCTCTCACTAGCAAAACCCCCCAGGAGCGCCCACTTCCCTGCTAAGCCCACTACTTTTCTGTCTCATACCAACTCATAATTCTTTCTAGCATGTCGAAGGGTCAGATGCTGGTGTCCTCTCCTGCCCAGTTGGTGAATCTGGGAATTCTGAGACAATGTTACAATTGCCTCATGTACACGGACAACCCTCTCCTCCTCCCACGTAACACTAACACTTGTGAGAGATGCAGCTATTTAGCCAGACTGGAGGCTGAGCTCTCTCAACTCAGGACTGGCAAGACCAGGCAGGGCGAGAAGGCAACTACACACACCACAATACCAGTCTCACATAACTCAACCACACCACTGAATCAAACACATAAACACACTAAGACATACTCGGAGGCTCTGAGTAAAAATTTACCTAAACAGCAGAGGCCTCCAAAGCAGACACCCAAGCAACTGCAAACTCAATACACCACACAAACAACACATAAACAACAAAATCAGTGTGCAAAGCAGTCACTGCCCTTAAGGCCAAATACAACACCAAACATACTTGTCATAGGTGACTCCATAGTCAGACACACTGACGTCCCGCTCACCAGACTGAGTAAGGAGAAGGTCACAGTAAGCTGCCTGTCGGGCGCTAGAATCCGCCACATAACACAAGCACTCCGGTCTCTCAACAGCAGGTACAAGTACGACTCAGTCATTGTCCACGCTGGTGTCAACGACCTGAGATGTACCTCCTTGGACTACATGAAAAGAGACATTGAGGAGCTCTCTGATTATGTAGCCCAGGCAGGTATGACCCTGACCTTGAGCAGTATCCTACCTTCACCTAGAATGATGCCACAATACAGTGATAAGATGATCAGCTTTAATAATTGGCTTAAATTCTGGTGTCATTCAAAGGGGATCCAATGTCTGTCTGCCTGGGATGACATGCTGGACAAGCCACGCTGCTTCGCAAGGGACGGCTTGCACCTGTCACCCCTAGGCTTCCGGATATTGGCAAAGGCTCTTGCCACCCCATAGTGCCTTTTTAGGCAAGGCTCAAATTCTAAACCTACCACCCTAGAACACAAAAAGTAAAAAACTAAGGGTAATGCTGCTCAATGCCAGAAGTCTCAATCTCAAGATGCACGCACTCGAGGCCCTTCTCAGTATGGAGAACATCGATGTCTGTGCTGTGACAGAAACCTGGTTCAAGGCTCCTGAGAGCACCCCAGCACTAGCAGGTTTCACCTCATATCATGCGTTCGCCCCAAAATCCGGACAACACCAAGAAAGGAGGGTGTCCATATTCATAAAGGACACCCACACCTCAAGGTTGGTGGCAACGCACGATGCATCGGAGACCATCCAGGTGCAATTAACCATAGGCAAGACTGCTCTGCAATTTGTAGCATGTTACAGGCCACCCTCTCAAACTCAGGAACCTCACATGGCCTTCCTGAAAACAATGGAGGGGATAAATGTATCTCCAAACACCATCATACTAGGTGACTTCAACTACCCTAATATAGACTGGGAACACTACTCAAGCACAAACACTCTAGCCCAAAGGTTCCTGGAGTTCATAAACTCAAATGCCATGGAACAACTAGTCACCATCCCCACAAGAGGAGAAAACATACTTGATCTCATCATCACGAACATGGGATCACAATGTTCAACACCGGAAGTATACCCCTCACTGGTGAGATCAGATCATAAACTAATCTCGCTGGAGGTCCTCATCCCGCCCCACCTGAAATAAAAAAGACCACAGTGAAAAACTTCTCAAAAGCCGACTTCACACTTCTAAAAACTAGTGTGGTCTCCTTTAAGGCCCCTGAGCCAGTGGTAAACATTACTCAAACCGCTGAATCACTTACAAATGCCTTCTACCAGCACCTACAGGACTGCATGGATCAGGCAATCCCAAACAAAACTAAGACTCTTTGTACCAAAGGCAAGCGTTCAGTCTGGTGGACCCCAGCCATAAACAAGCTCTACAACAAAAGGAGGAAGCTACTACAAGACAGAGCAAAATCCTTGAAAGGTAAGACACCTTTGATCATTATAAGTAAAAAACTAAGAGCTCTCATAAAATCATCCAAGACAAATTTTGAGAGAAAAATCGCCAAGGACTCAAAAAAGACAATCATAAGGCCTTCTTTAGCTATGTTAGAAACCTAGGAGGAAACTCCCAGATATGCTCAGAATTAGTTCAAAATGATGTGAAGATTACTGAACCTACACACATTGCCAACATACTGGCTGACAGGTTCAGTGCAAACTTCTCCCCCCCCCAAAAGGAGAGATATCTATACCAGAGGATTGTAGCCCCCCAAACATCTCCAACGCCCAGGTGAGAACGGCTCTCTCCAAAACAAAAAACACAGCATCCATGGGACCGGATGGTGTCCCCGGCTGTGTGCTCCACGAACTCAATGAGGAATTAAACCCGCAGTTAGGACAGCTGTTTAATCTTAGCCTCACCTCAGGATACGTACCCAAGGAGTGGCGCATGGCGACTGTGGTCCCACTTCACAAGGGCGGTGCCTCCACCGACCCTGGAAATTACCGTCCCATTAGCTTGACAAGCCTTATCTGCAAAGCCATGGAGAGGATCATAATGGAACTCATAAATAAAGACATAGGGAACTTGCAGACTTTGGATCCAACCCAGTTTGGCTTTGTCAAAGGCAGATCATGCCTTTTAAACTTGGTTGACTTTTTCGAGACAGTCACCAAGGCCATTGATGAGGAAAGGCAGTCCATACAGCCTACCTTGACCTGGCAAAGGCCTTCGACACAATACCCCACTCAGGTATCATCGAAAAACTCATCAGCTTGAATGTAAACCCATACATCACAAGATGGGTTGCAAACTGGCTAAGTGACAGAACCCACAGGGTCAGAGTTGCTGGAGCCATGTCAGACTCAAAGCCTGTCACAAGTGGTGTCCCACAGGGCTCAGTCCTGGGTCCACTCTTGTTCGGCATCTACTTTTCTGAAGTACAAGCAAACACAGGAGGGTTATGGCTGACAAAGTTTGCAGATGACTGCAAACTGGGCCATAGTCGAAAACACATCTGACACAGATATCCTTCAGAAGGGCCTCACAGAAACGGATAACTGGTGCCAGAGCCATGGCCTAAAGTTAAATGCCAAGAAATGCATAGTCATACCCTTCGGGAAAAACAAGGTTACCCCTAGCTACCATATAGGTGGCAATCCACTGAGCACAGAAGAAGTCATCAGGGATCTGGGGACCCAGGTTGACAGTAGCCTTCGTTTGACACTCATGTTGCTAAAGTAGTTAGGAAAACCTTCTACATTGCCCACCTGATCATGAAGGGATTCACATCTAGATCAAGGGAGGTCATTGTCCCCCTGTACTCATCACTCATTAGACCTATGATTGAGTACAATGCCCCATTCAGAATGTATCTGACCAGACACCTGCAGCAGCTGGAAAGGCCCCAAAAGTTCCTCACCAAAAGGATAAAGGGTCTCAAAAATATGTCTTATGCTGCCCGACTGAAAGAACTCCAGCCCTATTCAGTCTCATACCGCTTGCTCAGAGGTGACCTGTGCTTGACATATAAGGCCATGTCAAACCCTGATTTGATGAATATGCTTCACCTCAAAAAATCTAGATCCCTCAGAACCACAAGGGCGGAAGACTTAAACCTTGACACGGTTATTAATAGAACGTGCTGGAGGGACAGATTCATCACCCAGAGACTCCCTATGCTGTGGAACAAAATCCCGGTACATGTGAGGCAGAGCACCTCGCTGGCCTTGTTCAAGAGGAATCTTGACCAATGGATGGGGGATCGCAGATATACCCCAGGGATTACTTCAGTGTCACTGCTTGACAGAGGCACAGCAAAATAATAGGCATAGTTTTATTCAAACTAAAGGGGTGGCGAAAGCCAAATAACTATGGGCTAGGCTTATAAATGCCCTTGGGCAGATAGCCTAGTATGAACCTATGAACCTATGAACCTAATAAAGTTATGCATACAGTTGTAAGAGCCATATTTATAAGCTTGTAACACACTTAGAACAGATGTGAAAACAAATTCTGTGAAACTCAGGGGAAACACAAATAGCTGCCCAAGAGAATTGACCAACAGAGGTTGGCATGAGAGGACACACATTCATTGTAATTGCCATGCTTTATAAAGGTGAACAACAGTAACTAGTGTTGATAATGGTGGACCTGAATGCACATAGGACACAATTTTGGATACGAGAACTGCCTGGGTCCACATGTGTGGGGATGTAGAAATACAGTCTGAGAGGCCTCTGTCTGCCAACTGGCTTGCACCTGTCACCCCAGGACAACCAGGTTATATGTCATACCATGCGTTTTGGCCCCAAAACTTGGACAAAACCACAAAAGGGGGGGGGGAGAGTATCAATTTTCTAAGATACCCACACCTCCAGGTTGGTGGCAAAGCATGAAGCATCAGAGACTATCCATGTGCAACTAACAGTGGTTAAAACTGCCATTCCAGTTTATAGCTTGCTACAGACCACCCTCCCCAATCCAGGAACACCACTCGGCCTTTGTGAGAACACTGGAAAATATGAAGGTCTCTGCAAACACCATCATATTGGGCGACTTCAACTACCCAAACATAGACTGGGAGCAGTACTCTAGCTCCAACACCCTAGCCCAAAGGTTCCTAGAATTTATAAACTCAAATGGTATGGAACTACTTGTTACCACTCCCACAAAAGGGGAAAACATACTGGACCTGATCATGACCAACATGGGGACTCTGCGCCAGACCAGAAGTGTATATCCCTGACTGGTAAGATCAGACCACAAACTAATCTCACTGGATATTGACATGCAGACCCGACCCCCTGCACATTACACCACAGATAAAAAAATCTCTAAAGCAAATTTCACACTCCTGAAAACTGAGGTGTAATCCTTCAAAGGCCCCGGGCCTGTGGAAAATACGGCCCAGACCACAGAATCCTTTATAAACGCATTCCATGAACACCTTCAGGAATGCATGGATCATGCGATCCCAAATAAAACCAAGACCCAATCCTCCAAAAGCAGACGTCCTGTCTGGTGGACACCAGCCATACACAAACTACAATAGAAGGAGGAAGCTACTAAATGACAGAGCAAAATCCCAAAAAGGGAAGGCATCACATCAGTATTAGCAAAAAACTACGGGTACTCATAAAATTGTCTAAGGCCAGCTGCAAGAGAAAAATTGCACAGGACACTAAGGATAATCACAAGGATTTGTTTAGGTATGTCAGGAAGCTGGGTGGTACTTCACAGATATGCTCAGAATTAGTCCAAAATGACAAAAAATACACTCCCACAGACATTGGCAACATCCTAGCTGACTGGTTCAGCGCAAACTTCTCCCCACCCCCTCCCCACCAAAAGGGCAAATATCTATCCCAGCAGAGTCATGCCCCCCTGACATCTCAGATGCTTAGGTAAGAGCCACCCTCTCAAAAGCAAAAAACACAGCATCAATGGGACCAGACGGTGTCCCGGGCTGCGTCCCACATGAACTGCAAGAAGAGCTAAACCCAAACATAAAACTACTGTTCAATCTCAGGCTTACTACAGGATATGTACCCAAACAGTGGCGGACAGCAACAGTGGTCCCTCTCCATAAAGAAGGTGGTGCCTCAATGGATCCTGGAAACTATCGCCCCATAAGCCTGACTAGCTTGGTATGCAGCTATGGAAAGGATCCTCATGGACCTCATAAATAAAGATATTGGGGACCTACAGACACTGGATCCTACCCAGTTCGGCTTTGTTAAGGGCAGTTCCTGCCTCTTAAGCCTGGTTGATTTCTTTGAAACAGTCACCAAGGCCATTGACGAGGGGAATGTGGTCCACACAGCCTACCTGGACCTCGCAAAACCTTTGATACAAAAACACGCTCGGACATAATAGATCAGCTCACCAACTTAAATATAAATCCCTATGTCACTATATGGATTGCAAACTGGCTCAAGGACAGAACCCACATGGTTGGATTTGCTGTAGTTATGTCAGACTCCAAACCAGTTACAAGTGGTGTCCCACAAGGCTCAGTCCTGAGACCTCTCTTGTTCGGTATATATTTCTCAGAAGTACAGGCCAACATGGAAGGACTGTGGCTGAGCAACTTCGCAGATGACAGCAAACTGGGTGCCATAATAGACTCTCCAGCCTACACAAGCATCCTACAAAAGGGCCTCAGAAACAGACAACTGGTTCCAGAGCCATGGACTCAAGCTAAATGCCAAAAAGTGTATAGTCATCACCTTTGGCAAAAACAAAGTGCCCACAAATTACCACATAGGTGGTAATCCATTAAGTACAGAAGTTGTAATTACGGACCTGTGGACAAAAGTAGATAGCAATCTCTCATTTGCCAACCACGTGGCCAAAGTGGTTAGAAAAACATTATATATAGCACACCTACTCATGAAGGGATTCACATCTAGATCAGGGGAGGTCATCGTGCCTCTTTACTCATCCCTCATCAGGCCCATAATTAAGTACAATGCCCCTTTTGGGATGTACCTTACCAGACACCTGCAGCCAATGGAAAGGACCCTAAAGTACCTCAGCAAGAGGATCTAAGGTTCAAACAGATGCCATATGCTGCCCGGTTAAAGAAACTCCAGCTCTACTCAGTAGCATACCGCTTGTTCAGATGCGATCTGTGCCTGACGTATAAAGTCATGCCCAACCTGGAATTAATGGACATGGTGCACCTCAGAAAATCCAAAATCCACCGTGCTACGCGCTCAAGAGACTTGAACCTCAGCAATGAAATAAATAGGACATGCTGGAGGGACAAATTCATAAGCCACAGGCTCCCTTTACTCTGGAATAAAATCCCAGTCCAGGTTAGGCAGAGTCCCTCATTGACTCTCTTCAAGAGGAATCTTGATGAGTGGATGTGAGATCGTATGTTTACGCCGGGTATCACTGTGTCACTGTTAGACAGAGGCACAGTATACTAACCTCGGAAAGGGGCATAGCAAAATAAATTTAAAATGGGTGGCGAAAGCCAAACACATTGTGGCTAGGCTTATAAATGCCCTAGGGCAGATAGCCTAGTAAGAACCTATGAACCTACCCAAAGGTGTGGCCATCTAGAAATACTGGAAACAGATAGCCTAGTAAGAACCTATGAACCTACCCAAAGGTGTGGCCATCTAGAAATACTGGAAACTACGGACCTATACATCTCACTAGTCTCATATGCAAATACATGGAAAGACTCATGTAAATGATCAATAAGCCACCGAGCAATGGATAAGGGTAAAATGGTTCACACTGCCTACCTTCACCTAGCCAAGGCTTTTGACACAATATACAACCACAGAACTGTTGACAAAAGAGGTTAGGTGTAAACATTTATACAATTAGTACTTTGTGATGAATGCATTACCACGTTAAGTAAAATAAGATAAATAAATAAATGCATTGAAATCAATGAAGACATTTTAAACAGATCATTTGAGCTGCTAATTAAATGAAATGAAAACAAGCCAGAAGAAATTTAAATATTAATCACTAAATATCTTGGCACCCAAAGTTCTCATCAGGGGGTCACTGGTTTGCAATAACAATCCCATTAAATGGTAAGAAGCAATCCTAAGTGCTGAACTTTGAATATGTGTGAATAGGTTTCTGTACAAGTCTAACCCATTCGCACATCATTACAGCCTGCAATCCCATCATTACCATTTACAGCATTGATATGTGGTTCCTGAAAGGACATGAACTTTCAAAGCTGGGTCAGTTTTGAAAGCATTTAATACCACCAGCCTTCCTAAATCTTGAAGCCTTGCTACTACTAAACATACATTTCATTCTTCAGATTAGTTTCTTTCCAGTCACAGGTTATACAGGTCACACAGACAAGCAAACATGTATCATAAGCCACTAAATACAGAATAAAAACTAGTTACATCTAGCAAAAAATAAATATAAAAGTAACAATCAAGTTAACCAAGAGACCCTCCTAAAATATATCTATATCTATAATCCAGGAGTAGCTCTACATTGCTCCTCAGAGTGATAGCATCCTACTGTGTTTTCTGTGATACAAGTGTCTTTTGCTGCCAACTACATGGGGCACATTCTTCAATTGCCTGATCAGTCATTGCATGTATGGTGCTTGTTTTCAATGTGGAATTAAAACCACTCTGGCAATGTCAGACCCCATGATGGCCCTTCTGCATATCCACAAAACAAACACCACCAGAATTACCCATTCAGAAGTCAAACCTTGGCTGCGATATAAATAGGACCTGCTGGAGAGAGTTATGTATCCCAAAGATTACCACCACAGTATCCTAACCAAAAAAACAACCTACTTCAAATCAGTACTCTAGGTTTGGGAAACAGTTTATAAAACAAACACTACGTACAGCCTTTTAGAAGAGAAGTAAACTAGAGTCCCCATAAAGTGACATACACCCCACACATATCCCGTCTCCAGAAGGGTCTCTTCAATGTCCCCACAACTGGGAGAGCAGAGATACCAGGGTCAGACTACAGTAAGCTGGGGGAGGGGGGTTGAGTAGTATAAACCATGTCAGGATGTCAGAATGCAATGCCATCTCAAGAAAAAAAAAATAAAAATTGTGTTACCTTTACTTGTTTGTTGAGGAGTTACTCATTTTCCCATCCACTTAAATATGCAGCAACTGCCTTTTTCACAGTGTCTAAATAACAGGTGCTCAGAACCTAAGCAAACACTCACCTTGGCATGTCCTCATATTCTCTGCTGTGAAACACACAATCGTGCACTGCAAAATTCCACCTATTCTTTGCCATCCAGGTGACCTGGTTTTAGTGCCCAAGACTTTGTAGGAGGCAGTAACTTATCTTTCACAGTAAAGCATGTAACACTCTTACATCTAATAAAGTTATTTAAAATATAAATACTACACAGGAACTGCAACGGTCATATAAAATGAAGAGGAAATATACTTTATTATGACAATGTAGCTGTACCTTTACCAGGTGCCAAGATGTGGCTTCTCGGGACAGTTATTGAATAAATGTTATGTTTAACACCTTTCATTCATCATCTTCACGGTGTACACTTAACTATACAAGTGGACTACATCACATAGGATTATGATTAACTACCGTGCAAAAACAATGCTTCCAGAGATGTCCCCACAGTCATGGGTAACCATGAATTTTCATGATCTTGCCATTACTTACGACTGACTCCTTCAGTCTCCACAAGGGCTGTAGCATAATATTTGCCCGACATATCCCCATTACAATCCCCAAAGGCAATCAGACATAGTTGTTCAGACATACTTGTTATTGTCCCCATTCAGTTTTAGTAAAACTGCTACAAATTCAAGAAAAGGTTATGTTACAAGCATTTCTCAGGCTGTACTTAAAAGTAGATACACTCCAATTAATGCAGTACATGGATCCATGATACAAAGTCAGCAGACTGAACACTGCAATCTCCTACATCAAAAACCTCTAAAGATTTGTAACAGAAACAGACATTTAAAAGTAATAGTGTGAGAGCTTGTCCACAGCCATACACTAGCTCCATGGTTACATAACTATAAACGCAGTGATGAAAAACGTCTCCCCTCCCATGTTCAGTATTCCACTGCTGAAAATACTACTCACACTACAGCAAACTAACCTCCCCATTACCTCGCTCATACACTTTTGGCATCAGTTCTGATGAAGCCCACCTTAACCTTGTTTTTGTCACAATAAAATTGTTCTACATTGCTTGCTCTCTGCTTGCTGGCATTTTACATCAGTGGTTTGCTACAAGATTGTTCCCGGATTCTCAGCGTTCAGCGTTGGACTTACGCTATTTGTCTTTTTTATAAGTACTCACGCTGGGGGTTTTTCAATACAGAAAATGTGCAAATAAGTCCAAAGTTACATCACGTAAGTAGCAGCCTACTGCAAACTGTGTCCAAGGTTGTAAAGCATTCAAAAATAAAGATTTGTCTGCGACAATTCAGAACACTACATACTGTATATGCGCTAGAAAGAATACCAAAAATGTTTACCAACAACATTAACCCACTAGGGCAGCACCAGACATTACTGTGCCCAAAATCAAACCCAACACACCCAAAAAAGGGAAACGTCATAAAATTTACAGTCTCAATGAAATCCTGGACACCAAAATACAGAAGCGACTGTCCAAGCATCAAAGTCCACATTACCGCACCTGAGCTCCACACAACATATATATATATATATATATATATATATATATATATATATATATAGACCCTCCCTCTGATCCGCAGCTGACACAGTCCACCACATCAGGACATTGAGCACAAGAGCCTGACACAGTCCACCACATCAGGACATTGAGCACAAGAGCCTCAAGATACCCTACTGCAGGATACCTTCTCTTTGGAGTCCTCTTCAGAAGCCCTCACTGAAGAGGTACCACATAAGAGATTATGCAAGAGGAAGCAAGCATGTGGACTCCCCAGAAGAGTCCCTCACCGAAGATACGGACTATGATGAAGGGGAGGGGTCCCCATGGTTGTCCCTTGAGGAAGTCTCCCTTGGAGACATACTGGAAATCTTAAAAACAGTGGGGAGGCTGGAAGTCCACCAACCCCTCCTCTGAGGAGTCTGTAATTCTTGCAGGCTTTTCATGCTCGACCCTCTACTTGTTGGGTGACCCCACCTGCAGACGAACTAGTCCAACTCATCGTGCAGCACGCATGGAGTCCTGATACTGTTGATCCAATCCCCAATAGACCAGACAAAATTCTATCCCCGCTGGAAGTAAGTCCACACTGGTCCAAAGGCCTACTGGTAAATGCTATGGTGGTGGCGGCGGCCACTAAGAAAGACCTCACTGAAGAGAGCCATACTGTCCATCCCCCAAACATGGAGTCTCAGAGGATGGACAGGTTAGGGAAGCAAGTGTTTGCCTCCTTGGCCTTTGCCATTTGCTCCTTGAATTAAACGGCACACTTTACCAGACACAGAGAGACCTAATCTTGGAACATTCTGGAACTTTAGCAGGAGCAGCTTTTGATGAGGTACATGACCAAGTTGCCTCATAGCTTGCAACCCTGAAATCTATATCCAACTCATCCATGTGGTTAATCTCTCACACTACCAAAGGGGAGGCTAGAACTGTGGGTTCAGACGTTTTCATGAGACATCACGCCTGGATGCTCCTTTGTGACTTTGCGGACCCTTTTAATTCTTCCTTTCTTAATGCTCCAGTGGAAGCTTCTTCCCTCTTTGTTCTGAAAGTGAAATACATGTTAGCCAGGTGTGAAAAGGACTACAAGACCATGTCTGCCTTGGGCATACATTTTTACCCCCCCCCCCCAACAATCCTACTGTAGGAATTGGAGTGGAAAGATGTGGCACAAGAAATCCCAGGGTCTTTTCCATGACACACGTGGTGAGTCCCCCCCCCCCCCAAGGCAGAGGAGGTAACTCAATGGGAAGATGCCCCTACAGAGGCGGAGCGGGGTCCATGTAAGCAGGGGTCCAGAGATTCTTTCTCTGGACAGCCCTACCAGTGCTCCTGAAGAGTGACCCGATTGCTTTCCTCTGGAGGCAGTCAGGAGACATTTCTCTCTGCACCACCCTGCCTGGCAAACAATAACCACAGATTCTTGGGTGCAGAACATAATAGCCAGAGGTTATCACATACCATTCAATATTTGCCCAAAGCCATTAAGGCACATCCCTGATGCTCCACCCAGTCAAAGGGAAGCAGCAGCTCAAGAAATACAAAAGTGGTTTCAAAAAAGAGTCACCCAAGCAGTCCCACCAGACCAAATAGGATCTGGATTTTACTCAAGGTTTTTTTAGTGCCAAAAAAGACAGGGGACTAGAGACTGATCTTGGATCTTAGCATTCTGAACAAATTTGGCAACCAAACAAAATTCTGGATGGTCACACTTCAGTCTATCCTACCCTTCCTGGAGAAAGATGATTGGATGTGCTCAATAGATCTTCAGGATGCATGTGGTCTCCTTTAAGGCCCCTGAGCCAGTGGTAAACATTACTCAAACCACTGAATCACTTACAAATGCCTTCTACCAGCACCTACAGGACTGCATGGATCAGGCAATCCCAAACAAAACTAAGACTCTTTGTACCAAAGGCAAGCGTCCAGTCTGGTGGACCCCAGCCATAAACAAGCTCTACAACAAAAGGAGGAAGCTACTACAAGATAGAGCAAAATCCTTGAAAGGTAAGACACCCTTGATCATTATAAGTAAAAAACTAAGAGCTCTCATAAAATCATCCAAGGCAAATTTTGAGAGAAAAATCGCCAAGGATTCAAAAGACAATCATAAGGCCTTCTTTAGCTATGTTAGAAACCTAGGAGGAAACTCCCAGATATGCTCAGAATTAGTTCAAAATGATGTGAAGATTACTGAACCTACACACATTGCCAACATACTGGCTGACAGGTTCAGTGCAAACTTCTCCCCCTCCCAAAAGGAGAGATATCTATACCAGAGGATTGTAGCCCCCAAACATCTCCAACGCCCAGGTGAGAACTGCTCTCTCCAAAGCAAAAACACAGCATCCATGGGACCGGATGGTGTCCCCGGCTGTGTGCTCCATGAACTCAATGAGGAATTAAACCCGCAGTTAGGACAGCTGTTTAATCTTAGCCTCACCTCAGGATACGTACCCAAGGAGTGGCGCACGGCGACTGTGGTCCCACTTCACAAGGGCGGTGCCTCCACCGACCCTGGAAATTACCGTCCCATTAGCTTGACAAGCCTTATCTGCAAAGCCATGGAGAGGATCATAATGGAACTCATAAATAAAGACACAGGGAACTTGCAGACTTTGGATCCAACCCAGTTTGGCTTTGTCAAAGGCAGATCATGCCTTTTAAACTTGGTTGACTTTATCGAGACAGTCACCAAGGCCATTGATGAGGGAAAGGCAGTCCATACAGCCTACCTTGACCTGGCAAAGGCCTTCGACACAATACCCCACTCAGGTATCATCAAAAAACTCATCAGCTTGAATGTAAACCCATACATCACAAGATGGGTTGCAAACTGGCTAAGTGACAGAACCCACAGGGTCAGAGTTGCTGGAGCCATGTCAGACTCAAAGCCTGCCACAAGTGGTGTCCCACAGGGCTCAGTCCTGGGTCCACTCTTGTTCGGCATCTACTTTTCTGAAGTACAAGCAAACACAGGAGGGTTATGGCTGACAAAGTTTGCAGATGACTGCAAACTGGGCGCCATAGTCGAAAACACATCTGACACAGATATCCTTCAGAAGGGCCTCACCGAAATGGATAACTGGTGCCAGAGCCATGGCCTAAAGTTAAATGCCAAGAAATGCATAGTCATGCCCTTCGGGAAAAACAAGGTTACCCCTAGCTACCATATAGGTGGCAATCCACTGAGCACAGAAGAAGTCATCAGGGATCTGGGGACCCAGGTTGACAGTAGCCTTTGGTTTGACACTCATGTTGCTAAAGTAGTTAGGAAAACCTTCTACATTGCCCACCTGATCATGAAGGGATTCACATCTAGATCAAGGGAGGTCATCGCCCCCCTGTACTCATCACTCATTAGACCTATGATTGAGTACAATGCCCCATTCGGAATGTATCTGACCAGACACCTGCAGCAGCTGGAAAGGCCCCAAAAGTTCCTCACCAAAAGGATAAAGGGTCTCAAAATATGTCTTATGCTGCCCGACTGAAAGAACTCCAGCTCTATTCAGTCTCATACCGCTTGCTCAGAGGTGACCTGTGCCTGACATATAAGGCCATGTCAAACCCTGATTTGATGAATATGCTTCACCTCAAAAATCTAGATCCCTCAGAACCACAAGGGCGGAGACTTAAACCTTGACACGGTTATTAATAGAACATGCTGGAGGGACAGATTCATCACCCAGAGACTCCCTATGCTGTGGAACAAAATCCCGGTACATGTGAGGCAGAGCACCTCGCTGGCCTTGTTCAAGAGGAATCTTGACCAATGGATGGGGGATCGCAGATATACCCCAGGGATTACTTCAGTGTCACTGCTTGACAGAGGCACAGCAAAATAATAGGCATAGTTTTATTCAAACTAAAGGGGTGGCGAAAGCCAAATAACTATGGGCTAGGCTTATAAATGCCCTTGGGCAGATAGCCTAGTATGAACCTATGAACATAAAAATGGACAAACGCTCCAGAAGATTTCTTCACTTCCAGCTTGGATCCAATCATTACCAATTCGGGCACTGCTCTTTGAGCTCTCACGGCCCCCAGAGTGTTCACCAAATGTACAGCAATGGTAACATCTCACTTGAGACTGCAAGGATTCTGAGTGTTTCCGTTCATTAATATTTTCTGTGGCTGAATCATATCAGTTCTCTGCATTACCCTTTGCTCTATCCACTTCATCAATAGTATTCATAAAGTGTCTAACTCCTGTAATACCTTATTGCAGATTGCAAGGCAGTATCATAGCTAGGGTGGGGCAAAAGGGCAACTGTCCTGGGCACAAAGTGTTGGGGCATGATCAGCCAATCCCTATCTCTCATTAATGCAATACCGGCTTTTAAAAGTCAGAATTGCATTTGCGGTCAAACCTGAGCACTGTAGCACTCCATGTGTGGTCTACACTGTATCAATTGCTTGCTACATTGTATCAAGCAGTTTGTTACAGTTTTTTTATTTTAATAAATAAAACATGAGCTCTATAGTGTTTCGTGCAGGCAGGGTATAAACTGTAGCAACCATTAGCTACATTTTTAGCAAGCTGTTTGCTACAGTTTAGAAAGAAGATTTTTTTTTTTAATTAAAACACGAGTGCCATAGCATTCCATCCAGGCATTGTATAAATCACAGCAACTGTTTTCTACATTTGTGATAAGTAGTTTGCTACAGTTTAAAATTAACTTTGTTTTTGTTTAAAGTAAAACATGAGCACGGTAACACTCTGTGCAGGTGGAGTATAAACTGTAGCAACTATTTGCTATATTTGTAGCAAATAGTTTGAGACAGTTTAAGAGAAGACTTTTTTTAAACTTTTTTTTAATAAAATAAGTTGAAGAACGGTTCGGGGCAGGGTACAAAATGGGACCTGAATGAGGGGCGGGCGCATGTCATGTATCTGGCCACCTGGTGGCTGTGCCAGCTGAAGAAAGTAGAAGGTTTTTGCAATTGATTGAAGAGCTGGGGTGGGGCACATAGCTCTAATTATAATATTGACTTATTACAGTGAAATTATTTTGTAGCGGGATGCTGCTTCATAGTACCAGCCCAGGGTGCTGGATGAACCAGCTATGCCTCTGTTGCAAGGTATTCAATTTTCTTTATTTAGACAACTTGCTTATCTTTTTTCATAGCATCAGAAATCTGTCCCCTGGGTGAAGGACCTTTTGCACATACTGGTTTTCTGGGAGAACATATAAATGTCTTGTTTGACTCCATCTCTCAGGATTGTTTGCCTGTCGAGTCTCCTAAATATCTCAGTTTAAAGAGCTTTTCTTCCACAGGCAGAAGCAGATCTGTATCTAGAGCTGTTCCTGAGTTTTCCACTCAGACTATGGTTTCATGAAGGGAATTTCCCAGGATCTTTGGTCTCATGACTCCTACAATTCTTGTGATTCCAATAGCAAGACTGCATATGAAAAATCCAGTGGTACCTAAAATCTATATTTTCACAACATCAGTATCCCTGACTTTCCAGATTCCAGTTTTAGGGTTTGGGAAAATGGAGACTCAGTGGTGGGGGGAACAAAATCTATCAAAATCCAGATCTCCTTTTTTCCCTTCCAGTTCCAACAGAGTTTGTCACAACAGATACCTCAGGCTGCGCTTGGATAGCAGTGTCCATAGGGATAAAGTGCAGGGTCTTTTGGACAGAAAAGACAGAACAAAAACACAAATGCAAAAGACATGTTGGCAGTTATACATGATCTCAACTTTCTCAATCATACATATCTTCCCTAGGACCATTACAAGTTACAAACAACACCACAGTGACGTGATACATAAACAAATGGTGGGGAGGGCAGATCTTACACTCTGTGAAGACTAGCCACGGTGGCCCGGGATATAGCTTTTCAGCACAATCTCACTCTACAAGCAAGTACTTGTTTTTAGAACAAAATTGTGTGGCAGACAAGCTAAGTAGGGCCAGGAAGACCCTACTGAATGGAAATTGATTCAGGGGATCTTCCAAGAACTCATCCGCTGTGGGAAACATCTTAAATAGATCTTTTCACCTTCACCCATAACAATTCATCAGAAAAAGTTATGCTCCAGGACTCCATACAAAGACTGAAAGGTGCTTTTTGTTTTTCTTGAAGAGGAATGTTCCTGTATGCTTTTCCATCCTTTCCACTAATATCGAAGGTTTTCTGAAGACTCAGAAGAACCCTACAAAGTTCATTGTGGTGACTCCCTTCTAGCTCATGCAACAATGGCTCTCCCTTCTTTTGGAAATGGCTAGGGGAAATACTACAAGTTTTCTCACATACTGGTCCTTTTGAAAGATGTTAAGGGGTGATGCATCCTGACCCAAACCAACTGCAATTAAATGCCTGGATGATAGAATTTTAATAACTTTTAGGCACCTATTCTCTAAAGGTGTGCAGCAGATATTAAAGGAGGCAGGAAAACCTACTGCTAGAAAATCATATATTACCAAATAGAAAAAATGTTCTATTCAGTGCCAAGAGGGGAACCAGCACATCTTCAAGGATAGTATTCGTCTGGTTCGAAATTATTTGTGTGAGCTACTATCATCTGTCCTGTCTTACTCCTCTATCAAGGTTCATTTGTCAGCCATTCCAGCATGGATCAGCCCTCTTTTAATGCAATCTTGAAAGTGGTGCTGCATAATAAACCTCCTGGAAAATAACTTGTTCTTCTTTGGCATCTTAATTTTAAACTGGAAAAACTTGACCTTGCCCCATTTGAACCAGATCATCAGGCTGGTTTGAGCTTCTTTAAATGGAAAACAGCATTAATGATTGTCTTGACGTCTGCAAGAAAAGTATCTGAGTTGTAAGCTGTTATGATGGTTCAACCTTATCTCATTCCCCACTAAGACAGGTGTTCCTTAAAAGCTAATCCTTCATCTGTGCCTAAAGCCAGATCATGGTCAAATGGGTCTGTCGGCAGGGTAAAGGACCAGCCCACAGCAGTCATTCCAGTGTCCCATTACTTGTCTGTCTTCCCCCAGTTGTCTAAAACACTGTTCAAAACTGTCAGCATGTACACACTATTTTCTTCTTCACTGTTGTAATGAAAACAGAGAAGTGGAATTAATTTAATAGTTTTAAGTTCTTTATCCTTTATGACCAGATTAGTCCCACTAAGCAGATAGCCTCTTTACAAGGGTGACCCTTGGTGGTATTTATTACTAGGGAAATTTGGCTAGGACATCAATGAATTTCCTGCTACTCTTTTCAAAAGCTCAGTTGGATGTAAAAAATCTCACAGCACCTACCATCAATGCAAGTAGGAGTGCACCCCCCCCCTTTAAAGGGCACTGTAGTGTCAGTAATTGCTCTACATGGGGTGGGAGTAGAACCCACATCCTTCGCATCAAAGGTGACTATGCCAACCTTATGTGCTACTAACATTAATTTCAAATCTTACAGCACAAAATCAGATGGCTATCTGCTAAACAAAACAGTTGCACACTGAAAACAAACATAGCATGAGCAACTGTAATCATTCATTGAAAATGTGTTGAACCTTACATTCAATGAAAATGCATTTGAACACTCATCCATTGAAAATGCACCTAGCTAGAGGTGGATTAAGTTTACCTTGGTACCCTGGCTGTTTTCTAACCATGGGCCCTCAATACATTTTTTAGGACCATGCTTGCATGCCTTATTTAATTTACCTTCCAGATTTAATGCATTTCTTGTTAAATACAGAAACATTTATTACAGTGCATTTTGAATTTGTAGTTTTGAACATATTTTTTCCATTAAGCAATGAAACAAAATGTATGAGTCGATGAATTGCAACATTATTCATTTCAGAACATCTTAACTAAATATAATGGCTATTACTATGCAGTCTGGTAGCTGGTATAGAAGGTTAATGCTATTATCTCTTGTAGCCAAAGTACAAGGTTTGAGTCTAGATTAATTAACTATCCTGCCATCCCTAAATGGAGCATTAAACACAAACACTTGTTTATACATTTCATTATTTATGCATTTATTTGTCACACAACTTGGGGTTCTAACCTACAGTTCTGAAGCAAAGAGTTCAGTCACTGGCAGATGTCTAATACAATATCAAAGAGCAGAAACAGTACCAACTGCATAGAAAATGAATAATTACTCTAGAATATAGTTCGATTGCTTTTGCCCTTAGGGATTATCATGGGCAAAAGAATAAATGTTTCATATCTAATTAAAAATCAAAGTAATAATATCAAACTGAGATCCAGTTCAGACTAATTAAAATCAGTCCATATATCCATCCAAATAAAATAATAACTGTAAATTAACTAGTCCTTGGCATCACATGTAAAGCGCAAAAAATTTACTATGCTAAAACGGAAAAACTTTGGAATGGTACCCCCTTCTAAATCGTTGTACTGAAATCAGTACAGTGCGTATGCCTCCTGACGTCCCTGCTCACAAACACACTGTAGCTCTCATTCACGCAAGCATGCATACACACACATGCAGAAAAAAACAAACACACACATACTCATCTATCGTTTAATCCATATTTTACTTTTACAGTCGCTAACCGGCAAAATCGCTGCTTAGCGAGTGTAAAATAAGTGCTCTATGGATCTCACTCGTACTGTCATGCAGATTATAAAACTCAGCTAAATAAATATGCAAACCTCTTTCTGCTGGTTCTAACACTGATCGATAGCTCTCACTCTTCTCAAATGCGCATACATACACAAACACTCTTTAGCTTTCATTCACGCAAGCATGCATACACTCACAAACACACTTTAGCTTTCATTCACGCAAGCATGCATACACTCACAAACACTCTTTAGCTCTCATTCACGCAAACTTGTATACACTCACAAACACACTTTAGCTCTCATTCACGCAAGCATGCATACACACACATGCAGAAAAAACAAACACACATACTCATCTATCGTTTAATCCATACAGTCGCTAAACGGCGAAAACATAACAAATTCAACTGCAACTTTAGTGGGAAAAAAAAGTTGACTTACCAATTTAGCAGGTACACGAAAATAAGATAACTGCAAAGCTTCCCGCAAAAGGCTCCTATTGAAAAATAAGGCGTACTGGAAACAGCAACAAAAAAGGAACTTCCCTACTTCCTGCAGCTCCATTTCAGCACTCCAAGGCTGGGGGAGGGACAAGGCAGCTGTGACATCACATAATGGGTGGGTTTGATTCTTTGAAGCCGGTCGTGGTGATGTCACTTCGGGGGAGGGAACTGCTTAAAAAAAAAAAAAAGAGCTCCACTGCCTGGCTGCGATGACGTCAGTATTTGGGGACTCGTGCAAGCTAAACTGAAACGCGAGAGAATGTTTTTGAAACGGAAATAATCCCTGTACGCTAAGGTAGCCTTCTTTCACAAAAGTGAGGGGAATTTAAATGTTTTAAATGATGCTTTGTTGTGCTTTTATGGAGGAAGGTGTAAATAGGGAGGAAAAAGTTATGGAAGTTGAGGAATTAGTTTTAGAAACCCGTTGTACTCCTTTAATAAATACATCTATGACACCAGCGTGTGAAATCGCTTAGAACTCCTTTGCAAGGTCCAGATATGCAGTGTACTGATCTGCCCTCATCCATTGCTACAGTAACTTTTTACAGTTGGCAAGATATGCCCTTGACTAATCTAAACTGTTTCTGTTCGAGATTATGTAGGTTACAGATTCCATATCAATTCCATAATGAACCTTTCTACAGCCTTAGAGAGGGTGGTTAGACTTTTGTTCTATAATTACCAAGATTCAGTGAAGATCCACTTTTATACTAGGGAATGACTATTACACTGTCTTCCATTCATCAAGCATTAAGCCCGATTTAAGGCTGATGTTGTATAGCATCTATAAAGGGTCTGACAAGTCATGTTTCAAGCTATGAGCAAGCAGACTAGTATACTGTCTAACCCCACAAAAAAAGAAGTTATGTCTTACCATAATGTTCCATCTGTATTGTTGATCCTCGTTCAGTCATTACATGTGGGTAATCTGCTCCGACCTCGGAGAGATTGAGTTAGGATTTAAAGAAGCATCCTGAAAAACATATTCCACTACTTCCAAAATAGGTGAGCTTGCTAGGGATTTGTGCTCAGGAAAGTCTAGGAACTCCCGACTCAAACCTGTGGATATTCTTGTGCTTCCCACTGAAAAAGCTAGTTCACAGCATTTAGCCTCTCTCCAAAAGTAAGGTCTTCAGGCAGGGAAGCAGAGGAGAGATTTTCCTCTGAATCGGATTCCTCATGAGGTGCAAGTGGGGCCTTCTTCAGATGCAGTCCTCCAAATCATATTACTCTGAACGCAGTGTATCTGGGAAGTACTTTTTTTTTGGGGGGGGGGGGTGGTCTTCCTCAGGGTAATATGGCATGAATTCTATCTGTACCTCACAATGTTAATGTCTTCAGCCAATTTAAATCTTGTTGGGGTCCCTAAAACTGGGAGCTATTAGGCCAAGGTGAAGACTCTGCCACAATGCCTTTCTTTGGTGTGGGCTCGGCCTTAGGCCCAGAAATGTCAAACACCCTGGGCCCTGACTCTTCAGACTGAAAATCCACTGGAAAGGGTCTGAGCCATGAAGAGTCTCTGGTTAGCAGTCGCTCAACAGAAGCAGTGGCCTGCTGAGCTGTCACTGACCCAACCGATGGGCTGAAGACGTGAGCTCTAGAAGTCTAAAAGACCGAAGGCATATCAGACTTCAAATGGGTCTCGACAGAGGCCTGAAGTCACTGAATCAAAGATTGAAGAGCACTGCAAAAGGGCCTCACCTTCCTCAACAATCAAGTCCAGTAGGCAAGGTGGGGGGTGGGGGTGAATGACTGTTGTCCATGGACCTAGGCTTTGGTTTCTTAACTTTTTTGTGCTTAGGTAGTTCAAGCTCAGGATGACTGGTGGATGCCACAGTACATGATTGTACAGATTTCTGCCTCAGACAGCAAGCTAAAAACTCTGCTAGGTTTAACACTAGCACTACTGGGCAGAGAGCACAGAAACGAGTTAGGTACATTGTGGTCTTGGCTTAAGCAAGTTACACAAACCTTATGGAAGTCTGTGAGAAACTTGTTCATCACAGCAGAGAATTAGATTTGACATTAATCAAAGAAAAAAAGGAGTTCCCCGATGGGGTACTTATCTTTCCAACATGTCTCTGGTGTAGACCGACATACTCACTTAAAATGCTTCGGGCTCCAGCAGAAAGAAAAGACGGAGGTGATGATGCAGGCTGGCTCCCTTTATACCTAAATGTACAGACGTCGGTTAAGGTGTCTGCCAGCCTGGGAGGCTAAACAGGTTTCTCTGGTAGTTGGGCCGGCCATGGGCTTTGATGGCAAGAAATCCTGGTCAGGATTGCAACGGTGAAACAAAGAACAGTTGTGTAAAATCTTACCATAACCACAGATGTCCTTCTCTTCCATGTTGCAGTATTCTGTATCGTTGGTTTATTCCTCTTGCTACCAGAACGTCCAGCCAGTCTTCAAGTTTGCAGTCACTGCAAGGTGCGCAAGGATGTCCAATGTGGCTAGACGAACATTGGCCATAAAAGTGACATCTGCACACACACCATTCCTTAAGAACTGAGCGCCGCAGTTGGACCCCAGGACCACCTGAGCAAGTCCTATGCCATCCAAAAAGGGAAATTTAGGATAACGGGAGAGAGGGAAGGAATACTGAAACATGAAAATCTATGGTTATTCTAAGATTTTACACAACTATTCTGTCTCTTTCTATTCTCATGTTACAGTATTCTGTACTCTTGGGGTGAATACCAAAGTTCACCGCAAGGAAGAGGGTGGTGGCCTACAATTCTTGATGAATCCATGGAGGATAACCCTGGCAAATCCAGTCTTGTACCTGGAGATCTGGTCTAACTTATGTTTAGTGAATGTGTGGACAGACGTCCAAGTAGCTGCCTGTAGGATAGAAGGTGTCCAATCTTTGAAAAAGGCTCCTGAAGAGGCCATTGCTCTAGTGGAATGTGCTTTAAACCTTGCTCCCTAATAATTTTCCATGGTGAGCATAGCAGAAGGTTATAGCCCTGGATACCCACGCTGAGACAGTGCTTTGCTACTGCTTTTCCCAGTGCCCTGGGGTGGCAGGAGACAACTGGTCAGACTTCCGGATGGACTTAGTTTTGTGCAGATAGAATCTAAGTTGTCTGTGCACATCAAGGATGTTTAAGACTCTCACAGTCTCCCATAGGGTGGGCAAAGAAGGTGGGGAGGTGGATAGCTTGGTTCAACGAGAGCTCACGGACCACCTTGGGCTTGAAAGATGGGTTGGTTCTAAGTTACCCTGTCCTTGTGAAAAATGAGAAAGGGGGGAGGGGGAACGGCCATGAGGGCTTGTAACTCACTCTCCTAACCAAAGTTAAGGCCACCAGGAGTACTGTTTTCCACGTACCGACTTTGAGCAAAGCCTTAGATTCTGGTTCAAAGGGAGTTACGGTCAGCTTCTCCAAAACATAATTCAGGCCCCAAAGAGAAGGGATGGGTTTCCTGCAGGGCCAGAAATGTAATACGCCCTTTAACAACAACCTTGCAGGCAATCTGGAAGTCACTGGTGGTTCCAGAGGCAGACAAGCTGAAATGGCAGACAGGTGAGCCTTAATGCAGGAGTATGCTAACCCTGTCTGTAGTTCACAGAGGTAGGACAGTACTAAAGGGACCTTGGTTTGGAATGGGTCCAACAGTCTTTGCAGACACCATATGGAGAACTTTTTCCACATGCAAACAAGATCAACTTGTATTAAGTTTCCTGGCCTCCTGTAGGACTGTAAGCATGTCCTTGTACAGGTGTCTGTAAGGGATCAGAATTTTATCACACACAGGGTGAGGTGTAGAGATTGCCATTGTGGGTGGATGAGACATCCCTAGTCCTGTGTGATGATGTCCACTCTGTGGGGTAACTTGTGGCAATTGCCCTTGGCTAAAAGCAGGAGGGGGAACCAGTACTGTCTTGGCCAAAAGGGAGTTACCAGCATGATTTTTGGCTTGTCCTGTTGAATCTTCAGCAGGACTTTCTGAATAAGAGGGAAGGGGGGAATGCAGAGAAACATCCCCTTCCAAGAAATTGAAAAAGCATCCGTTGCCCTCGCCAGAGGATTGGGGAGCCTGGTGGAGACAAAAAGATCTATTTGTCTACCACCATCTGTGGACTAGATCAAGAAAAACATCCCTGTGAAGCATCCATTCATGGGAAAGTGACATGGACCTGCTTAAGATACCTGCCAGAGTGCTGTGTTTGGAAGGTATGTAAACTGCCTGAAGTGTTAACTCCCTGTTGTGGGGCCAGCTCCCACACAAGAGCTAGTCTGCATAGTAAGATTTTGCCCCCCCTCCCATGTTAACATGCCACAGAACTGCGGTATTGTCTGTGTATAGTTTTAGTGGGCCCTGTGTCACGGTGTAGAAAAGCTGTCAATGCTAGAAGAATTGCTCTCATCTCTATCACATTGATGCTCTTGTTTGTGAGATTCTGGCTAGGTGCCCTGGACTCAGTCCCAACGTTGCTCCCCAACTGTGGTCTGAAGGATCTGAACATTTCCTACATTGGCAGGGAGAGTTGCAAAGGCAGACAAGAGTTGTGGTTCTCCTGAATCAACCACCACTGAATTTCTTTTGAGGCAGGATAGTATGGAAATTTTGTATCCCAGAGAATGAGTGTAGAGTCCAAATGGATCTTGGATACCACTGAAGTTTCCTCATGTGGAGCCTTGCCAATGGTAGCATGAGAATGGCTGAATCCATGTGGCCCAGGAGCCTCAGGTACTGCCTGGCAGCCATTTCTTTGGTCTACAATACCAAGGACAGGTACTGTGTTAAGTCTTCCACCTTCTGAGGTGGTAAGAAGGCCTTCATGTCTGTCCAAATCTTGCACCAGAGGAAGAGATCTTGGGGGGGTTGGTCGGAGGACTTGGGATAATTTCTGAAACTCCAGAGCCTGCAGGAAGGAGAGTTTGTTTCTACAAATGGAACTGGAGGGATTACTTGGAATTCACCTGGAAGAGCAGGTCACCTAGGTAAGGGAAAATCTGAATTCCCAGAGTCCTGCAGTAGGCTATAACTGGAGCCAGGTACTTTATGAAAACTCCTGGAGCTACAGACAGTCCCGAAGGGCAAAGCAGAGAATTTATAGTGAAAAGAAGCCACACAGAAACAAAGTATCTTCTAAAATTGGGCCTTATGGGTATGTGGAGGTAGGCATCCTTGATGTCCAAAGTGGCCTTGAACCCCTGAGGCAAGATAAGGGAGTGTTTGCAATGTGAGCATCCAGAAGTTGGGCACTTTCAGGAAAAGGTCTAGATTAGGAGAGATCCAGGATTGGTCTCCAGGGACCCTCTTTTCCTGGTACTAGAAAGAGCCTTGAATAGAAATCTTTTTCCCATGCTGTCTGTGGGACATACTGAATGGTGCCCTAGGCCATGAGATCATCCAAAACAGCTTGAAGGAGAGGAAGCTGATCTTTGGGGGGCTGAAGGATACCCCTTCCAACTGGGGGTGGGGGGGGGTCTAAGTCATGAAGTATCCTCTTTATATTTTGGAGAAGACCCACGTCTGTAGTGATGCATCTCTACACTTGGAGACAATGAGAAAGCCTCAGTGAAAGAGGGACAAAGGGAAAGGGGGGTGGATTCAAGAGTGGAAGGTAGTAAACTACCTGCCCTGTCTTGAAACTGAGGCTTTGGTGCTGGTGGCTGTGAAAGTCTGACAGGAGTTTGTTTCCTGGCAACCTTCCTGGATCTTGAGGCAGCGTATGTTGCGCACTTGCTAATAAATGGGTTTTTGAGGGATAATTCCTTTGAAACTTGAGGATAGGAGATGCAAGCAAATAAAAAAAAAAAAAAAAAAAAATTTGCTTAAGTCCTGTAGCTCCTTCCCTTTTTGTTGCAGAGTCTTAAAAAGACCTGCGACCTTGGAGCCAAAAAGCTGAATTGTCTAAAAGTGTATCACGTAATTTTGCCCCTATATCATCTGGTAGTAGCTGTAGTCATAGCCAAGAATATCTGCTACGGGTAGATGCTGATGCAGCAGATCAAGCTGAGGCCTCAAGTAGCATCATAGCCACACTTTATGGAGGGCAAAGAAATGAGACTGGCAGTTGAGCTTTGGCTGTAGAATCAGGGATGTCAAACAGCTGTTTGGAAACTTTCTAAAAGACCTAGGGCATATTTGGACATACGGGTCTGATAATTGATAGCCCTGGATGCAGGGTAGGAGATGTTTAGACCTTTTTGCCCAAATGTTCTATAGCCTTGCTGTCTTTCTCCATAGGAAGGAGGGAAAGGAGGAGTTTGGAAGCCTTAGCAGTGGAGACAGACAGTGCCTGCATCAGCTGCAAGGCATTTCTCTAGAAATTTAGCTGTCTCAGTGACTTTGTAAAATTTATCACGTCTGCGTGGAGCAGGGGGCTAACAGTCGGGGTTCAGGGAAGCTGCACTGAAAGCATCAAGAAAGGCTGGCAGTATTTGGAATTTAGCTGAGGGACAGGGGAATCCATCTGGAGAAGATCATAGTAACTTTTCTGTACCTCTGTCATCTTAAATGAATCCCCATTTAAAGTGCTCCCACATCATAGCAATGGTTTCCCCAAAGGTGAGATGATCTGCTGGAGAGTCTGCTTCAGCCGATTCTTACTCTGGGGGAAGCATTGTCAAGAGGAGAGGTGAGTTGGGCAGCACAAGAGAGTGAATCTTCTGAGGAAGACTCAGAAAATTCCTCCTCTACCACCTGGGAAGGGTCTAAGGCTTGGGACCCAGGGCTCAACAAAAGGGGAGTTACTGGTGAAGCTACAGTAGCAGGGTTTCAAAGCCATAAATGCATTCAGGAGACTGTATGAAAGTCTGCCAATCTGGTTGGCTTTCCCCAGGAGAGGTATGTTTTCCGTCTTTCCTCTTGAGGGAAGGCTTTGCAGGTGTTTGTGCAGGAATAGGCCTAGGGTCCGACAGCAATGAAGATCTGGAAGGATCCACCCAGTCAGCCGATGCAAGCCTGGGTTTCCCCCTCGGTGGAAAACAGACATATGCAAGGTCCCAGAGGACATGCCTTCCACAGAGGGTTCTGCAGCTTCCACATTGGTACCTGCTGTACCTGCAAAAGCGGCGACCAATCATTCTTCCATCCAGACTTCAGCCACAGGATGAACATCTGAAGGTGGAGGCGCAGCAACAGCTGCAGTATTTAGGGTCTTGGCCTTTTTCTTGGGCAGGTCAGCGGGCAGATAGGAGGTCTCCTCCATGCCTAATGTTAGCTGAGTTTTCAGGATGAAGGCCAGGCAAATGGTGCAGGCCTTATAGTCGTGCGACAGCAGTAAGCAAAACAGAGCTCGTGGGGGTCCTTGTGGGGAATCTGACGACCACACTTGCACTTACCCCTTTTGGATGACATGAACAAGCACTAGCATGTAATGACACAGGTTCCCCAATGGGGGTACTTATCTTAAGATCGTAGACAGCAGGAACAGCTGGCATTCGATTGGCAGGAGAAAAGCTCTGGGGAATGGTGCGTGCAAACGTCACTTATGGCCCACATTTGTCTAGCCACGTCAGACATCCTCACGCACCTTGCGGTGACTGCAAACTTTTGAAGACTGGCCGAACGTTCAGGTAGCAAGAGGAGGAAACCCAAGAGTACAAAATACTGCAACATGAGAATAAAAGGACAAAGTTTGATATCAAGTGATACAACACTAAAACAGATATTTTCTATAGCAAAGTATGCTCACCAATACATAATTCCACCTACAGCTTGAGCTAGAAGTAGGTAGAAAGATATCACATCAGTACAAACTTTGTAAAAAACTCCCATCTCCAGTCCTAATAGGAAACTATAAAGGCCATACAAGACTGTTCAGTGAATCCAACCCATAGAGCCATAAACCCAATCAAACGAGCCACAATCCTAAAACATGTTTCTGTTCCACCTGTAGGCACAACTCAAAAAAAGTTGAACTGCATCTATGCATGATGAAATACACAGCAAATGCAACAAAGCAAACACGGCAAGTCCTAAATACCTTTCCCAACCCGACAAAGTAGAAGTCAGTTTGTCAGTTCTGAAAAATGCATCCTCCAAAAAAACTCAAATGCTTTGTATCCTAGTCAAGAAAGGAAGTAGAGTGGTTTAGTATAAATTAGTAAATTCTACTTCGTCAGAATAGAGTGGGAAGCATCAGATACAGGACAGAATATTTAAGTCAGTTAGCACCAACCCCAAACACCTTTCCATTTGAGCCACAGGTCTGAGGTTGAGGAGTTCTATCTGAAGATTGCACCCCCCCAAATAAATCTTACTTCGGCTGATGACCCAAATTTGTATCCTACTCAAAATTGATGCATGGCTAATGAGTAAATTGCTTCTCCATTCAGAACAGCAACTATACCAGGGGTACAGTGAAAGTCCATCTAAGCATTCTAGGATCCCAA
Organism: Protopterus annectens; assembly: GCF_019279795.1. Classification (NCBI taxonomy): domain Eukaryota; kingdom Metazoa; phylum Chordata; order Ceratodontiformes; family Protopteridae; genus Protopterus; species Protopterus annectens. The sequence goes on from NC_056739.1 coordinate 1,142,293,364, forward strand.
GTCCCAGCTTACAGGTTTTAGGGCAACTGCATACATGCAATAGTGTTCACTACACAGTGTGTGAAAATGCGCTCTGGTTTCAGTTGACTAGGACAAGCTCACAGTTTAAGCCAACAGAGCCCAACCACAATCTCTGAGAATGAACAGAAATGCTCAATACCAGGTGAAAAACTCATAGCAGTGCCAACATTATTGGCATCAGGAAGAAAGTTATGCCAGAGTCCATCTTAGAGTCCGAGAAACAATGCCAGTGTTAACTGACAAAGTGGATGTAAGGAAGAAATTTGATCATGTCAAAGTTAACAATAAGGTCTAAAGGTAGAGAAGACTATGAAGTTTGAAACTTGACCCAACAAAACTTCAAGCTGGTGGTAACCTTTTAAGGATGAGTGACGTTTGAGCCAGAAATTGAGTAAATACTGTCATGGAGATTCACCACAACCAAACAATACAGCCTTCCTTACAAGTTCACAGGTAAGTATTAGGCTAGCTTGCCCTTGTAGGCAATTTTAAGCTTAGACAATCTGTCTTTGGTTGTTTGAATTAACCTATACAATTTGGGGTTACACTAGCCCTATCCATTCCCATGGTCTATACCACATCACCTACAGCAAAAATAATGGACAATTTGAAAGGATACACGCACGAAATAAAGCATTTAGGCTTCATTAGTACAGCACAGCAGTCCTGGGGTAAATTTTCAGCTTCCCATACATAAACCAAAGTTGTGTTTGGATATGGAGGGGAGTCTGTTCCAGAACAGTGGTATCCTCTTCTAGATACACCTGTCTCTCCAAACCATTCTGTTGATGCTGCAGAACCGGTTTAGATCCACAGACTTGGTATTTCTAATGCCATTTGACTTGCAGTATAACATTTTAATCTCACCTGAAGCCAGGAGCAATATAAATTTCTCTGTCCACATCATTTAGAAGTGCAAAAGTTGCAACAACATACAGCCACAATTAACACCAAGTCATAAATGGGGCTGATAAGACAGCCAAGCTAAGCAAGTGGCTTAATCAACAGAACATTTACATTCAGAAAGACCAGTCTGTTAGAAACTCCAAGCACATCTCGCAGATCAGCAAATGGAGTCTGTCAAAACCAAGATGTCCTCAACATCTAATAAAGCACACACGATATTCCTTGCATAGTATTCCTGAGCTCAGATATTACACAGCGAAAGAAATCCTTACAACATGAACATAACATGCAAGAGAAAGTGAACACTTGGGAAAACAGGAGTTAATAAACTACACTTATCTTTCAAATACAGACCTTGAAACAATATTCCAGATGTGACCTGGAAAAGAAAAAGTACAGTTTTGTACCTACCATAAATGTAGATGTCCAATAGGTATGCATCTGCAGTCATAACATATGGGTTGTCCTGCCTCAGGCAGCCCTTCGGTCGGCTGGATTCCAAAGTCTGGGTCTGGCCTCGGCTGATGTCGCACTTCACCCGACGTCATAGCTGCTGGGGTATAAAGGCATCAGCCGACGCCATTTTCCTCAGTGTTTGCCCCAGATGCCAGGTGCCCTCAAGGAAGGCTAAATTTTGTATAAAAGTAGCAAATTCCAAACAGTAGAAAACAAAAAGTACATATACATATATACGTACAAACAAATACACCATAATAGATTCCCCCAGTTAGCTAAGAGAGGGGTAAGTACCCTAGGAATACCACAGAGGGGAAGGAGGGTGGGTAATCCTGACTGCAGATGCATACCTATCGGACATCTACATTTATGGTAGGTACAAACTGTACTATGTCCTTCAAGGATGCATCTGCAGTCATAACATATGGGTAGAATACCATAGCCAAACTGGGGGAGGAGGCACTAAGATAATGATGGTGTAGTTAAGATCCCTTGTAAAACAGCAGTTGCAAAACCTGCTCGGGATCTGGAGTATAAAGGAAGATTGTAATGCTTGGCAAATGTATGCACGGAGCTCCAAGTAGCAGCTTCTAAAATGTCTTTGGTAGCCACTCCTCGTAGGAAAGCTGTAGTGGTGGCTGTAGCTCTTGTGGAGTGAGGCCTGATTTTCAGGAGTTGTCTTTCCATGAAATGAGTAGCAGAATCGAATGCAATTTCCTTTCCATTTTGAAATTGTCTGTTTTGAAATTGCTTTCCCTTGCACTCCTACTGCATATGCTACCAGAAGCTGGTCAGTTTTTCTGCTGGCCTTAGTTCTGTCCAGATAGTAGCGCAGTTGTCTGTGTACATCCAAGGTGTGTAGTAGTTTTTCCCCCCTGTTCTGTGGGTTGGGGAAGAATGTAGGTAAATGAATAGCTTGATTCAAGGATACCCTGGATACCACCTTTGGCATAAAAGTAGGATTGGTTCTCAGAGACACTATCCTGGTGAAAGATGAGAAAAGGCTGCACTGCCATTAATGCCTGTAACTCTGATACCCTTCTTGCTGAAGTGATTGCTAGAAGGAAGGCAGTTTTCCAAGATAAGAACTGTAAGTCTGCTGTTGCTGCTGGTTCAAAGGGAGGAAGTGTTAATTTTTCTAGCACAAAATTGAGATCCCATGCAGGCAGAGGTGGTTTCCTTGGAGGTTTTACATTTTTGATCCCTCAAAAATTGTCTGAGGAGAGGATGAGAGAAGACAGGAGGATCCATGTTGTACTCTGCTGAAACTGCTGATGCATGAATCTTAATGGAAGAATAGGACAGGCCATTGTGGAACAGTTCTGCTAAGTATTCTAGGATGTGTGCTAGGTTTGCCAGTGTGACATTTGTTCCCTTTGCTGCACTCCAAATGAGGAATCTCTTCCATTTGGCTGAGTATGTTTTCCTTGTGGAGGGTCTGCGAGCCTCCAGGATAATGTCCTTAACCCTCTGAGATAAAACAGGTTGGTTTTGTGTTATGCAATTTTCCAAGCAGCTAGCTGCAGCGTTTTTAAGTTTGGATGCAGGGTCCTGTAGTTGTTCTGCGTTAGAAGTAAAGGACAGAGGTAGAGGCCATGAGTTCGTCCGAGACATGCTTCTCAGTAGCGGGTACCAATGCTGCCTTGGCCAGTCTGGAGCTATCAGAATTACCTTTGGCTGTTCCTCTCTGATCTTCAATAGAACTTTGTACATCAATGGGAGAGGTGGAAAGGCATATACAGTCAGGTCCTTCCAGCTGAAAGAAAGGGAGTCCACCTTCCAGGCTAATGGGTGGTATACTCTTGAGCAGAATTTTTTCAGTTGGTGGTTGAGTGGGGAGGAGAACAGGTCTATTTCTGGCCTTCCCCATTTCTTTGTTATGGTTTTGAAGACGTCTGGATGCAGCATCCATTCGTGAGCATCCGTGGTAGTTCTGCTTAAGCTGTCTGCTAGGGAATTCTCTTTTCCTGGTACAAATCTGGCCTGCAGTTGGATGTTGAGATTCAGGCCTAAGTTCCAAAGGTCCATCGCCATCCGGCATAGGGGGTACGAATGTGTGCCTCCCTGTTTGTTGATGTACCACATGACTGTGGTATTGTCCGTCCTTATCAGCAGGTGTCCTTGCTGGAGGAATGAGCTGAATGCCTCGATTGCATGCTTCACTGCCAGCATCTCCTTTAGATTTGTGCAGATGCAGCTGGTCTTGGGACCATAGGCCTTGGATACACTTGTCTTCCATGTGTGCCCCCCAGCCTAGGTCTGAGGCGTCCGTGGTAATGGTCTGCCTTGGATGTGGTTTGTGGAAAAGCAATCCTCTGTCTGGCAGGCCTGAGCCCACCACAGGAATTCTTTGTGCAGGCATGGAATGATTGGAATCAGGGCTTCTAGACTGTGCTTGTGTTGAGACCATACATTCCTCAAGTACCATTGTAGTTTTCTCATATGCAGCCTGGCATGCGGGATCAAAATTATGCAGGATGCCATGTAACCCAGGGCCTGCAGGACTTTCCTTGCAGTAAGCTGTGTTTGTTTTGTTAATGCCATGAAATAGACTGGTAGTTGCTTTTGTTCCTCTGTAAGAAAAGCCATCTGAGCTATTGTGTCCAGTTCTGCACCCAAAAATGTTATCCATTGGGATGGCACTAGTCTTGACTTTTGTATGTTGACTGTGTATCCCAAGGCTTGCAGCAGTTGTATGACATAGGCCAAATCCTTTGTCTTGTTGTCCGCTTGTATTAGGCAGTCGTCCAGGTATGGGTAGATTTGAATTTCCTGAAGCCTGCAATGTGCAATTACTGATGCCAGGCATTTCGTGAATACTCTGGGCGCAGCAGATAAGCCAAAGGGCAATGCTGAGAATTGATAATGCTCTGATCCTGCAAGAAATCTGAGGCGTCTTCTGCAATCTGGTCGTATAGGGACGTGCAGGTATGCCTCCTTGAGATCTAGAGTCACCAGCCAAGACTCCTTGCCCAACATGGGAAGAAGTTGCTGTAGTGTCAGCATTTTGAATTCTGGAACAATGAGATATGTGCTCAGTGCGGACAAGTCGAGAATAGGCCTCCATTGATTTTCTTTTCTTGGTACAAGGAATAGTCTTGAGTAAAATCCTTGGCCTTGTTCCATAGATGGTACCTTTTCTATTGCTCTCATCCTTAGTAAGCTGATTTGTTTTAGAGCCTCTGATTTCTGGCTTGGTGGAAGGTTTGGCATTCCTCTCTTTTTTGGTAGAGTATGGAAGTGAAACCTGTAGCCCTTGTCTATTGTTTGCAAAGTCCATTTGTCGCCTGTAATACAATGGCAGTTTTTTGAAAATAAAGATAGCTTTCCGCCCAAGGGTGCTTCCAGTTGTTCCCTGGTAGGCGGAATCAGAGACAAGTCATTGAGTCTGTCCTGTGGAAGTGGTTGCAGTCATAGCTGTGGCGGCACTTCACTGGTTGGCAGGTTGTCACTGACTACCCCTGTAAGCACCCCTAGATTGACCTCTGCCTCTTGGGCGCCCATTTCTGCCTCTCTGTGCTCTAGAGGTGTCTGGAAAGGACCAATTCTTTGAAGGCCAATTTCTGCTGAACCTCGGAGGTTGGACCTGCAGGAAATCCTTGACTGTTTGGACAGATTTTGCTTTTTCTTCCACTTTATTTAGAAACTCCTGTGCAGGGGAGCCAAATAAACTTTGTTTCTCCATAGGGGCATCTAGGAGTTTTGACTTAACATGCTCTGGCAAGGATTGTTCTTTTAGCCAGGCATGTCTACGAATCACTGCTCCAGTCATAGCTGATCTAAATGAAGCCTCCAGTGCATCATAGCCACATTTCAAGAAATGATTACTGACCTGCTGAGAGTTGTGTACCAAATCCTGCAGGGACTTACGGTCTAAAGGTTCAGGAGAGGCCAGTTTTTTATTCAGCTGATCTAACAACAATTCCTGGTACTGTATCATGTGAAATTGACAGTTTAAAGCCCTGGCAGAAAGAGTAGCAGATGTATAAACCTTTTTACCCCATCTCTCTAATGCTCTAGATTCTCTTTTCAGAGGGTAGGGGGTTTTTGGCAGAGGCAGCTGCAACACCCTTAGGGCCCTGAGAAATGGTTTCTGGGTCTGCAGCATGGGCCTTAAGTGGAAGTGAGAATCCGGGACCCTGTAGTATCTGTCAGGTTTGGCAGGGGCCGGAGGAAGAGAATCAGGGGCAGTACTGGCATCATTGTATGCATCAACAACTGATAGTACAGGTGGTATGGCTAAAGGCCTATGCTGTGGTAAGTGTAAGAAAGTCCTTAGCCTTTTCCTAGAATCAGAAAAATCCTGACCCTGCCATTGGAAGTGTTCCCTCAGAGTGTAGGGTTTCCCCAAAAGAAAATTCTTCTGGAGGAGAGGCTGTACGGATGGAATCTTCCGCATCAGAATCCTCAAAGTGAGTATGTGCCTTCCTGATGGTCAGATAAATTTGAACCATCCGAGGAATAGTCAGTGGAGAGAGGTTCAGGGGGTTCAGTCCTAGGCCTCTTTTCAGGAAGGGCTTGTGAGGCCCTGTCTGGGTGAGGTTGGGATCCCCTGATCAGAGAAATAAGGTCCTCAGCAAGGCTGAGAATCTGAGAACTTGAAGTAGGCCTGTGAGAGGGAGCCTTTGTAGGTAAGTTTTGCTGCTTTAGCCCTGGAAAAGGCCTTGATAGACATAAAAGCAGGGGGGTCTAGCTGCCCCACGTGCAGGAGGGAGATGTCCAACAGAATAGTGTCGGACAAATCTTGTGTGCCTGCTTCTTCAGCAGGAATTTCTGAAGCCGACTCAACCATGGCCTGTGTGGCCTCAGTTGTCAGAGGCATGCTTTCGGCCGAAGGGAGAACCGAGGTCTCGGTCTCAGCCGAAAAGTACAGTTTTGTACCTACCATAAATGTAGATGTCCGATAGGAATGCATCTGCAGTCCTTACAAATGGGTTGTCCTGTCGTCAGGCAGCCCTTCGGTCGGCCGGATTCCAAAGTCTGGGTCTGGCTTCGGCTGGTGTCGCACTTCACCCGACGTCATAGCTGCAGTTCTTCGGGTATAAAGGCATCAGCAGACGCCATTTTCCTCTGTTTCTTGCCCCAGATGCCAGGTGCCCTCTTGGAAGGCTAAATTTGGATAAATGCCAATGTTTCCAAATAGTAGAGAGCAAACAAAAAATAAGCATGTATGTACATATATACAAACAAATACACCATGAAAGATCCCCCCCCAGCTAGCTATAAGATGGGCAAATACCCTAGGAGTACCACAGAGGGGAAGGCGGGTGGGTAATCCTGACTGCAGATGCATTCCTATCGGACATCTACATTTATGGTAGGTACAAAACTGTACTATGTCCTTCAAGGATGCATCTGCAGTCCTTACAAATGGGTAGAATACCATAGCCAACTAGGGGAGGAGGAAAAGAGATAGATTATGGTGTAGTTAGGATCCCTTGCAAAACAGCAGTGGCAAAACCTGCTCGGGATCTAGAATATAAAGGTAAATTATAATGCTTGGCAAATGTATGCACGGAGGTCCAAGTAGCAGCCTCTATAATGTCCTTGGTGGCCACTCCTCGTAAGAAAGCTGTGGTAGTGGCTGTAGCCCTTGTAGAGTGAGGCCTGATGTTCTCTGGAGTTTTCTTTCCATGGTAGGAGTAACAAAATCTAATGCAATTTCCTATCCACTTGGAGATTGTTTGTTTTGAAATTGCTTTTCCTTCCCTTCCTGTTGCATATGCTACCAGTAGCTGGTCAGTTTTTCTATTGCCCTTGGTCCTGTCCAGGTAGTAGCGTAACTGTCCATGTACATCCAAGGTATGCAACAGTCTTTCTCCCCTGTTCTGTGGGTTTGGGAAGAATGTAGGAAGGTGGATAGCCTGATTTAAAGACACTCTGGATACCACCTTAGGCATAAATGTCGGATTTGTTCTCATGGACACTATCTTGATGGAAGATCAGGAAGGGTTGCACTGCCATTAATGCCTGTAGTTCAGAAACCCTTCTTGCTGAAGTGATTGCCAGCAGGAAAGCAGTCTTCCATGATAAGTATTGTAATTCTGCTGTTGCTGCTGGTTCGAAAGGGGGGAGTGTCAATTTTTCTAGCACAAAGTTCAAGTCCCATGCTGGCAATGGTGGTTTCCTAGGAGGATTTACATTTTTGATTCCTCTCAGAAACTGCCTGAGCAGAGGATGTGAGAAGACAGGAGGATCCAAGCTGTATTCTGCTGAAATGGCTGATGCATGCATCTTGATGGAGGAATAGGACAGGCCTGAGTGGAAGAGCTCTGCCAAGTATTCCAGGATGTTGGCAATGTTTACCCGCGACACATCTTCTCCCTTTGCAGTACTCCAAGAGATATAATTTCCATTTTGCTGCATAATTTTTCCTTGTAGAGAGTCTGCGAGCCTCAAGGATAATGTCTTTAACCCTTTGGGATAAATTTGGGTTAATTGATCTTATGTAATGTTCCAGGCAGTCAGCTGCAGAGTTTTCAGGTTTGGATGCAGGATGTTGTAATTGTTCTGTGTTAACAGCAGTGGAACCAGGAGTAGTGTCCATATTTGTCCCAGAGACATGCTCCTTAGTAATGGGTACCAATGTTGCCTTGGCCAGTCTGGAGCTATCAGAATGATCCTTGGACGGTCCTCTTTGATCCTCAATAGCACCTTGTGCATCAAAGGAAGTGGTGGGAATGCATATGCTGTCAGGTTTTTCCAACTGAAGGATAGGGAGTCCACCTTCCAAGCCAGTGGGTGGTACGTCCTTGTGCAGAATTTCTTTAGCTGGTGATTGCGTGGGGATGCAAATAAGTCTATTTCTGGGAGTCCCCATTTTCTTGTGATGGCTTTGAATATGTCCGGATGCAGCATCCATTCGTGGGCATCCGTGGTAGTTCTGCTTAATATATCTGCTAGAATGTTTTGTTTTCCCGGTACAAAAATTGCTTGTAACTGAATGTTGTAGCTCAGAGCCACATTCCATAGGTCCAGTGCCATCCGGCATAGAGGGTATGAATGTGTGCCTCCCTGTTTGTTGATGTACCACATAACTGTGGTGTTGTCTGTCCTTATCAACTGCCCTTCTTGGAGAAATGGTCTGAATGTCTGGATTGCCAATTTTACTGCCAGCATTTCCTTTAGATTTATGTGCAGGTGCAGCTGGTCTTGAGTCCATAAGCCTTGTATGCACTTGTCCAGCATGTGGGCCCCCCAACCGAGGTCTGAGGTGTCCGTTGTGATGGTTTGACTTGGTTGAATGCTGTAGAAGGGCAATCCTGTGTTTGATTGACAGGCCTGAGCCCACCATAGGAACTCTTGCTTCAGGCATGGGATTAGTGGAATTTTGGTTTCTAGGCTGTGTTTGTGTTGAGACCATAAATTCTTCAGGTACCACTGTAGCTTTCGCATATGCAGTCTGGCATGAGGGACCAGTATTATGCAGGATGCCATGAAGCCCAGGGCTTGCAGTACTTTTCTTGCTGTTAGATGGTTCTGCTTTGTTAATGCCAAGAAGTAGAGAGGAAGTTGTTCTTGCTTTTCTAGTTAGGAATGCCATCTGCTTTGATGTGTCCAGCTCTGCACCCAAAAAGGTTATTCTTTGGGATGGTATCAGCCTTGACTTTTTTATATTGACTGTATATCCCAGGGCTTGCAGCAAGTAAATGACTCTTTGTAAGTCTTCTGTTAGCTTGTTTTTGTTGTCCGCTTGTATCAGGCAGTCGTCCAGGTAGGGATAAATTTGGATTCCCTGAAGTCTGCAATGAGCAATTACTGATGCCAGGCATTTCGTGAACACTCTGGGCGCAGTAGATAAGCCAAAGGGCAATGCTGAGAATTGATAATGCTCTGATCCTGCAAGAAATCTGAGGTATCTTCTGCAATTTAGTCGTATGGGGATGTGCAGGTATGCCTCCTTGAGATCTAGAGTTACCAGCCAAGACTCCTTGCCCAGCATGGGAAGAAGCTGCTGTAGAGTCAGCATTTTGAATTTTGGAACAATGAGGAATGTGTTTAAAGCGGACAGGTCGAGAATAGGCCTCCATTTTTTCTCTTTTCTTGGTACCAGGAAGAGTCTGGAGTAAAATCCCTTTCCTTGTTCCATAGATGGTACCTTTTCCACAGCTCTCATCCTTACTAATTGAGCTATTTGTTTTAGAGCTTCTGCCTTTTGATTTGGTGGTAGGTTTGGCATTCCTCTTTCCTGGTAGAGTATGGAAATGAAACCTGTAACCTTGGTCTATAGTTTGCAAAATCCACTTGTCCCTTGTGATGTAATGCCAGTTCTTTGAAAATAAGGCTAGCTTTCCGCCTAAGGGTGCTTCTAGTTGTTCCCTGGTAGGTGGTGCCAGAGCCAAGTCACTGTGATTGTCCTGTTGCAGTGGTGGTGGCTGCGTCTGTGCCTCGCTGGTTGTTGCCCTGCCACTGGAGTCCCCTGTAGGCACCCCTGGATTGGTTTCTGCCTCTTGAACGCCTATTCCTGCCTCTCTGTGCTTTAGAGGAGTCTGGAAAGGACCAATTTTTGGAGGGCCAATTCCTGCTAAACCTTGGAGGTTGGACCTGTAAGAAGTCTTTCACTGTTTGTACAGATTTCGCCTTCTCTTCCATTTTCTTCAGTACCTGCTGTGCAGGAGAACCAAATAAATCGACCTTGTCCATGGGAGCATCTAATAGTTTTGATTTGACATGGTCCGGTAAGGCCTGCTCTTTCAACCATGCATGCCTTCTGATAACTGTGCCAGTCATAGCTGATCTAAAGGAAGCCTCCAGTGCATCATAGCCGCATTTTAAAGAATGGTTACTAACTTGCTGAATGTTATGTACCATTTCCTAAACATATTTCTCATCTAAAGGTTCATCAGAGGACAGTTTTTTTAGTTAACTGATCTAGCATAAACTCTTGATATTGGATCATATGAAATTGACAGTTCAAGGCCGTAGCTGACAGAGTAGTAGAGGTGTAAACTTTTTTACCCCATCTCTCTAAGGACCTGGATTCCCTTTCAGAGGGGAGGGGATTTTTAGCGGAGGTAGATGCTACAGCCTTAGGCCCCTGGGAGATAGTCTCGGGATCTGCAAAAGGAGTCTTGTATAAATGGTGATGCGTGTCCGGGACCCTGTAGAACCTATCGGGCTTAGCAGGGGCCGGAGGTAATGAATCAGGAGCAGTACAAGCATCATTAAATGCATCATCTACAACAGAAAGAACTGGAGGTATAGCTAAAGGCCTATGTTGTGGTAAATGCAAAAAGGTTCTAAGCCTTTTCCTGGAGTCTGAGAAATTTTGGCCCTGCCACTGAAATTGTTCCCTCATAGCATGCAAGGTTTCCCCAAAGGAAAATTCCTCAGGAGGAGAGGCAGAAGGGATGGACTCTTCAGCATCAGAGTCTTCGTAAGGGGAATAAGGAGCCTCTGGAGGGTCTGTATTGTCTGAATCAGAAGAATCATCTGTGGACACAGGCTCAGGGGGCTCTGCTCTAGGTCTCTTCTCTGGAGGTGGATGAGAGGCCCTGTCTGGATGAGGTTGGGATCCCCTGATTAAAGAAATGAGATCCTCTGCCAGAGAAAGCATTTGGGAACTGGAGCTGGGCCTGTGAGAGGGGGTCTTAACAGGCACAGTCTCAGTAGCTTTAGCTGCTTTAGCCCTGGCAAAAGCCTTAATGGACATGGCTGCAGGAGGCCTAGCAGCTCCACGTGCAGGGGTTGAAATATCCAAGGGAATAGTGTCAGATAATTCCTGAGAAACCGCAACTGCAGGTTGGATTTCAGAAGACGATTCTACCAGGTTAGAAGAGACCTCGGTAGAAGGCATGATTTCGGCTGAAGAAAGAACCGCTTGCTCGGTTTCGGCCGAAACAGAGACACTCGTGGTTTGCTTAACCGCGGTTTCAGCCGAAACCGCGGACCGGGAGTGTCGGTCCTTTTCCTTGCGTTTTTTTGATATTTGTGTAGTCGGAGGATCCGACGGCATAATATAAGCAAAATCAGAGCCGAAAAACTGCTCAGCAAATTCCGACCGACGTCTAAGCGTCCGTCGGTTTAAAGAAGCACAGGCTAGACAAGCTGCTACGTCGTGGTCTGGGCCTAAACAAGGTAAGCAGTAAGAGTGGAAATCTTTGAGGTATTTGTTTCCCACAAGTTAAACAGTTATTCACTTTTTCTGACATCGGCTGAGGCGAGAAAGAGTCCCCAACGGGGTACTTAGCTTTTTAAAAGTCTTCGAAGTAGTATTCGGTAGTAGTAATCTCTGGTTCTGACAGACCGGCACTTGCGAACAGCTTCTGCTTCGGGCGCCACGCGGCAAGAAAGACTGAGGAAAATGGCGTCGGCTGATGCCTTTATACCCGAAGAACTGCAGCTATGATGTCGGGTGAAGTGCGACACCAACCGAAGCCAGACCCAGACTTTGGAATCCGGCCGACCGAAGGGCTGCCTGACGACAGGACAACCCATTTGTAAGGACTGCAGATGCATCCTTGAAGGACATCATTAAAAAACACTGAAATCCTTGAGAAATACTCCTGTAAAACTGGCAAATTAAAAATAAATCTGAGGCTCTAACTGATGTGACCAAACTTTACCCATGGCAACAGATCTGGGGAAAGGCTCTTTTACATACCGGATTATGGGAAAAGAATTTTGTAGCATCAGAAAGTTTGAGACAAAACTGAAGTCTTTTGCTAGTCTACAGCCCTACACGTAGAGGAGACAGGTTCCACTACTAATGTATGAAATGTGGCCCCCCACACACACTTCTTCAGATCAAAAGACAGACTCGTTATTCAAAATAAGGAGCGTTACCCCATATACAGCAACACCTCAAAGGCCTGGAAGACTAAGGACCGTTTCCAATTAAAGCTGGATTATGTGGAGCACCACTTTCTGAGGTAGACCATATAACAGTGGCAAAGAAAGTACAGTTTTGTACCTACCATAAATGTAGATGTCCGATAGGTATGCAACTGCAGTCCTGACATATGGGTTGTCCTGCCTCAGGCAGCCCTTCGGTCGGCCGGATTCCAAAGTCCTGGTCCGGCGTTGGCTGATGTTGCCCTTTCCCCGACGTCAGAGCGCCTGGGGTATAAAAGCGTCAGCAGACGCCATCTTCAGTGTTTCTTGCCCCAGATGCCCTCTAAGGAAGGCTAAATTTTGAAAAGAGAAAAAATTCCAGACAAGTACAACATAAAAACAAATGCACCATAAAATATTACCCCAGGTAGCTAAAATGAGGGGTAGAAACCCAAAAGAATACCACAAACGGGTAGGTGGGAGGGAAAACCTGAATGCAGTTGCATACCTATCGGACATCCACATTTATGGTAGGTACAAAACTGTACTATGTCCTTCAAGGATGCAACTGCAGTCCTTACATATGGGTTGAATACTATAGCCAACCTGGGGGTGGTAGGCACTAAGACATAGATGGTGTAGCTAAAATGCCCTGCAGGACTGCAGAAGCAAACCCTGCTCTGGATCTGGAATATGAAGGCAGGTTGTAATGTTTGGAAAATGTATGCACGGAGCTCCATGTAGCAGCTTCTAAAATGTCCTTTGTTGCCACTCCTCTTAAAAAGGCTGTGGAGGTGTCTGTAGCTCTGGTGGAATGTGGCCTGATGTGGTTGTAATGTTTGGAAAATGTATGCACGGAGCTCCATGTAGCAGCTTCTAAAATGTCCTTTGTTGCCACTCCTCTTAAAAAGGCTGTGGAGGTGTCTGTAGCTCTGGTGGAATGTGGCCTGATGTCAGCTGGCACAGTTTTTCCATGAAGAGAGTAGCAGAAACGAATGCAATTTCCAATCCATTTAGAAATAGTCTGTTTGGAAATTGCTTTTCCCTGCAATCCAGCAGCGCAAGCTACAAAAAGCTGGTCAGATTTTCTGAAAGACTTTGTTCTGTCCAAGTAGTAGCGCAACTGTCTGTGTATATCCAAGGTGTGCAGAAGTCTCTCTCTATTTTGAGGACTGGGAAAGAAGGTAGGCAGGTGAATAGCTTCATTCAGAGACACCCTGGATACCACCTTTGGCATGAATGACGGATTGGTTCTCAAAGAAACTCTGTCCTGATGAGAAATGGTTGTATTGCCATAAGGGCCTGTAGCTCAGAGACTCTTCTTGCTGAGGTTACTGCCAGAAGGAAAGCTGTCTTCCAAGACAGAAATTTCAACTCTGAAGATGCTGCTGGTTCAAAGGGAGGAAGAGTTAATTTTTCCAGCATGAAGTTGAGGTCCCATGCAGGCACTGGTGGTTTCCTTGGAGGGTTGATGTTCTTTATACCTCTTAGAAACTGTCTTAGCAATGGGTGAGAAAATACAGGCGGATCAGTGTGATATTTGGCAGATATTGCTGAAGCATGTATTTTTATGGAAGAATATGAAAGGCCATTGTGGAGCATTTCAGCCAAAAATTCTAGGATCTGTGGAATGCTCATCACTGATGGGTCTTGACCCTTTTTGCTGTTCCAGATAAGGAATCTCTTCCATTTTGCTGAGTATGTTTTTCTAGTGGAAGGTCTGCGCGCCTCCAGGATGACATCTTTTACCCTTTTGTGTATCCTGAGGGATAGTCATGGAATCTTCCAAGCTGTCAGCTTCAATGTTTTCAAGCTGGGGTGTAGTGTCCTGTAATTGCGCTGTCAGAAGAAGTGGCCATTGAGGAAGGAGCCACGGATTGGTGTGTCAAGCTCCGTAGCAGTGGGTACCAGTATTGTCTTGGCCAGTCTGGAGCTATCAGTATGACTTTCGGTTGCTCTGTCTTGATCTTAGTAACACCCTGGTCATCAACAGAAGAGGTGGGAAGGCATATAGTGTTATAGAGTTCCAACTGAAGGAGAGAGCGTCCACCTTCCATGCTTGAGGATGGTATGTCCTTGTGCAAAACTTTTTCAGATGGCGATTGAGGTGGGAGGCAAAAAGATTTATGTCCGGCCTTCCCCATGCTTGAGCTATTTGCAAGAAAATGTCTGGATGCAACATCCATTCGTGTGGATCCATGATGTTTCTGCTTAGGCTGTCCGCCAGAACATTGTCCTTCCCTGGTACAAACTGGGATTGTAGCTCCATTTTCAATTGTAGAGAAATATCCCAGAGATTCATTGCCAGTCTGCAAAGAGGGTAGGAATGGGTACCTCCTTGCTTGTTTATGTACCACATAACTGTGGTATTGTCTGTCTTTATTAGTAGATGGCCCTGATACATGAACTTTTCGAAGGCCTTGATTACATGCATCACTGCCAGCATTTCCTTTTGGTTGATGTGCAGGTGCTTTTCTTTTTGTGTTCATTGTCCTTGAATGCATCTGCCCTCCATGTGCGCCCCCCATCCATGGTCTGAGGCGTCTGTTATGGTTTGACTTGTATGAGGCTTGCTGAAAGGCAGACCTTTGTTTATCTGGCTTGCTTGAGCCCACCACAGAAATTCCTTCTGAAGGCATGGAATGAGTGGGATCAATGCTTCCAGGCTGTGGCTGTGTTGAGACCATAGACTTTTTTAGATACCATTGTAGTTTCCTCATATGCAGGCTTGCGTGTGGAATCAGAAGAATGCAAGATGCCATGAAACCCAGGGCCTGCAGGATTTTCCTTGCAGTCATCTGGGTGTGTTGCCAATTTTCTGAAGTATTCTGGTAATTGTTTTTGTTTTTTGTCAGAAACGCCATCTGGGTGTTTGTGTCCAGTGTGGCACCCAGGAAAGGTATTTGTTGGGATGGTACGAGACTTGATTTCTGAATATTGACTGTGTATCCCAAGGCCTGCAGTAGGTGAATGACATAGTCCAAGTTTTTTTTTTTAACAAGGCTTGTTGGCTGTTCGCTTGTATAAGGCAGTCGTCCAGGTAAGGGTATATTTGTATCCCCTGAAGTCTGCAATGTGCAATTACTGTTGCCAGGCATTTCGTGAACACTCTGGGAGCAGTAGATAAGCCAAAGGGCAATGCTGAGAATTGATAATGCTCTGAGCCTGCAAGAAATCTGAGGTATCTTCTGCAACTTTGTCTGATTGGGACATGCAGGTATGCCTCCTTGAGGTCCAGAGTTACCAGCCAAGACCCCTTGCCCAGCATGGGAAGGAGTTGCTGTAAAGTCAGCATTTTGAATTTTGGCACAATAAGGTAAGTATTCAGTGCGGACAAGTCCAGAATGGGTCTCCATTGGTTTTCTTTTCTTGGAACAAGGAACAGTCTTGAATAAAATCCTTGGCCTTGTTCTGCAGAAGGAACCTTTTCTATTGCTCTTATTTGAAGTAGGTTTGTTGTTTGAGTGCCTCTGCCCTTTGATTTGGTGGCAGGTTTGGCCTGCCATGTCTTGCTGGTAGTGTATGAAAATGGAATCTGTATCCTTTGTCTATGTCCAGTATCCATTTGTCCTTTGTAATATTGTGCCAATTTTGTGAGAATAAAGATAATTTTCCGCCCAAAGGTGCTTTTAATTGAGCCCTGGATGGCGGAGTCAAAGTCAAGTCATTGAGATTGTCCCTGCGGAGCAGTGGAAGGTCCTGCCCCACCTCTCTGGTTCGGAGGCTGCCATTGACATCCTCTGTAGGAGCCTCGAGTTTGCCCTCTACCACGTCTGTTTTTGCCTCTTTGAAATTTGTCTGTGTCTGGAAAGGACCAATGCTTAGAAGGCCAATTCCTGCTGAATCTTGGAGGCTGTACCTGGAGGAAATCTTTGACTGTTTGCACTGATTTTGCCTTTTCCTCTATTTTCTTTAAAACCTCTTGTGCAGTAGCACCAAATAGCTTATGTTTCTCTAGTGGTGCGTCCAAAAGCTTAGTTTTCACATGGTCTGGCAATGTTTTCTCCTTTAACCAAGCATGTCTGCGTATGATCGCACCTGTCATTGCTGCTCTACATGAAGCTTCCAATGCATCATATCCACACTGAAGAAAATGGTTGTGGACCTGCTGAGTATTATTAACCAATTCCTGTAACCCTTTTCTATCTAATGGTTCAGGGGAAGCCAATGTCTTTTGCAAGTCATCCAACATGTATTCCTGATATTGAATCATATGAAATTGACAATTTAATGCTCGCGTAGAAAGGGTGGAAGATGTATATACTTTCTTGCCCCACCTTTCTAAAGCCCTAGAATCTCTTTCTGAAGGAAGTGGATTTTTAGCAGTAGTGGAGGAAACCCCTTTAGGCCCCTGAGAAATAGTTTCAGGGTCAGCAGTATGGCCCCCTGTACAGAAATTGATGTGTCTGGGACCCTGTAGTACCTGTCTGGCTTGACAGGAGCAGGGGGGGAGGGAGTCAGGGGAAACACTAGATTCTAAGTACACATCTAAAACATTTAAAACTGGAGGAATAGCTAAGGGTCTATGCTGAGGTAGCTTTAAAAATTCCCTTAACCTTTTCCTAGAATCTGAGTATTCTTGGCCTTGCCATTTGAAGTGTTCCCTCATGGAATGAAGCGTTTCCCCAAAGGAAAACTCCTCAGGAGGAGAAGCAGTGGGAATGGATTCCTCCGCATCAGAATCCTCGTAGGCCGGGAAGGCCTCCTCCTGGTAGTCTGAATGTGCAGAATCACCTGAGGCCTCAGAGGACTGGGGATCTACCTGCTCAACCCTAGGCCTCTTGACAGAAGGCGGCTGAGAGCCTTTTTCTGGATGTGGCTGAGAACCCCTAATTAAAGAAATAAGGTCCCCAGCTAAACTTAAAATTTGAGAACCAGAAGTGGATCCCAGAGAAACATATCTTGGAGGGAGAGACTTAGCCTGTTTGGCAGCCTTAGCACGTGTGTAGGCCTTAATGGACATAGATGCTGGAGGCCTGGCAGTCCCACGTGCTGGAGTAGTCTTATCCACTGAAATGGTGTCAGAAATATCCTGGGCTACGGTCTCAGAGGGGAGAACAGAAACCGGCACCGAGCTGGCCTCCGGTACCGAAGTAACCGGTGGGGCGGTGTCATCTGTCTGTAGCGGTTGTGAAACCAGTTCAGAAGAGACCGAGACACTCGCGGTAGGCCTAAGCGTGGTGTCGGCCGAGACAGTGGACCGCGGGTGTCAGTCCTTATCCTTCCGTTTTTTAGGTAAATGTGCTGTCGGAAGCTCCGACGGCATGATATAACAAAAATCTTCCCCAAAATAATCCTGTGCAAACTGACTGACGCCTAAGAGTGCGTTTATTGAAAGCACAAGCTGTACAGGCAGAGACGTTGTGTTCTCGGCCTAGGCAGGGTAAGCAGTGAGAGTGGAAATCCTTATGAGGTATTTGTTTCCCACAAGTTAAACAATTATTAACTTTTACAGTTTTATCTGACATCGGCTGAGGCAAGAAAAGGTCCCCAACGGGGTACTTGGCTTTTTTGAAGACTTCAGCAGCTGAAAACACAAGAGCTGGTCGACCGGCACTTGCGAACTGCTTCTGCTTCGGGTGCCGCGCGGCAAGAAAGACTGAAGATGGCGTCGGCTGACGCTTTTATACCTCAGGCGCTCTGACATCGGGGAAAGGGTGACATCAGCCGACGCTGGACCAGGACTTTGGAATCCGGCCGACCGAAGGGTTGCCTGAGGCAGGACAACCCATATGTCAGGACTGCAGTTGCATCCTTGAAGGACATCAGACTAGCTTTCCACTTTGCCATTAGACACCATCACCAAGAGCTGAGACTAGATTTGTGCTGGAATGAAAGGTTTACCTGGAAGATGGTGGAAACTTAACATTTTAAAAGCTCACTGACATGGACCTGAAAAGATTCATGAGTACATGATGGCTACGTAATCAATGAACTCACAAAATGCTGCAATACTTGCACCCAAAAGACTTGCAAATGACACCATACTGATTATGGATACTGCCAAGCTCAAAAGCCAAATTAAGGTCAGTGTTTGGCCCCTGCTCTGTATTTTTGCACAAACTGCCAAATTCATGACTTCCTTGGCCCCACGGGCAGAAAGACTGCTAATAAGGAATTCCCATATTTTCACCTATAAAGACAACTGTCTGACAAGATTGGAGAGACAGGCTCTCGCCTATTTACGGTCACTCCTACTTACTGAAACAGAAGCATCACTGAAGAACTCTACAGGGAAACCCCTAATGGGGCCACTAGAATCCAGTTATACAGGTAAGGAAAACTTCTACAAAACCCTCTGTACATGTTCAATCCACTTAGTAAACACCACAGCAAACAGCAATGATATAATCCCCAAATGGCAGAAAGTCAAAGGAAACTTATGTTTGGGCAAACAGGACACTACCAAAGCATCCCATGCAAGCTGAGCCATGAAGTCCGTCTTCAGCCTGCAAGCAGAGGTGTGTGCACATACTGTAGTGCGTCTATCTCTATATATTTATATTACACGCACACATCTATATATAGACACACACCTGTATTTTACATGTGCGCAAATGTGCACATATGTACACAACAGAGAGCTCTCTCCAAGGGGTAAGGGAGACTGCAACAGCAATCAGCCAGACATCTACTGTTGTAAGTTCTTACCCAACTGTGCTATGGGAACTGACAGAGATCACTGCTGCAGTATTCCAAACAGATGGGTAACTGCTAGAGATCAAAGAAACAGAACAGAGGATGTTTGAATATGCAGAGAACTGTTCAAGAGCCCAGAGAGGACCGACCTACAGAAAGAAGCCCTGGAACTTGAAAAGGCATCAGTTCTTTAGTGCTTGGTGCAGATATGCAGAGAAACCACGTGGCAACTTCCAGGATTGTCCTGACAGCCACCCCTTTGTACAAGGCACCCGAGGAGGCCACTGCCCTTGCAGAGAGAACCTTAGGATAGTTGGGCAAGGGTTTGCCATAGTGTGAGGTGCAAAGCTAAATGGACTTTAGAAATCCAGCTTGCAATGGTTTAGCTACTGAAACAGACAGTTTAGAATAGATTTAATCTTATCCAAATAAAATCACAGCAGTCTACACACATCTAAGGAATGTGCGAGTCTGTCACCCCTGTTCTGTAGGCTGGGAAAGAAGGTGGGCAGGTTGATAGTCTGGTTGAGAGATCTCATTCCCCACTTTAGTTATGAAAAAAGTATTAACTCACAGACACGGTCCCTGAGAAAAATAAAAGGTTGAACAGCCATGAGTGCCTAAAGCTCTGAGACTCTCCTAGAAGTGAGACCCAGCAACAATATATTTGTCCAGGTGCAGAGTACGAGAGTAGAGGATGCGGATGGCTCAGTCAGGCAGCATGAGCTTTTCTAGTATGAAATTGAGGTTCCAGGGTGGGAGCACAGGTCTCCTCAGTGGTCTAAGAAGCACACCCTTTTCAGGAATGTTGACCATGTCTGGACATTACAAGCAGATTAAGAGCAGCTACAAATGGAAGGCATGTGGGCTTTGATGGAAGAGCATGCCAGACCTGTATTCATGAGATCACACAAGTTGAGAGGAACTGCTTGAATTTGTGGGGTCCTCATTAAATGAAATCATACAGAACCCCCCCCCCAAGTTTTTCTTCCAAGATCCCTTATTTACAGATGCAATGCGGACATATGCAAGCATAAACTTTTTTCTGTGTGAAGGTGAGTTTAGCACCCACTGAGACTAAATGGCAGTTTTAGAAGCAGACTTGCGTCCATGAGGACCTGGACTTGACCTAAATGTGCCTCAATGAAGCCAACACCCTTGAGTGTAGGGTGGTTTTCGACTCCCAGGAGCTTGCTGTCAGCCTCCCAGGATTCCTTCTTTGCGGGTTTGGCCACAGAACCTGACTGATGACATGGTAGCCCTGGACAAGGCTTGTAACCTTTTCTGTTTCAGGCAGTACTGGAGGAGACTTTGCTCTCATATTAATAGTCTTCTCATCCAAAACCAGTGATCTGTTGCATTTTCAATGTTGCTGGCACTTGTAGAAGTACAGTTTTGTACCTACCATAAATGTAGATGTCCGAGAGGTATGCATCTGCAGTCCTAACATATGGGTTGTCCTGCCTCAGGCAGCCCTTTGGTCGGCAGGATTCCAAAGTCTGGGTCTGGCCTCTGCTGATGTCGCACTTCACCCGACGTCATAGCTGCTGTGTATTGGGTATAAAGGCATCAGCAGACGCCATTTTCCGCAGTGTTTCTTGCCCCAGATGCCAGGAGCCCTCTAGGAAGGCTAAATTTGGATAAAAGCAAATGATTCCAAACAGTAGAGAGCAAACAATATAAGCATGTATATACATATATACAAACAAATACACCATAATAGATTCCCCCAGCTAGCTAGAAGATGGGCAAATACCCCAGGAGTACCACAGAGGGGAAGGAGGGTGGGTAATCCTGACTGCAGATGCATACCTCTCGGACATCTACATTTATGGTAGGTACAAAACTGTACTATGTCCTTCAAGGATGCATCTGCAGTCCTAACATATGGGTAGAATACCATAGCCAAACTGGGGGAGGAGGCACTAAGATAATCCCTTGCAAAACAGCAGTTGCAAAACCTGCTCGGGATCTGGAGTATAAAGGAAGATTATAATGCTTGGCAAATGTATGCACGGAGCTCCAAGTAGCAGCTTCTAAAATGTCTTTGGTAGCCACTCCTCGTAGGAAAGCTGTAGTAGTGGCTGTAGCCCTTGTGGAGTGAGGTCTGATGTTTTCTGGAGTTGCCTTTCCATGAAAAGAGTAACAAAATCTAATGCAATTTCCTATCCATTTTGAGATTGTTTTGAAATTGCTTTTCCTTCCATTCCTGTTGCATATGCTACCAGAAGCTGGTCAGTTTTTCTGTTGGTCTTAGTTCTGTCCAGATAGTAGCGTAACTGTCTGTGCACATCCAAGGTATGCAGTAGTCTTTCCCCCCTGTTCTGTGGGTTGGGGAAGAATGTTGGTAGGTGGATTGCTTGGTTCAATGATACTCTGGAGACCACTTTTGGCATAAAAGTAGGATTAGTTCTCAAGGACACTATCCTGATGGAAGATAAGGAAGGGTTGTACTGCCATTAATGCCTGTAATTCAGAAACCCTTCTTGCTGAAGTGATTGCAAGCAGGAAAACAGTTTTCCAAGATAAGTACTGTAATTCTGCTGTTGCTGCTGGTTCAAAAGGGGGAAGTGTTAATTTTTCCAACACAAAGTTAAGGTCCCATGTAGGCAAAGGTGGCTTCCTTGGAGGCTTTACATTTTTAATTCCTCTCAGAAACTGCCTGAGTAGAGGATGAGAAGACTGGAGGATCCATGTTGTATTCTGCTGAGATTGCTGATGCATGAATCTTAATGGAGTAAGACAGGCCATTGTGGAAAAGTTCTGCTAAGTATTCCAGGATGTTAGCTATGTTTGCTAAAGATACATTTTCTCCATTTGCTGCACTCCAAATAAGGTATCTTTTCCATTTGGCTGAATAAGTCTTCCTTGTGGAGGGCCTGGCGAGCCTCCAGGATAATGTCTTTAACCCTCTGAGATAAATCTGGGCTATTTAGTTTTATGTAATATTCCAAGCAGCTAGCTGTAGTGTTTTCAAGTTTGGATGTACGATCTTGCAATTCTGTTAGAAGTAAAGGACATAGAGGTAGAGGCCATGCGTGTGTCAGAGACATACTTCTCAGTAGCGGGTACCAATGCTGCCTCGGCCAGTCTGGAGCTATCAGGATTATCCTTGGGTGATCTTCTTTGATCTTCAGTAGCACTGTGCATCAAAGGAAGAGGTGGGAATGCATATGCTGTCAGGTTTTCCCAACTGAAGGATAGGGAGTCCACCTTCCAAGCAAGTGGGTGGTGTGTCCTTGTGCAGAATTTCCTCAATTGGTAGTTGTGTGGGGATGCGAACAGGTCTATTTCTGGTAGTCCCCATTTCTTTGTAATGGTTTTGAAGATGTCTGGATGCAGCATCCATTCGTGGGCATCCGTGGTAGTTCTGCTTAAGGCATCTGCTAGTGAATTTTCTTTTCCTGGCACAAATTTGGCCTGGAGTTGAATGTTGAGGTTCAGGGCCACATTCCACAGGTCCATTGCCACCTGGCATAGAGGATATGAGTGTGTACCTCCCTGTTTGTTGATGTACCACATGACTGTGGTGTTGTCCGTACTCATCAGCAAGTGACCCTGTTGAAGAAAAGGCCTGAATGTCTGGATTGCCTGTTTCACTGCCAGCATCTCTTTTTGATGTGTAGATTCAGCTGGTCTTGTGTCCATAGGCCTTGTATACACTTGTCCACCATGTGTGCCCCCTCAGCCTAGGTCTGAGGCGTCCGTGGTGATAGTCTGGCTTGGTTGAGGTTTGTGGAAAGGCAGTCCTCTGTTTAACTGACAGGCCTGAGCCCACCACAGGAATTCTTGTTTCAGGCATGGTATTATTGGAATCTGGGCTTCTAGACTGTGCTTGTGTTGAGACCATACATTCCTTAGGTACCATTGCAACTTTCTCATATGCAGCCTGGCATGCGGAATCAATATTATGCAGGATGCCATGTAACCCAGGGCTTGCAGAATTTTCCTTGCTGTAAGCTGGATCTGTGTGGTTAATGCCATGAAATAGAGTGGTAGTTGCTTTTGTTTTTCTACTGTGAGAAATGCCATCTGATTTGATGTGTCCAGTTCTGCACCCAAGAATGTTATCCTTTGGGATGGTACCAGCCTTGACTTTTTCATGTTGACTGTGTATCCCAGGTTTTGCAGTAGTTGTATAACCTTTTCCAAATCTTTTGTTAATTTGGTCTTGTTGTCCGCTTGTATTAGGCAGTCGTCCAGGTATGGATAAATCTGAATTCCCTGAAGCCTGCAATGAGCAATTACTGATGCCAGGCATTTCGTGAATACTCTGGGCGCAGTAGATAAACCAAAGGGCAATGCTGAGAATTGATAATGCTCTGATCCTGCAAGAAATCTGAGGTATCTTCTGCAATCTGGTCGTATGGGGACGTGCAGGTATGCCTCCTTGAGATCTAGAGTCACCAGCCCAAGACTCCTTGCCCAGCATGGGAAGAAGTTGCTGTAGGGTCAGCATTTTGAATTTTGGAACAATGAGATGTGTTCAGAGCGGACAGGTCGAGAATAGGCCTCCATTGATTTTCTTTCCTTGGTACCAGGAAAAGTCTGGAGTAAAATCCTTGCCCTTGTTCCATAGGCGGTACCTTTTCTATAGCTCTCATCCTTAGCAGGTGGTTGATTTGTCCTAGAGCGTTTGTCTTTTGGTTTGGTGGTAGGTTTGGCATTCCTCTCTTTTTTGGTAGAGTGTGGAAGTGAAACCTGTAGCCTTTGTCTATTGTCTGCAAAATCCACTTGTCTCCTGTAATGTAATGCCAGTTTACGGAAAATAAGGCTAGCTTTCCGCCCAAGGGTGCTTCCAGTTGTTCCCTGGTAGGCGGTATCAGGGCCAAGTCATTGTGTCTGTCCTGTGGAAGTGGTCGTAGCTGAATCTGTGGCAGTACTTCTCTGGTCGTTAGGCTGCCACTGACGTCCCCTGTAAGCACCTCTGGATTGACCTCTGCCTCTTGGGCGCCTATTTCTGCCTCTGTGCTCTGGAGGTGTCTGGAAAGGACCAATTCTTCGAAGGCCAATTTCTACTAAACCTCGGAGGCTGGACCTGTAAGAAATCCTTGACTGTTTGGACAGATTTTGCTTTTTCTTCCACCTTCTTTAGCACTTGCTGTGCAGGGGAGCCAAACAAACTTTGTTTCTCCATAGGAGCATCTAGGAGGTTTGACTTAACATGGTCTGGTAAGGATTGCTCTTTTAACCAGGCATGCCTTCTAATCACTGTTCCAGTCATAGCTGATCTAAAGGAAGCCTCCAGTGCATCAGCCGCATTTTAAGGAATGATTACTGACCTGCTGAGTGTTATGTACCAGATCCTGAAGGGACTTACGGTCTTATTGGTTCAGGAGAGGACAGTTTTTTATTTAGCTGGTCTAACAAAAATTCCTGATACTGAATCATGTGGAATTGACAGTTTAAGGCCCTGGCCGAAAGAGTAGCAGAAGTATAAACTTTTTTACCCCATCTCTCTAATGCTCTAGATTCTCTTTCAGAGGGGAGGGGGCTTTTGGTAGAGGCAGCTGCTACAGCTTTGGGGCCCTGTGAAATGGTTTCAGGATCTGCAATAGGAGCCTTATACAAGTGAAAGTGTGTGTCCGGGACCCTGTAATATCTGTCGGGCTTGGCAGGGGCCGGAGGAAGAGAGTCAGGAGCAGTACAGGCATTATATGCATCATCAACTGTTAGTACTGGAGGAATGGCTAAAAGGCCTATGCTGTGGTAAATGGAAAAAAGTCCTTAGCCTTTTCCTTGAATCTGAAAAATCCTGGCCCTGCCATTGAAAATGCTCTCATAGCATGCAAGGTTTCCCCAAAAGAAAATTCTTCAGGAGGAGAGGCAGAAGGAATGGGCATCAGAGTCCTCATAAGGAGAGTATGGGCCTTCTGGAGGATCTGAGTTTTCTGAATCATCTGAGGAATAGTCTGTAGAAACAGGATCCGGGGGCTCTGTTCTAGGCCTCTTCTCTGGAGGGGGTTGAGAGGCCCTGTCTGGGTGAGGTTGGGATCCCCTGATCAAAGAAATGAGATACTCAGCCAGGCTGAGCATTTGGGAACTAGAGAAAGGCCTGTGTGAGGGGGTTTTAGCAGGCAAGGCCTTAGAAGATTTAGCTGCTTTAGCCCTAGTAAAAGCCTTGATAGACATCGATGCAGGGGGCCTAGCAGCTCCACGTGCAGGAGTAGATATGTCTAAAGGAATAGTATCTGATAAGTCCTGTGTGCCTGCTACAGCAGGGGAAATTTCAGTTGCCGATTCAGCCATGCTCTGTGAGGCCTCGGCTATCTGAGGCATGCTTTCGGCCGAAGGAAGAACCGAGGACTCTGTTTCAGCCGAAACAGAGACACTCGCGGTCGGCTTAACCGTGGTTTCAGCCGAAACCGCGGACCGCGAGTGTTGGCCCTTTTCCTTACGCTTTTTAGCTAATTGCGAAGTCGGAGTCTCCGACGGCATTTTGTAAGCATAAGCGGGACCAAAAAACTCCTCTGCAAACTCTAAGTGTCCGTCGGTTGAAGGAAGCACAGGCTAGACAAGCTGATACGTCGTGGTCTGGGCCTAAGAAAGGAAGGCAGTAAGTGGAAATCCTTATGAGGTATTTGTTTCCCACAAGTTAAACAATTATTTATTTTTTCTGACATCGGCTGAGGCAAGAAAGAGTCCCCAACAGGGTACTTAGCTTTTTAGAAGTCTTCGGTAGTAGTAATCTCTGGATCTGACAGACCGGCACTTGCGAACAGCTTCTGCTTCGGGCACCACACGGCAAGAAAGACTGAGGAAAATGGCGTTGGCTGATGCCTTTATACCCAATACACAGCAGCTATGACGTCGGGTGAAGTGCGACATCAGCAGAGGCCAGACCCAGACTTTGGAATCCGGCCGACCGAAGGGCTGCCTGAGGCAGGACAACCCATATGTTAGGACTGCAGATGCATCCTTGAAGGACATCAATGGTTCCAGGGGTGCTTTAACAGGCAAAGATAGACCTGCAAAACACATGCTGGCTACAATATGTGCAAAAAAAACAGCCTGGCCTGTGAGTGCATCAAAAGCAGAGAAAGAAGGCAACTCCACAGGGACTAAGACACCCTAAGATTCTCTGACCAGTAATCCAATTAAAAAAAATGCACATTAACTCAAGTTGAAGACATTAACAGTGTTAGCAAAGGTCACGGCTGTTGCCAGTCAGCAGAGAGACTATGCTGGTAAAACTTGAGGTTAAGTTTAGAGTTTTTAAAAGGTTTGCTTGAAAGAAATTAACTTTTGAAGACTTCTGAATTTGTAATGAAAATCTGTAAACTCGGTTACAGAAACAGCAAAAAGTGATGCCAGGTCAGACAAGTCAGGAGACTTATTACGTTTATTGGCATGCTTGTGGCACAAAGACAGTCTCGCATCACTAAGCTTGCAGCACAATGACTAGGAATGGTCTCACCTAATCTTCTCAGCAGAATGAATGCAAAGTGAAAAACTACTTCAAGGAATGTAGTCAGATTCTTATCAGGGACAAACATGTAAGACTTAAAATGTGCCTGCCTTACAGAACACAATACAGTTGTGTAAAAATCCTACTACAACAGTAGATGTCCTTTTCATGGTTGCAGTATTCCTGATCTCTGGGATCTCCCAAGGATAGCCCAACGTCCAGCTAGTATACCAAAGCTCATTACCTAGAGTGTCATACATCAGCAATATGCACCCCACATCAGCATAGGGCATAAAGGTGACGTATGTATGCTCCTAAGTAAGAAGTGAAGTGCCCCAGGAGAACTAGGACACCCAGTCTAAAGGAGGACATGTACATCCAGACAAAGGAAGAAATGGATAGAAGAGGAGGAACCCCTTGGCCAGTAGCAATACACCACCCATGTAAAAGGAAAAAAGGGTGCAGGACAGAGGTAGTGAATACTGCAACTGTGAAGAGAACATCTACTGTTATGAAGATTTTACACAATACTATATCCTTTGATATCACTGTTGCAGTACTCCTTACCCTCTAGGAGGGTACAAAAGCTACAGTTAAAACTGAGCAAGGAGGAGGCCTCAACAAAATAATGCGGGATAACCTTAGTAAAACCTGCCCTGAATATGTGTAAATTGAAGACCAAGTAGCATCTTCAAGGATGGAGTTGGTATCCAAACCTTTGAAGAAAGCCCCCCCCAAGAAAGCCACTACCCTAGTGGAATAAGCCCTCACAGAATTATACAACTGCATGCCATAAAACAAAAGGAAATGATCTTGGAAACCCAGGAGGAGATGGTTTGCTTAACAGCCAAACCATATGCCCTGGTATGCAAAGAAACAAAAAGCTAACATGACTTATCATCTAGACAAATCAAAGGCCTTTCATATCAGAGCTATGTAAATAAAGAACCTTATCACTGGCAAAATGCAGAGAAGGGAAAAGGGAAGATGGACAGACTAAGTGACAATCCATTAACCACCTTGGGCATAAAAGGATTTGTATGGAGAGACCCTGTCTCTATAAATAAATGAGGGCCTGTCAACAAGGCCTATAGTTCAGAAACCCTTCTGGCAGAGATTAATGCAACTAATAAAACAGTCATCCAGGTGCAATGTTGTAAAGAGGACGACACCTTTGTCTCAAAAGGAGTCAGACTCACCTTTTCCAGAAGAAAATAAAGATGCAAATTGATTTTTCTGGGGGTTTAGGATGGACAAACTGCTTGACCTCAAACCTAAACCCTGAGAAAGGACCAGGCCATGGATGAAGCCAGAGCAAGAGGAGACTGGAAAAAGGCAACAAGAGACAGGATATCGGGGCAGGCGGAGATGCCAGCATGGGGATGGTCTGAAGCCTGCAACCCAGGAAAATACAACCCCAAGAAGGCATCAGAGCTGACTTCTGGAAGTTAGTGAACCCCAAACACAGCAACAGAGAAATAGTAAACTGAAGATCCTGAAGTATAGCATCAGGGGGAGGAGCTTTAATAAGCAGATTGTCCAAAGAGGGCAAGATCTACTCCTCATTCTACAAGAGGCAATGACAGGAGAGAAGCACTTTGTGAATACCCTTGTACCAGAGAGGCCCCATGGGCAAAGCACAGAACTGAAAATGCAACAAAGAAACAAATTTCCTTAAAGAGAGGATGGATGGGGTTATGAAGGTAGACATCTTTGCGATCCCAAGAGACTAGAAAGGCCTGGGGTAGAAGAGGGAAAAAAGTCTGAAGAGAACATTAGAAAAGGAAGGATTCTTGAGAAAGGTGTTGAGCTGGTAAAGGTCTAGAATTGGTCTCCAAGTGTCCTTTCTGGGAACCAAAACATTCTGGAATAAACACCTTACCTGGGCAGACTGCTTAAATGGTGCCCTGGACCAAAAGAGAATGCAGCACCTTTGAGAAAAGGGGAAGCTTGTTCCAAGCAAGTTGAGGGATGCCCAAAAGGGGAGGAAGGTATTTCCAAACCATGAAATGTTCCTGCCAGACAATTCACAGAACCCAGGAGTCTGATCTTTAACGTTATTTGAAAGAGAAAAGGAAAGCCAGAGAGATAAGGGAACCTAGCAGAGAGGAAGGTCAAGCAAATTGTCAAATGGAACACAGCTTACCGTGAAAGGCAGGTTTGAGAGGTGGGAGGGTTTGAGTAGATTTAGCAGGAGGCACATCTCTACAACCCTTTTTTCCATGGGTGGAGGCAAAGACCGCCTTGTAAACAAAAGCAGATCTGGAGGGGTACTTCCTCTGAAACTTAGGAATATGAGAAGCAAAGATACCTTTCAACTCTTGTAAGGCTTTACCCTTATCCTGGGGAAAAGGAGTTCAGCAGTAGCGGCACCAAAATGATTTGTATCCAAAGGCGCATCCAACAATTTGTCCTTAATGCCATACAAATCCAAGACTAATGCCTTAACACAGCCAAAGGCAGCAGCCCTGGAAGAGGCATCAACTGCGTTTCATAGAGTGGGGAGCAACCTTAAAAGTAATGCCCAACAGGCAAACGATAGAGTCAGGAGGTCAGAGACCACTTTAGAAACCTGAGAAAGGACAGCCAAAACATACCTGGTCATAAGAGTCTGGTAGTTGATGGCCCTAAAGGATAAAACAGCAGCAGTATGAAACTTTTTGCCCAGCCTCTAGATGGCCCCCATGGCCCCAATATCCTTAACTGAAGGAAGCAACTTGGTGGAGGGCAACAGCCTAGAGGGCTTGTCAAGAAAGACTGGCACTAGAGGGATTAGCAGATGGGGTACTAAAATTTACAGTCATCAGGCACGTTGCAAAATCTATCAAGTTTCTTGGGAGCAGGGGGCCGAAAATCGGGGACCACAGAAACTGCTGAAAAGGTACCAAAGAAAGGCAGCCAGAATGGGAGGAACCAGCTGACAACTTAGATGCCATATGGAGGAGCTTATACTACTACTAAATATCAGACAATTGAGAACATTCCCACTTAAAAATTCCTTCAAGCAGGCAACAGTATCCCCAAAGGAGAGTTCCTCCAAAGAGGAATCTGGACTAAAAGAATACTCTTCCTCAGAAGCATAGTCCAAGGTGAGGGGATATACAAGATGAATAAGCCAGAGTCTTCCCTGGAATCCAGATCATCTGAAGAGTCCAGTTCCCTGGGCCTTTTAAGACGAGTGGAACAGCAGGCAAGGGGCAGGCACAGACACCCCCTGAGGAAGCTTTAAAGTCATTAAAGCATTAAAGTACAGTTTTGTACCTACCATAAATGTAGATGTTCGAAGATCCACATTGCTGTGGTCATAACCTGTGGGTAGTCCACTGTCCTCGGTCAGCCCGAATACCAAAGTGTTAGGCTGGCGTCGGTCATGGTCGCTCAGATCGGACGTCAGTACGCCGTGGTACTAAAGCGCATGACCGACGTTATATCCTCAGTCTTTCTTGCCCCAGATGTCAGAAGGCCCTAAAAAGAAAGGCCATAGCCAAAAAACAGAAAAACATCCAACCACCCATGTACAGACAATATTTACAACCCAAGCCACACAACCACCCCAAACTACAGTGGGGAAGGAGGGAGGGTAAATTGGACTGCAGCAATGTGGATCTTCGAACATCTACATTTATGGTAGGTACAAAACTGCACTATGTTCTTCATCTCACATTGCTGCAGTCATAACCTGTGGGTAGAATCCCAAAGCAAAGGTAAAGGGAGGTTGGCAAAATCATAAAGCATTGGGAGCTGCTAACATGCCCTGTAAAACTGCAGTGGCAAACCCAGCCCTAGATTTCGAATAAAGAGGGAGATGGTAATGTTTAGAAAAAGTGTGCACTGAACTCCAAGTAGCTGCCTCCAAAATATCTTAAGTAGCTACACCCCTTAAAAAAGCAGTAGAAGTGGCAGTAGCCCTAGTGGAATGAGGTCTGATTCCAGCCGGAATCTCCTTACCATGATGAGAATAACAAAAAGCAATACAATGGCCAATCCTCTTAGAAATAGTTTGTTTAGAAACAGGTTTCCCCTGAGAGCCCAAAGCAAAAGAAACAAACTGTTGAGACTGTCTGAACCCTTTAGTTCTGCTCAAATAATAACGCAACTGCCTGTGAATATCCAAAGAGTGCAAAATTTTTTCCCCTTTATTTTGGGGATCAGCATAAGATGTAGGCAAATGAATAGATTGGTTCAAGGCCACATTTGAAACAACTTTAGGCATAAAAGTAGGGTTAGTACGCAGGGTTAGTATGCAGGGATACCCTATCCTTATGAAAAATCAGGAAGGGTTCAACTGCCATTAGAGCCTGTAATTCAGATACCCTTCTAGCAGACGTAATGGCCAACAAAAAAGCAGTCTTCCAAGACAAAAACTTCAACTCAGATGTAGCTGCAGGTTCAAAAGGAGGTAAAGTGAGTTTTTCCAACACAAAATTGAGATCCCAGGAAGGAGTAGGAGCTCTACGTGGGGGTCTTATGTTCTTTGCCCCTCTAAGAAATTGCTTAAACAAAGGATGAGAGAACAATGATGGGTCACAGTCATAGTGAGCAGAAATGGCTGCAGCATGAACTTTTACAGAGGAGAAAGACAAACCTTTGTCTAGTAATTCTGTAAGATACTGAAGTGAAACACTCAAATTAGGTACTGAAACATCAAAGCTCTTTGCTTTGCTCCAAAGAAAAAATCTCCTCCATTTATCAGCATAAACTTTCCTTGTACTAGGCCGTCTGGCCTCCAAAATAACATTCAAAACTTGTTGAGGAAGCTGCGACCCTCCAGGGTCTAGAACAGAATATGCCAGGCTGTCAGATGCAGGGACTGTATCCTGACATTGAGGAAATGATTGCCTGCCTGGGACAAAAGGTGTGGAATTGATGGCAAAGGCCAAGGAGGCTCCCGTACTAAACTCCTCAGCAGAGGGTACCAGTGCTGACGTGGCCAATCTGGAGCTATTAGAATCATGGAGGGCTTGTCCTGTCTGACCTTCAAGAGCACCTTGGGAAGGAGAGGCAGAGGAGGAAAGGCATAGACGTGAAGATTGTTCCAACTGAATGATAGAGCATCCACTTTCCAAGCTTTTGGATGAAACCTCTTTGTGCAAAACTTTGGCAGCTGGAAATTTAGTGGAGAAGCGAACAGATCTATGTCCGGAGTCCCCAAAATCACTGTCAACAGTCGAAATACATGAGGATCCAATTTCCACTCGTGGGGATCCACCATCTGTCTGCTCAAAACATCTGCTAAGGAGTTCTGTGCTCCTGGCAGAAACCTTGCCTGAAGAGTGAGGTGCAAACTGAGAGCAGTCTCCCACAAAATCATAGCTTGTCTGCAAAGAGGGTACGAATGGGTTCCCCCTTGCTTGTTGATGTACCACATGACTGTTGTGTTGTCTGTTTGAATCAACACTTGTCCTGGGTGAAGTAGATCCTTGAAAGCCATCAGTGCAAATTGGACTGCTAACATCTCCTTCATGTTGATATGCAAATGTTGTAGTCTGGCAGGCCACATGTCTTGAACCCATTTTCCATTGAAGTGTGCTCCCCAAGCCATGTCTGAGGCATCTGTCGTTAAGATCGGACTCGCCTCTGGTCGGGTCACAGAGAGTCCCTTGTTTAGGTGACATTCCTGAGCCCACCACAAAAATTCCCTTTGAATGCAAGGTATTATCTGAATGACAGTGTCCAAATCGTGGCAGTGTTGAGTCCATACGCTTTTGAGATACCATTGTAGCTTCCTCATATGCAGTTTGGCATTGGGAAGCACCAGAATACAAGATGCCATGAACCCCAAGGCTTGAAGGACTGTCCTTGCAGTCAGCCTGGACCGTAGAGACAATTGCTGGAAGTAAAGGGTAAGATTTCTTTGTTTGTCCAGGGTCAAAAACGCCATCTGAGAGGCTGTATTCAGTCTCACACCCAGAAAGCACATGTCCTGAGAGGGTACTAGACTGGACTTTGTTTCGTTCACAGAATACCCTAGGCACCTTAACACTGCCTTAACACTGTAGATGGTGAAGTAACTTGGGTTTGTCTTGAGCAAGAATCAGGCAATCGTCCAAATAAGGATAAATTTGTATTCCCCTTAACCTTAAGAAGGCTATCACCGGAGCCAGGACCTTTGTGAACACCCTGGGCGCAGTAGATAAGCCAAAGGGCAATGAAGAGAACTGATAATGAAAAGTCCCAGCCCGAAAACGCAGGAACCTCCTGCAGCTGGGCCTGATAGGAATGTGAAGATAAGCCTCTGAGATCCAGAGTTACCATCCAGTGATCTTTGCCTAGCAGAGGCAGAAGCCTCTGAGATCCAGAGTTACCATCCAGTGATCTTTGCCTAGCAGAGGCAGAAGTTGTTGCAAAGTTAACATTTTGAATTCTGGAATGTCCAGGTATGTGTTGAAAATAGACAAATCCAGAATTGGCCTCCAAGTGTTTCCTTTCTTTGGCACAAGAAACAGGCGAGAATAAAATCCTAGGCCCACTTCTGACGGAGGGACCTGCTGGATAGCCCCCATTTGTAGAAGTAAAGAAATCTGTTTGTGAGCCTCCACCTTTTGCTGAGGAGGAACGTCTGGCATGCCTAAGGAGGCAATGTGTGGAAATAAAACTTGTAGCCCCGGTTTATATGTCCAACACCCATTTGTCCTGGGTGACAAAGCCAATTTTGCCTGAAAAGTGCCAACTTTCCTCCCAGAGGAGCTGCCAGACAGGAAGGATCGGGCAGCTGAAGATGCAGGTCATTGGGTCTGTTTACGAAAGGACTGGCCCCTGCCCTCACCTGTAGACTGAGCAGGGGAACTCCACGTCCTAGGCCTGAAAGAACCCTGTGCATGAGCTCTGCCCCAACCACGTCTAGATCTGCCCCTAGACTGTAAATCAGAAGGGTAAGCCCATCCCTTAGTAGGCCAATTTCTGCTAAACTTAGGGGGCTGCACCTGTAAAATATCCTTAACAGTCTGCATAGACTTAGCTTTGTCTTCCATTTTCTTCAAGACTGACTCCACAGGAGAACCAAACAAAACTTCAGACTGAAGGGGAGCATCCAAAATACGAGCTTTAACATGCTCTGACAAGTTCTGATCCTTAAGCCAGGCGTGCCTACGAATAACTGATCCAGTGGCAGCCACCCTTGTAAAGCATCAAAACCACACTGCAAAGAATGCTTACCCACCTGATCAGAGGCATGAACCAAATCCTGTAATTCCTTACACTCTATGCCCTCTGCTAAAGCATCTACCTTAGATTTTAACTGACTAAGGAGAAAATTCTGGTACTTCAGCATATGAAACTGGCAATTCAAAGCCCTCATTGCAAGAGTGGAAGAGTTATACACTTTTACCCCACCTATCCAAAGCTCTAGAATCTTTATCCATAGGAACTGGATTCTTTACAACAGAAGCCCTGACACCCTTAGGTCCCTGGCTAATAGTTTCTGGGTCAGCCCTTGGGCTCTTGTACAAATATTTATGAGCCTCTGGCACTAATACCTGTCTGGCTTAACCGGGGCAGGAGGCAAAGAGTCTGGATTAAGGGAAGCCTCAGAGAAAACATCCTGAACAACATCCAAAACAGGAGGTATAGCCAAGGGCCTATGTTGTGGTAAAAACAAGAATTCCCTAAGCCTCTTTCGGGAATCTGAGAAATCCTGACCTTCCCATTTAAAATGCTCCCTCATAGAATGCAGGGTTTCTGAAAAAGAAAAATCCTCTGGAGGGGAAGCAGAAGGACTAGAATCCTCTGCGTCTGAATCAGAACAAGGGGGGAAATCCTGAATGTCTTCAGCCGAACACAGAGTAATCTGAAGAATGTTCCAATCCTTCCACCTCTGGCTCCACCCTAGGCCTCATCTGGAGGGGGCATAGAACCTCTGATCAAGGTAATCAAATCTTCTGCCATTTTAAGCATGGGTTGCTTAGGTACAGAACCTGCAGAACTAGGACTGACACCAGAGGAAGACAAACCAGGCCTGACCTTGGAAGGTACCTTAGAGAGAGGGAGAAGGCCTAACCACCTTATGTAAAGAAGGGAGTACAGCAACCTGAGAGGCCCCCTCAGCCTGACCCGACTCCTGAGAGGCCACATCTTGCAAAATTAAAGGCCCCCCCTGAGACTCAGCTGAAACCTCGGCTGGATCCACAGATTCCACCGTAGTTTCTAAAGAACCGGCGTCCGGAACGGACGACTCATCCTGCTTGGACTTCAACGATTTTTCCTTACGCTTCTTAGCGGTAGCGGGCGGAGGATCCGACGGCATATTGTAATTACACCGCTTACCGAAGACAAGCCTAGCACAATCTAACCTACGTTTAATGGTGCGCTTATTAAATCTAGCACAAAAGCGACACCCGACTAAGTCGTGCTCAGGCCCCAAGCAAGGAATACAGAGAGAGTGGTAATCCCTATGAGGTATCAGTTTCCCACAAGAAATACAATTATTCACTTTTTCTGACATCCGGATTTAACTGAGGCAAGAAAAGACAAAAATATTCCCCAACGGGGTACTTAGCCCAACTTGGTTTTCGGTCTGAAACTCAGATAACGAAAATTTCAGGATGCCGAACGGCACTTGCAAACGCTGCTTCTGCTTCGGACCATGCGGCAAGAAAGACTGAGGATATGACGTCGGTCATGCGCTTTAGTACCACGGCGTACTGACGTCAGATCTGAGCGACCACGCCAGCCTAACACTTTGGTATTCGGGCCGACCGAGGACAGCGGACTACCCACAGGTTATGACTGCAGCAATGTGAGATGAACATCTACTGATTAAAATCCCGCTATTCACACTGGGGATCCTTAAATACAAGGGAAATGTGCTAGATTTTCATTTTGTTTTTCTGCAGTATGTCCACACGAAGCACCACTGAAGGGTCACACCTCAGCGACATTCAAAAAAGCATAGTAAGGATCTCCTTTCCCTAACTAAGATCTGCACAATCCCACTTAGTCCCTCAGATATAAGAGGTTACATTCAACGTCAGGAGAGAGGTTTGTAAAGTCTTCATGTAGTTGGATCCATACCAGCCTCAGACAAGGTTTGAGGCAGAGGAATCAAAGGCAACCACCAGATGATAATCTGGGCTTTCACTAGCCTAGAGACACATCCAGGGAAACCAGACAAGCAGCCATATCAGACCTATGTTTTTTGGCCTTTTTTCCTTGGCAGACAGCTGACCCTCAGGACAGGACTGTCATAGCACCTTGAGCCAACAGCTTAAGAAACTAGTTATCAAGATAGAGGAAAGATGACTACATAGTGTCTGGGAGACAAAAGCCTGGCAGATCAAACACTGTATGGTCATGGAAAGCACCCAAACAGAAAAGCAGCGGGTTGTGATGGTCCTTATGGGGATATTACCTCCCACACAGTTCTTTCTGGAGGACATGAACCCAACAGCACTACGACAGATAAGAAAACACAATGGGGCACTTATCTGAAATGCAGCTTGGTAATCAGCACAGTAGAAAGGTGTTCAAACCAATGTTCAATAATTACATTTGGACTGATGGCAAAGAAGTTCCGTGTGTTTGTCCGTTTGTCACCTTTATGCCCTACACCTAGTGCGGGCAGCACATGGCACCTGAAAGCACCAAGTCTTTGGTATACTGGGCACATGCTGGGCTATCCTTGGCAGGCAATCCCTTTCGTTATAAATACCGCAAATGTAATACATCTTACATGCATTCAGCACCATACAGAAAGTACAGTTGTGTACACTTACCATAAATGTAGATGTTTGAGTGTATTCACTGTTGCAGTCATTACATTTAGGTAATCTGCTGGCAGGTTGCCCTCAGTCGGCCTAACAAAGTCTTGGGTCCATAGTCAGTTGCTGTCCCTTCTTCCATGACGTCAGGTCGTCAGGGGTATAAAACATGGCAGACACCATTACATCAGTTTTTCTTGCCCCAGATGTCAGGTGCCCTCCAAATGGGGAGCAAATAAAATTAGAAACAAATATACACCTCCAATCCCAAAAGCAAATACACCAAAAGGGCTTTTAAGCATAGTGAAAGAAGGTAGAAGTATAGCCAAAGAAAAATAAGGGGCTGGAGGGAGGGTAACCAGAACAGCAACAGTGAATACACCAACATCTACATTTATGTAGAGTGTACACAACTGTACTATATTCTTGTTTCACTGTTGCAGTCATTACATTTGGGTAGATTCCCAAAGCAATGATTGGGTGGAGGGAATTATACAGCATTAGGACCAGCTATAAGGCCCTGTAGGACAGCAGTGGCAAAGCAATCTCTGGATTTTGAGAAAAGTGGTAAATGGTAATGTTTGGTGAACGTATGAACTGAGCACCAAGTAGCAGCTTCGAGAATGTCCCTGGTAGGAACACCTCTGAGAAAGGCCACCAAAGTAGCTGCAGCCCTGGTGGAATGGGATCTGATCCCCTGGGGGACAGTCTTTCCATTGGGCATATAGCAAAAACAAATACAATGGCTTATCCATTTGGAAATGGTTTGCTTTGAAATAGCCTTTCCTTCTGCCCCTGCAACAAATGCCACCAGCAGTTCAGATTTTGTTCTGCATAAGTAAATTCTAAGTTGTCTGTGTACATCCAATGAATGCAGAATCCGCTCCCCCTTGTTCTGTGGATTGGGAAAGGATGTTGGCAAATGAATTGTCTGATTAAGAGCCACAATGGATACCACCTTAGGCATGAAGGATGGACTGGTCCTGAGAGATACCCTGTCCGCATAGAAAATGATGAAAGGCTCCACTGCCATAAGAGCCTGTAATTCTGAAATCCTTCTAGCTGAAGTAACTGCTAAAAGGAAAGCGGTTTTCCAGGAGAGAAATTTTAAGTCTGCAGTAGCAGCTGGCTCGAAAGGAGGGAGAGTGAGCTTTTCCAATACAAAAATGAGGTTCCAGGCAGGGGTTGGAGCTCTTCTGGGCAGTCAAGTTTTTGGCCCCTCTGAGATATTGCTTTAGCAGGGGATGAGAGGAGAGGGGAGGTTCTGTGTTGTAATGAGCTGAAATGGCTGAGGCATGGATTTTTATGGAAGAGAAAGACAGGCCCTTGTGAAGCATCTATTTGAGTAATGTTGGGCACTGCTGTGCTATCTCTTGAGATGGATTCCATGCACAGTATCTTTTCCATTTGTCCGCATTTTCTAGTACTAGGTCTTCTCGCCTCCAAAATGACATCCATCGCAAGTTTGCCGAGGGATGCTATGGGTAAATTTAGGTGATTAGTCACGCTGCAAGATTCAAAGTTTGGAGCTGAATGTGCAGAATTTGGTTGTTCTGAGATAGTAAGTTGTCTGAGGCACGTGCCACTGTGGAAGGTGCGACACACTGCGAAGGAATGGGCCACCAGTGTTGGCAAGGCCAGTCTGGAGCAATCAAAATCATTTTTGGTTTGTCCTTTGACTTTTAGTAGAACTTTGGAGATCAGAGGCAAAGAGGGAAAGGCATACACTGATGGGTTTTTCCAGCTGAAGGATAGAGCATCCACCTTCCAGGCTTTTTGTGAGGAGTTCTTGTGCAAAGTTTGTCCCAACTGCTAGATCTTTTTGCCTCACCCCAGAACTATGTCTGGGCTCCCCCATTTGCATGTCAACATGTTGAAAATTCGTGGTTCCAGTTTCCATTCGTGTGGGTCCATGAGATTTCTGCTTAGTTCGTCTGCCAGAGTATTCAGCTTTCCTGGCAGGAATTGTGCTTGTAGTTGTACTTGATAGGTCAAGGCCGTGTTCCACAATGCCATGGCTAGTCTGCAAGGGGGGTAGGAGTGTACCCCCCTGCTTATGTACCACATAACTGTGGTGGTGTCTATCAATTGTCCTAGAAGGTAGTCCTTGAAGGCTGTCAGTGCATTCTGTACAGCTAGCATTTCTTTTTCATTGATATGAAGGTGCATTTGATTTGGGCTCAATTTGCTCTGAATGCACTTCCCTGCCAGATGTGCCCCCCAAGCATAGTCTGATGCGTCTGTAGTTAGGGTTTGGGTGGCAGAATTACAGGCTCTTATGGCAGTGGAGCCTTTCATCATTTTCTATGCGGACAGGGCATCTCTCAGGACCAGTCCATCCTTCATGCCTAAGGTGGCATCCATTGTGGCTCTTAATCAGACAATTCGGTTGCCAACATCCTTTCCCAATCCACAGAACAAGGGGGAGCGGATTCTGCATTCATTGGATGTACACAGACAACTTAGAATCCCTTGTTTTGGTGGCAGGCCTCTGCCCACCATAGGAACTCTAGTTGCAGGCAAGGTATGACAGGAATCGTTTCCAGGTTGTGACAATGCGGATTCCATAGACTTTTTAAGTACCACTGAAGTTTCCTCATATGCAGTCTTGCATATGGAATTAGAAGAATGCAGAAGGCCATGAACCCCCCAAGGCTTGCAGTATTTGCCTTGCAGAAAAGCAGGGTTTTATGGCCACCTGTTTGAAGTCACCAAATGAATTTGTCTGGCATAAGGAAAGCCATCTGGGCAGTTGCACTCAAGCATGCACCCAGGAATGCAATTTTGTGAGAGTACCAGTTGTGATTTCTTTTCGTTTATAGTAAACACTAGACAAGTTAGAACCCTTTTTACAAATGCCAGATGGTTTAGAAGAGAGTGTGTCCTTGTTTTCTGCCTGAATTAGACAATCGTCCAGGTATGGATACATTTGAATATTTCTTTGCCTGCAAAATGCAATTAATGGAGCCAGGCACTTTGAAAAGACCCTGAGCGCAGTAGACAAGGCAAAGGGCAGTGCAGAGAACTGGTAATGCAAGTAGCCTGCTTTGAAGCGGAGGTATCGTCTGCAAGATTCCCTGATTGGGATATGCAGGTAAGACTCTCTTAAATCTAGAGTTGCCAGCCAGGCATCTTTGACTAGCATAGGAAATAACTGGTGAAGAGAGTCAGCATCTTGAATTTTGGAATGTCCAGAAAGGCGTGCAGAGTAGACAAGTCCAAGATTGGATGCCGTGATTTGTCTTTTCTGGGTACTAGTAAAAGTCTTTAATAGAAATCTTATCCCTTTTCCTCTTCTGTTCCTGGTTAAATAGCCCCCATGCTCATGAGGAAAAGAACTTGTTTCTGGACCTCTGCTCACTGATTTGGGGCAGGTATGGCCATCCGTTTGGAATTGGCAACATGTGGAAATGAAATCTGTATCCCTGGGATACTATATTTAAAACCTATTTGTCTTGGTTTATAAGTTGCCAGTTTCTTAAGAGCCAGTTTCCACCCAAAGGGGAGGCTAAAAGGTAAGTGCTTGGTAAGTGTAAAGGGAAGTCATTGAGACTTCTTACCATACGGGGGTCTTGTTGTTTCCAGATTTGGAGGAGGCACCTCATTAGTTTTGTCCTGAAAGCCCCTTGTGACTGAAACCTGGAGCCTTTGGAATGTCTGGGTTTGACTTGAGTGGCTCTCGAAGGAACTGGAAAGGACCAGTTCTTAGTAGGCCAGTACCTACTAAATCTTGGAGGTTGCACTTAAGAAATTGTTCACAGTTTGCATAGAATTAGCTTTATCTTACATCTTTTTTAAAACTTCTTCAGCCTTATTACCAAAAGAGACTGTCCTGTTGTAAAGGAGCATCCAACAATTTTGCTTTAACACGATCAGGCAGATTTTGCTCTTTGAGCCAAGCATGCCTTCTTAGCACAGACCCAGTTACAGCAGCCCTGCAAGAGGCCTCCAAAGAATCAAAACCACATTGCAAAGTATGTTTTCCAACTTGTTCACCTGAATGCAGTAAATCCTGTAAATCTGTTCTCCACACAATCAGAAATTATTATTTTCCTGTTTATGCAGTACCATGATATGCTGTTGATATTTTAGCATATGAAATTAACAGTTTAAAGCCCTGATTGCCAAGGTTTCAAAAGTGTAAACCTTCTTACCCCATCTATCCAGCGCCCTGGAATCTCTATTAGAAGGGGTAGGATTTTTAGCTGTAGAAGCCTTAATGCCCTTGGGACCCTGAGAAATGGTTTCAGGATCTGCAACAGGATTTCTGAAAAGGAATTTGTGGGAGTCAGGGACCCTGTAAGTATTTGTCTGGCTTACAAGAAGCTGGAGGCAGAGAATTAGGAGCCATACTAGATTCTGAAAAAACAATAATGTCTAGAACAGCAGGTATAGCCAAAGGCCTATGTTGAGGAAGAAAATCCCTAAGTCTCTTTTTAGATTCAGAGAAATCCTGACTTTCCCAGTGGAAATGTTCCCTTAAGGTATGTAAAGTTTCCCCACAAGAAAAATTCTCAGGGGGAGAAGCAGAAGGAATGGAATCTTCTGCATCAGAATTTTCATAAGTAGGTATAGACAATTCCTGTTCATTAGAACAGTCAGAAGAAATAGAATCCTGTTCTGAAAATTCATAATCAATGTCTTGCCTAGGCCTCTTGGGGGGGGGGGGTGTTGGCTACCCCCGATCAGAGTAATTAAATCTTCAGCCATTTTGATCATTTGTTTTTCAGGCATAGGGGCCTGCACATGTGGCCCAGGCATCAGTTTTTTAGGCAAAGATCGAGATTTTGGCCTTAGTTTTGAAAATGGCATTGGTCTAATATACAAATCTGTAGGCCTGAAAACACACTCAGAAGCCGGTGCCTGCACAGCGGCTCCGGACCCATCCAAGGTAGAGACATCTGCGCGTGCCATAGCTGAAGCATCTCATGGCATACCGGATTCTGAATGGGTCTCAGTAGAGGCCTGCGAATCAGAAGTAGTGGGTAATCAGGGGCTGCAAAAGCGCCTCACTGAGTACTGGCGGACTAGCTTAGGAAAAGAGTTGTGGGCAGTTTTGGACCTCAATGGCCTGTCTCTTTCTTTGCATTTTTTATAGGTATTCCAGTAGTCTGATTGCTAAAAAGACTACATTTCTGGATAATTAAAAGTGTGAGCCAAAATATTTAGAAGCAAAAATGTATCGTTTGATATGGCGTTGATTAAAGCACAAAACCGACAGCAAGGTACGTTATTGGTCAGGGCCTAGGGCAAGGAATACAGTACAAATGAAAATCCTTATGAGGTATTTGCTTCCCACAAGTAATGCAATTAACTTTTACTGACATCAGTAAGGAGCAAGAAAAAATTTCCCCAACAAGGTACTTAGCTTTTTAGTTGAAGACTTCGGATCCGAAACTCAAACAAAAATTTCAGGAGTCGACCGGCACTTGCGAACTGCTTCGGGCACCGCGCAGCAAGAAAGACTGATGTAATGGCGTCGGCTGCATGTTTTATACCCCTGATGACCTGACATCATAGAAGGGACAGCAACCGATGCAGGACCCAAGACTTTGTTAATCAAGCCGGCTGAGGGCAACCTGCCAGCAGACTACCCAAATGTAATGACTGCAACAGTGAAACATGAACATCATCCTATCAGGTTTCTTTGAAGTTGGAGGCAGAGAATGTGGCATCAGGGAAGCAGCAGAAAAAGTATCCAAACGATCAGCCAACAGAGGAGGGATAGCTGGTTTGGGAGAGAGTTCATTTGTAACCACTCATACCTCTTCTGGACATCCAAATCTTGGGAGCAATCCCAACTAAAGTGCTCCCTCATGTGCAGGACCATATCAAAGGAAAGTTCCTCCAAAGGAGAATCAGGACTAAGATTCCTCCTCCTCCGACCCAAAATCTAAATGTGAAGGCAATTGGGAGGAATAGGACAAGTAATTTACTCTGAATCCGAATCTACATCCAAACGCTCTGGTTCCATAGTTCATAGACCAAGGAGGATCAGGAACTGAAAGGAGGCTTTGATGCCAACAAGGCACTGAACAAGCCTCGAGTGAAGCCCTGCCATTCCCTCTACAGATCCCTAGGTGAAGACACCAGCTCTGACAAACATGAAGGTTTGGACCCTCCCTGGATTCAATTAAGGTACTCAGCACCTCTTTCTGTACACGGACCTGAGAAATCCTCCTAGACCACTCGGAAATAATCAGCTGCGATTCCCACTCAATGTCTACACCGGATATTTACTCGCACATCCTTGGAGGCCTTGCAACGGGTTCAGTGCTGGCCTCAGAGAAGGTCGCAACAGAGGAAACCAAAGTCAATGTCGGTCATCTGGGGTTTCACTCACGTCAAGTGAAACAGCCAGTGGAGGCTGGACAGCATTAGACTCTGGCCTAGATTTCTTGGACACCTTCGTTAGAGGCAGTTACCTTGGGGTAAATAGAATGTTATGGTACCATGGGCCAAAAGCTTGAGAGGTTGGTTTTCAAGGTAAATGCAAAGTGACTACACAAGATTTTGAGAACAAGTCTGACAAATGAACATTCGGTGTGGTCATAGGATGCACCTAAGCAAAACAGACACCTATTGCAGTGGCCTTTAGGAGAAATTGGCCTCAGCTGACAGATTCCTTTCCTGGATGACATCAAACCCAGTGAACAATGCAAGGAAAACAAAAGAACCCCAACAGGGTACTGATTCAAAACAAAACTGGTTTAGCAACACCAGCAAAGCAAAAGGCGTTCAGACTGACGAATGACAACTGCATTAAGACTGGTGGTAATGAATTTCTGACTTGGAAGCATACATGTCACTTGTATGCCCTACACAGATGCTGGGAGACTATGGCTGACTCGAGACTCGCCCTATATAAAAGGCTTTGGTATACTGGCCAGATATTGGGCTATCCTTGACACGAGATCCCAGAGGTAAGGAATACTGAAATTATATAGAAAGACATCTGCTTTGCTGAAGATAAGCTTGTTCTGCTGAATAACAGAAAAAAACAAGGGATGTTCAGAGACATGCAACCTGTGAAGAGGTGATGCTTCTCATCTAATCAAACTCTGCTGTGACAGAATTTTAGGCATGTGTGCAAGCTACTCGGATATGAACAGCATGAGGCTGCTGGTGATAGATTCTGTTTAGGAATGGTGGAAAACATGAATACACAAGAATGCCTGTGGTAAAGGCAGTCCATAAAATAAATGTGTGCTGCAAGTAGCACTCATAGATCAGGTGGTAAGAATGGCACTACTTTACAATGCGGTTTCCAAAATTTTCAAGCTGATAGGACCACAAACTGCAAAATCATCTGCATTGTCTGAAACCACAAATGCAGTGGGGTGTAGTCTCATTACAGCAACCAAGATTGAGGAAGGGATCGGAATCTGACAGAACAGATTAAAGAAAGCTTACTGTAAAATGTGAATGTCACTGACTCAAACTTCTTATGAATTACACCACATTTTTGTTGTACACTCAACTTGAACCAGAGTAACTTGAGTGGTACCAGATGTCAGTGTTTAAATGCATTACACATGTTTAAATGGGTTTGTGCAAATACAGTGAAAAAATTAACTTATACCACCTACCTACAAGGTCATGCAGCATACAATCTAAAAGTAAACTAAAAAAACTTGCTTTGGGGAAACTATTTTGCAATAGTATATGAACAGAAAAGGAACAATGGACATTTTTTGTGGTGCCTTCCCAATGCCACTTATGAATCATGGAAATGGAGACTTCAGAAATCCAGAGAGGTGGGTTCCATCTCTGTAGTACAAGAGACCAGTAAAAAAAGGCACATTACTGCAGTTGTCTCTGGTACACTCTTGACATTTGTCAAGGGGAGGTAAGCTTATATTTGCATAAATTTGTCAGTGGAAATAGCTAGTTTAGAATTTCTAGTTTTTATGCGGACCTTTTTCTTCTAACAGTTATTTAATCATACTACCAGTTTCAGGGTGTATATTTAACTGAAAACAAAATAAATACCAAATGCTCTAAACCCAAAATATTGAAAACCTATTTAATACTGGGGAGGGGCCACCACACTCCCCAATAATTATATATACCAACTGCAGGATCATACAACAGTGAGAAAAGGGAAAATTCCCATTTTTATTACTGAGTCTTAACATTGAGATTTGATATTTCGCATTTTTGGTCAAATGGTAAACTTTGGCTGCAGATTGTCACTGTTGAACTGACACCCCAACCCCATGTGCAAATGGGAAAAAGCAGCTGTGGGTGAATTGATGGATATATTCCAGTTTCAGTGCTTACAGATAGGTCAATATTCCAGCACAAATCATATCCTGATAAGACCAAGATCTTCCCCTTTCTGAATAGAGTTCATTTCATATGATCTGACTAATTGAAGGAGACTTAGAGTATGCAGGTGTTGTCCTGAATGCAGCAGGAGGAAGACTCTACATATGTATTATGTGAACTGCATTTGT
Source organism: Protopterus annectens (assembly GCF_019279795.1). Taxonomy (NCBI): domain Eukaryota; kingdom Metazoa; phylum Chordata; order Ceratodontiformes; family Protopteridae; genus Protopterus; species Protopterus annectens. The sequence continues at coordinate 1,142,337,721 of NC_056739.1, forward strand.
GTATTCTGTAAGCCACGTAATAAATTAGAAAAAAGTTGTCTTACCATAATGTTCCATCAGAGTTGTTTCACCTTCGTTTATTCATTACTCTTGGGATTCGGTTCCGACCTCGAAACCGAGCCGGCCTTTTTATCAAGCTCGTGTCAGCCACAAACCTCTTGAGCTAAGATTTTACCCATCATGCCCTTCTCACTGTTACATCAGATCTAGTTTGCAAGTTGAAAAAATTAAGCTGAGGCTACCTCTGGTCAGACATGACCCAACAATTGGAAAGGATGACAAATGAGATCCACCAGAAACCTTTGGAGGGGGAAGGCGGGTGGGCCGTAATGAATAAATGAAGATGAAACAACTCAGATGGAACGTTATGGTAAGACAACTGCTTTATCTGATGTTGTTAATCATAGTTTATTGCTAACTCTTGGGACAGAGTCTCCAGCTATCTTGTTCCCTGGGTGGCCCTATGGAAGGACATTCCGGAGCACCATACAACCAAAAGAAGCTCTGCCTCTGGAGGCCAAGTCCAACTTGTAATGAGCAATGAAGGTATGAGGCCTAGCCCAGGTTGTGGCTGCACAAATGTCAAAGATGTTCTCGCATGGAAGGCTGCAGACATGGACACTGATCTTGTAGAGTGGGCCTTTACTCTGCCAGGTAGAGAGATACCATTCTTGCCATAACTGAAAGTAATACAATTTCTCAACCAAGTGGCTAAAGTAACTTTTGAAACCAGACAACCTAATCTGGATTCAGAAAAGGCCAAAAACAGCTAGTCAGATTTTCTATTAAATTTAGCCCTGTCTAGGTAAAAACGAACGTCTATGTACATCCAAGGAATGCAGGAAATATTTTCCCTTTGTTAGAATTAGGGAAGAACACTGGCAAATCAATAGTCTGATAAATAACACGACCTAGGGCAAGAAGGTCGGACTGGTCCTTAATGAAACTCTGTCCTTGTGAAAGATGAGGTGGGGGGGGGGTTGATAGACAAGGCCTATAATTCAGAAATATGTCTGTCCGCAGTAATAGCAACCAAGAACAGTGTTTTGCATAACAGATACTTTAGATCACAGGTAGATGCAGGCTCAAAGGGAGAAGTTGTCAACCCCTGAAGGTTGAAGGACAGGTCCCAAGGTTGAACAGGTTTTCTGAATGGAGGCTTTAGTTAGGTTACACCCTTCATAAAGGTCTTCCAGTCTGTGTGACATTAAGGAAGAGCCCTGGAAGCCATTATGAAAATTGGAAATCGTAGCCAAATGAACATGAACTGTGGAGGCTGCTACCTCTGATTAAAAAGGTCTGAAAGATATTCTAGCACAGTAGAAACAGGGGCTGTAGGAGTCCATTTGTTTATCTTGTAGCCAGAGAGAAAACCTCTTCCATTTGCTGCAGTAGAGTAGTCTGGTGGATGACCTATGAGAGGCAATCAAGATTTCATGCAAAGGGGAAAATAGATCATGCTGCCTGGCAATCACTGGAAGTGGATAAACCAAGCTGTCTGTTTCAGGCTGGATAGGTTTAGATGAACCAGACTCTGCAGGTGAGAGGTCAACTCTGGAGTTAGACTGAGAATCCATGGTCGATCTAGATGAGGCCACAGGAAGGGAAACAAAACATGAGGGCAATATGGAGCAATGAGGATCACTTTGCTCTTCAACCAACAGGGGAACGAGGGGTATTTGAGGATAGGCATATAGCAGACCAGAGGGCCAATCGTAGATTAGAGCATCTCTCGGTGACAGTCTCTGAGGGGGGGGGGGGGGATCAGGGTCAAGTAGTTGCTGCACTCGATTGGATGGGGACGCAAATAGGTCACAGCAAGGATGGTCCCAGTGGTCGAAAATCTTCGCTGCCACTAGAGGCTTGAGAGACCACTCGGGAGGCTGTAGAATGCATCTGCTCAACTTGTCCTCTACCACACGGGAGCTCCCAGGAATGTGCATCGCTATCAGAAAATGGTTGGAGGCCATCGCCCAGTGCCATATTCTCATGGCCTCTTGACAAAGTGGGTATGATCTGGTTCCCCCTTGTTTGTTGATGTACCAGACTACTGTCATGTTGTCTGACTGAACTGCAATAGTCCCTGACGGAAGGATCGATTGGAATGCTTGCAACGCTAGTAGCACTGCTCTCAGTTCTAGGACATTGACATACAGATGGGCCTTGTCTGTGACCAAAGTGCCTTGGACAGTCTTTCCCTGAAACAACCCCACCCCATCAAGAAGGCATCTGTGGACACTGTGGCATTGGGCTGAGGGTTGAAGTGTCGAGACCACTGGGGAGGGTTGTTTGACATCCACCAGAGCAAGCCCTGTTTGCAAATCTTGGTTATTCGAATTAGAAAAGATAAGGGATGCTGGGATGGGTACCACTTGAGTAAGAAGCAGCCAGTGAAGAAGCATGTGTAGCCTTGCTAAAGGGACTATGCTGATGGAGGCTGCCATTGATCCCAGCAATTGAAGGATCGAGCTGAGGCTAGATTTTGTGCAAGTATTGCCTGAACCTGTTCTTTGATCCTCTGAATTCTGTGATCTGGTAGAGAGGCTGTACAAGTCATAGTGTCCAGAATCACTCCAATGTGCTGTAATGAGTGGCTCGGAGTAAGGTTAGACTACTTCCAGTTTACTGAAATTCCAAGCTGCTGTGCAGTGTTAAGGGTGCATGTCAAGGCCTGATCCAGTAGACGTCTTGTTGGGGCAGTAATGAGCCAGTCATCTAGGTAGGGAAACACCTGGAATCATTGAATCTGCAGGTGAGCTGTGACTACTGCCATGCACTTTGTGAACACAAGGGAGCTGTAGAGAGTCCAAAGGGCAGCACGCGAAACATAATGAATGGCTCCCGCCCGGAAGAGAAGATATCTTCTTGAGCACCTTTCCACCCTTATGTGGTAGTACACGTCTTTAAGATCTATGGAGCACATCCAATCGTCTTTTTCCAAAAGTGGAAGTATAGACTGAACCGTGACCATCCGGAATTTTTCTGTCTCTATGCATTTGCTTAGGGCGCTGAGATCCAGAATTGGTCTCCAGTCCCCTGTCCTTTTTGGCACCAAAAAGAATAGAAGCTGGATCCTATCTGGTCTGGGGGGATTGTTTGGATGACTTCTTTGAAGCAGCTCTGATATCTCTGGCTGCAGCTTTCCTTTGACTGGGCGGTACATCAGGTAAGCTTCTGGGTAAGGGGGGAGTGAATAAGAAACGAATGTGGTATCCTCTGGTGATGAGCCTTTGCACCCAAGCATCTCTGTTTATGGTTTGCCAGGCAGAAGGGTAAAAGGAAAAATGACCCCGACTGCTTCCAGAGGAAAGCAATCGGGGCTTCTCCTCAGGAGTGCTGATAGGGCTTGTCCAGATAAAGATTACCTGGAACCCCAGTTTTGCAGACCTCCCCTGCCCCAAAAAGGGCATCCTCCGTTAGAATCCCCCCTGCCTCTAGGGGAAAACTCGGCCTGAGAGTCACAGAAAGGACCCAGAAACTTTGTGCCACATTTTCCCACTCTTCTGATTCCTAGAATAGAACCGCTAAGAAACGGACACCCACGGCAGATAAGGTCTTAACATCCTGTTCACATCTGGCCAATGTATCTTTTACCTTGGAGCCAAACAAAGTAGTTGTCTCAATAGGGGTGTTAAGGAAGGAAGCCTTGAAGGAATCCGCAAAGTCACAAAGGTGCATCCAGGCATGGCATCTCAACTATGCCTGCAGCTCTCACCGCTCACATTGAGGAATTTAAAATAGATTCTAGGGTCGCTGAAAGGCCACCTCATCTCAGACCTCATCAGAAACGGCTCCTGCCAAAATCTCAAGAGTTCAGACATCAGGTCTCTCTGTAGCCTTGTGAAATGCGCCAGATAGAGGACCTAACAGCAAAGGTAGATGACGCGAAGACTCTCTTCACTAATCTGTCCACTACCCGGAAATCCTTACTGGGTGGGTGAACAGCCTAGCTCTCCTCTGCCAGTTCCTTCTTTGTAGCGGCAGCCACCACCAAGGTGTCTACTAGGAGACCTTTCGACCAATGGGTGCACTCTTCTAGGGGAGAAAGGATTTTGTCCTGCCTACGAGGTATGCACTAGTCTGGTGTCTTCCATGCACGCTGAGCTCATCAGCAGGTGGGGTAAACCCAGGAGGTAGGAAGCCGGGCACAAAAAGCCTGCAGGAATACAGACTCCTCTGAGGAAAGGTCAGAGGACTTCCACTCACACCTCTCTGCGTTAAAATTTCAAGGATGTCACCAAAGGAAATCTAGTCAGAAGGGTGAACATGGGGACTCCTCCTCTAGTCATCGTAATCTGCGACTTCGGTCAGACTCTTCCGTGGAGTCCATGTGCTTCCTCTTACATGTAGTCTTGCAGTGGATTTCCTCAGTGGAGGACTCTGGGGAAGGCTGCAAGGATGGGGTCTCCAGGGAGAGAATGGCCAGAGACTCTTGTATCAAGAGTCCTGGGGCTGCGAATTGAGACAGCTGAGGCTCAGAAGTAGCAGTCTCAGACAGAGGTGGCCGAGAAGCAGTGGCCAGTGTCCTCTCCAAGGCCAGGAAGGTCGGCCCACCTGAGGGATGCCTCGAAACCTCCACAGAAGTCTGAGTATAGGTAGGAGTCTGTGGAGAAGGGTGATCAACTCCGGGGGGGGAGGGGGGGGGGCTTTTGAAAGGGCAGGAACTCCTCTGGCCAAAAGCAGACTGTCTACAAGACGCACCGCATCATGTTAAGAAAGGCTTCTGGTAAACCTCACTGAAAGCCCTGAAAGCGATTTGGGCCAGTCCAAAAAAGGGCTAGCATGACCACTGAAAGGGTGTCTGAACAGGTAATGTCTGCACTGAAACTGGTGGTGTTTGTATAGTCCACCACTAAAGCCGGTGCAGAAGCGTTATGCACCGAAATAAAGTGTGGAAGATTACTGCATAGAGAATGGTGTTGTCAAAATTGGAGTTGTCTGCACTGAAACCATCAGCACCGAAAAAGCCTGCACCGAAGAAACTGTTGGTGCCGAGGGGGGCCTGTGCCGAGAAACTGTCGGTGCCGAAGGGGTCTGCACTGAGAAAATTGTTGGTGCCGAAGATGTCTGCACCGAGACTCCAGTCGGTGCCAAAGATGACTGCCCCAATATACCAATCGGTGCAAAGTCTGCACTGAACTAGTCGGTGCCATAGTAGTCTGCACCATGAAGGTTGAAGGCTGCGAAAGCAATGGTGTAGGGGGACCAGCAGACATAATCGGAGACAGAGTCAAGTGAGTCTGTGCCGAAGCAGCCGCTGGCACAGACTTGACAATTTAGTCTTTTTGTGTTTCAATTTCTTAGGGTCTCCAGATGGAGATGATGGGAGAGACTTGGACCTTTTATGTTGTTTGAAAGGAGAAGATTCCTGTGACCCAGAAATAGCCTCGCAGAAAGAGGTCTTAAGGAGACCCTTTAGTACTAGTTTATTTTTACGGTCGCTCAAAGTCCTGGCAGAAAAACCTTTACAAATCTGACAGGGTGGCTTCACTGTGAGATGAGGCACGCCCAAACAGTAAATACACAAGTCATGTGTGTCAGAGTGAGGCAGTGTCCGCACTTCAAACACCTCTTAAAGCCTGGACTCCCTTTCTTAGACATAGCAACAAAATATTCAAAAACTAAGCACACACACTGTAGCAAGGCCCAAGCAAGGGCAAGGAAAGACCACCAACAAAGGTAGAAGATACCAAAAAGGTACAGGTAATAAAGAAAGAGAAGATACAACTTAATACAGTCGAAAAACTAAGAATTCTGTGAGAAAAAACAAAAAATTTTATCAAAATATACACTTAGCTGGAGAGGAACGGCTTGACATGGTTGAACAGCAATGTGGCAAACTAGATCTGGGATAACAGGGAGAAGGGCATGATGGGTAAAATCTTAGCTCAAGAGGTTTGTGGCTGACGCAAGTTTGAAAAAAAGGCCGGCTTGGTTCAGAGGTCAAAACCAAATCCCTAGAGTAAGGAATAAACAAAGATTAACATCAGATCAGTTCTTTGAAACACTTCTGTATAGCAAGATACTTGAAGCTTTGGTTTAAAACCTATTTGCATCAGTAATTCCCAAGCCATGCTATGTACAAGGTTTTACAAGATTTCATCTTAAAACTTACACAATACCAAACTCAACTGCACTAATATTTCACCTATGTCTAGTGCAGGCAAACAGATTGTCTATATAAATGAGTACTGTAAAATAGTTAATGTTCACATTTTTCTAAATATCTCAACAACCAAGACAGACAGAACTCCTTAGCCTCATATGAAAGCTATCAGCTAGATGAATACAACTGCGGCTGACTGTGTAACATGAGTAGTTGAGATATTCTAAGTTGCTTAGACAATATTACAAATGTACTAGTTAGTGTTTACTATGACTTATAAAATTTGGTTTTAAGACAGAGACCCTAGAAAATACTACCACTATAAAAATAGTTTGTGCTGAAAAGTTTGCCAATTATATTTCTTTAACAATCCTTACGGCGCCAAAGATATGAACATTTGTTTGAAATGCGAGGACAATTTGATTCTGTGAAAAAGCTTTTGCTCTGCCCAATGGAAGTTGCACTGCAAAAGTCCTGCACTCCATTGGAATTAATGAGTTGTGTCACTGAAACTACATACTCAGTTTTTAGGAGCAGGTTGACATTAACTGCAAAGTCTTAAATGCAGAAAAAAACAGACATCCTTTGATTACATGAAGATAATTCTGCACAGAAAGGAGCAAAATACAAAACTCAACAGAACATGTGCGCGCGCACATGCATGGGGGGAGGCTGGCAAACTTGAGACATACTCTACCAGTCTTCACAATTACCACCACTCTGACAATACAGTCTGCACATGTCATCTAACAGGGTCATCTGCCACTCACATATGGTGGTAAATGTTACATGTTATAAATACCTTCATTATTTTCTTCACTACCGTTAATTCTTTCAGCTTACCATTCATCTCTATGCACTAACTAGCTTTATGACATGTTCAGTGTCTTTCCCCATTAACTTAACGGAGTACATTGACAGACTCGTGTACTGTCACGTGTCACTCACATGCTAGCATAACACTGACAATCTGCTAAAAAGTGTCATAACTCAGTACTAAAAGGAAAGACACAAACCTTTAAAGGTCAGAAAAAAAATTGAAGGGAATGTATTTGTATGATATCTTACATGCCTAGACGAGCACTTGATGGCAAATGCACTGTACTTAAGTGGCTGCCTTCATAAGAAAATTCTTTCAAAGCAAAATAAGAGGAAAAAACATAGCTCAACGCTAAATTTTCACTTACCCACTAACTTCATAAGGTGGAGGCACATCATTAGCTGTGGCATCCATTTTGGCAATCACAATATTGGGATCATCTGCCAGCTATTGCAAAAAAAAAAAAAAAAAAAAAAAAATTAATTATACAAGCAGTACAAAACACTGTTTACCCATTTGGTTGCCCTAGTCAACTTAAAACGCAGTTTAGGACACCTGCACCACAACCTAGAAGAAAAACAAACGGAACAAAATTAGACATCAAGATGAGTGCAAATGTGAACACTCGCCACACTAAGAAATGCAATGGTCAGAGCTTTAAGTAGACGGATGCAATCTTCTACCCTAGCCAGTAAGTTTTTCTCTGCAGCCACATCCACCCAGGCCAAATTTATCGATTGCATATTTTTATGTAAAAACACATACAAAATAACCTCAAGAGTACGGGTCTCTTAATAGCATGAACTGCAATTATATTTAAAAATCTCACTAGATTCCAAGCAGTTAGACACCCAGCTTTATATGGCTGCCACAGAAGCAAAATTATTTAACAGTTACACACTTAGGCTTATGACACAACAAAACTAATGTAAGCACTTCATTACAGATAAAGCGGAATACGCTGCCACAAAATAATTTAACAGCCTTCAAATACAAAATTAAAGAATGCAAAGTACGGCTTAATCCAAACTTATCCAATGTATTATTGACATTTCTATGTTTATAAGGAAAAAAATACAAAGATTAATGGAAAAAAGTACAGTTTTGTACCTACCATAAATGTAGATGTTCGAGGTACCCATTGCTGCAGTCCTTACTATTGGGTATAGTCCGCTGTCCAGTCGGCCCGAATACCAGAGTATATGGCTGACGTCGGTCAGGGCGCATTAGACTGACGTCAGTACGTCAGGGTACTAATGCGCATGACCGACGTCATATCCTCAGTCTTTTCTTGCCCCAGATGTCAGAAGACCCTAAAAAGACAAGGCCCAAAATACCTGCACCAAAAATATGTATAATATATACAAGAATATATACAAAAATATCAGCATGTAACCTCACCTACACAACCACCCCTAAACACAGAGGGGAAGGAGGGAGGGTAAATTGGACTGCAGCAATGGGTACCTCGAACATCTACATTTATGGTAGGTACAAAACTGTACTATGTTCTTCGTTCCCCATTGCTGCAGTCCTTACTATTGGGTAGAATCCCAAAGCAGAGGTAAGGGAGGCTGGCAAATCATAAAGAAGCAGGAGCTGACAACATGCCTTGCAAAACAGCTGTGGCAAAACCAGCCCTAGACTTAGAGTAGATAGGAAGGTGATAATGCTTAGAGAAAGTATGCACTGAACTCCAAGTAGCTGCTTCCAAAATATCCTTAGTTGCCACCCCCCTTAGAAATGCTGTTGAAGTGGCAGTAGCCCTAGTGGAATGAGGCCTAATCCCAGCTGGAATCTCCTTGCCATGATGGGAATAACAAAATGCAATGCAAAAGCCAATCCACCTAGAAATAGTTTGTTTTGACACAGGCTTGCCCTGCGAACTCAAAGCAAAAGAAACAAACAACTGCTGAGACTGCCTAAAATCCTTAGTCCTGCTTAAATAATAACGCAATTGCCTGTGTACATCTAAAGTGTGCAAAATCTTTTCCCCTTTATTTTGGGGGTCTGCATAAAAAGTAGGCAAATGAATAGTTTGGTTTAAAGCCACACTAGAAACCACCTTAGGCATAAAGGAAGGATTAGTGCGTAATGATACCCTATCCTTATGGAAAATCAAAAGGGCTCTACTGCCATAAGGGCCTGCAACTCAGACACCCTTCTTGCAGAAGTAATAGCCAACAGAAAAGCAGTCTTCCATGACAAGTATTTCAATTCAGCAGTAGCCGGAGGCTCAAAAGGTTGTAGAGTAAGTTTTTCCAACACAAAATTGAGATCCCAAGCAGGAGTAGGAGCTTTACGTGCCGGTCTTATATTCTTTGCCCCTCTAAGAAACTGCTTGAACAAAGGATGCGAAAACAATGGTGGGTCACAATCATAGTGAGCTGAAATTGCTGCAGCATGAATCTTAATGGAAGAGAAGGACAAACCTTTGTCCAATAACTCAGTAAGATATTGAAGAGCCACAGTCAAATTAGGCTCAGAAATCTCCAAATTCTTTGCTGTACTCCAAAATAAAAATCTCTTCCATTTTTCTGCGTACACTTTCCTTGTACTAGGTCTTCTAGCTTCCATAATCACATTTAAAACTTGTTGAGGAAGTTGAGACCTGCTGTGTTTCAACACAGAATATGCCAGGCTGTTAGATGAAGAGAGTGAAGCTTGACATTGAGCAGATGACCGTCCTTCTGAGATAACAGATGAGGAATCAGAGGTAAAGGCCATGGAGGCTTCTTTACCAGACTCCGTAGTAGTGGGTACCAGTGTTGCCGAGGCCAATCTGGAGCTATCAAAATCATCCTTGGCCTGTCTTGTCTGACCTTTAATAGTACCTTTGGAAGAAGAGGCAGAGGTGGAAAGGCATACACATGAAGGCTGTTCCAATTGAAAGACAGAGCATCCACTTTCCAAGCTGTGTGATGAAACCCCTTTGTGCAATACTTTGGCAGCTGGTGGTTTAGTGGAGAAGCGAACAGATCTATGTCTGGAGTTCCCCATGACACTGTCAATTTCTGAAATACATGAAGATCCAGTTTCCACTCGTGGGGATCCATGATTTGTCTGCTTAACACATCTGCTAAGGAGTTCTGTGCTCCCGGCAGAAACCTTGCCTGAAGAGTTAGTTGCAAGCTTAGCGCAGTCTCCCATAAAATCACTGCTTGCCTGCATAGAGGATAAGAATGTGTTCCCCCTTGCTTGTTGATGTACCACATGACAGTTGTGTTGTCTGTTAGAATCAACACCTGCCCTGGAAGAAGTAACTCCTTGAAAGCCATTAATGCAAACTGGACTGCTAACATCTCCTTCATGTTGATATGTAGATGCTGTAGTCTGGCAGGCCACTTGTTTTGTATCCACTTTCCATTTAGATGAGCTCCCCAAGCAATGTCCGAGGCATCTGTCGTTAAAATCTGACTCGCCTCTGGCCGGGTCACAGAGAGTCCCTTGTTTAGGTGACATTCCTGAGCCCACCACAAAAATTCTTTTTGAAGGCAAGGTATTATTTGAATGACAGTGTCCAAATCCTGGCAGTGCTGTGTCCATACATTTTTGAGATACCATTGTAGCTTCCTCATATGCAGTTTGGCATTGGGGAGCACCAGAATACAAGATGCCATGAACCCTAATGCTTGAAGGACTGTCTTTGCAGTCAGCACGGACTGATGAGATAGTTGATGGAAGTAAAGTGATAGACTCTTGTTTGTCCGGGGTTAAAAAGGCCATCTGGGCTGCTGTATTCAGTCTCACACCCAGAAAGCACATGTCTTGAGAGGGTACTAGACTGGACTTTATTTCGTTCACAGAATACCCTAGGCATCTTAGCACTGCTATAACATATTCCAGATGCTGTAGAAGGTCTTCCTTTTCTTGAGCCAGAATCAGGCAGTCGTCCAAGTAAGGATAGATTTGAATTCCTTGTAGCCTGAAGTAAGCTATCACTGGAGCCAGAACCTTTGTGAATACTCTGGGCGCAGTAGATAAGCCAAAGGGCAATGCAGAGAACTGATAATGAGAATTTCCAGCTCGAAACCGCAGATACTTCCTGCAACTTAGCCTTATGGGCACATGAAGGTAAGCTTCCTTGAGATCTAAAGTTACCATCCAGTGATCTTTGCCCAGCAGAGGTAAAAGCTGTTGTAACGTCAACATCTTGAACTTGGGAATGTCCAGATAAGTGTTGAGGAGAGATAAATCCAAAATTGGTCTCCACGTGTTCCCCTGTTTTGGTACTAGGAACAGGCGAGAATAAAACCCTAGGCCCCTTTCTGATACAGGGACTGGCTGAATGGCCCCCATCTGGAGTAACTGAGAAACTTGCTTTTGAGCCTCTTTTCTTTGTGGAGGAGGAACGTCTGGCATGCCTTTGAAAGGGGCATTGTATGGAAATAAAATCTGTAACCGTGGTGAATGATGTCCAACACCCATCTGTCTTGAGTAATTAAATCCCAATTTTCTTTGAAAAGAGACAGTCTTCCTCCCAAGGGAGCTGCCAGACGAGAATCTACTGGCAGCTGAAAAGGCAGGTCATTGGGTCTGTTTACGAAAGGACTGACCCCTGCCCTCACCAGAAGTCTGAGCAGGTGAACTCCCTGTTCTAGGCCTAAAAGAACCTTGAGCTCTACCCCTACCACGTCTAGACCTACCCCTAGACTGGGAATCATAAGCAGGATATGTCCACCCCTTAGCAGGCCAATTTCTACTAAACTTCGGTGGCTGCACCTGCAAAAAATCTTTAACAGTTTGCATAGATTTAGCTTTGTCCTCCATTTTCTTTAAAACTGCTTCCACAGGCGAACCAAACAACACATCAGACTGTAAAGGAGCATCCAAAATCCTCGTCTTAACATGCTCAGCTAAATTCTGATCCCTCAACCAGGCATGCCTGCGAAGAACAGAACTAGTGGCAGCCACCCTCGAGGAGGCTTGTACAGCATCAAAACCACATTGCAAAGAATGCTTACCCACTTGTTCAGACACAAACCAAATCCAGCAACGCTTTACACTCAATACCTTCCGCCAAAGCATCCACCTTAGATTTCAATTGTGAAAGGAGATAATTTTGATATTTTAGCATGTGAAACTGACAATTCAACGCTCTCATGGCTAGAGTGGAAGAAGTATACACTTTCTTTCCCCACCTATCCAAAGCCCTTGCCTCTTTATCAGTGGGAACAGGATTTTTAACCACAGAAGCCTCAACACCTTTAGGCCCCTGAGAAACAGTTTCTGGGTCCGCCCTAGGACTCTTAAACAAATACTTATGAGCTTCGGGCACCCTATAGTACCTATCAGGTTTAACAGGAGCAGGAGTCAAAGAGTCAGGGTTCAGGGAAGCCTCTGCAAAAACATCTTCCACCACATTCAACACAGGAGGTATAGCTAAGGGCCTATGCTGGGGTAAAAACAAGAATTCCCTAAGCCTTTTCCTGGAATCAGAGTAATCCTGGCCTTCCCATTTAAAGTGCTCCCTCATGGAATGCAGAGTCTCTGAAAATGAAAAATCCTCAGGAGGAGAAGCTGTAGGAGTGGCATCATCCACATCAGAATCAGAATAATGAGGATACTCCTGCAAATCTTCCGCAGAAGACTCAGAAGCCTCTGAACACTGTTCAAAACTGTCAAACACCGGTTCCACCCTAGGCCTCTTATCAGGAGGGCCCATAGAACCTCTGATCATAGTAATCAAATCTTCTGCCATTTTAAGCATATGTTTTTTAGGTACAGAACCCGAAATGCTAGGAGAAGCCCCCAGTGAAGCTGAACTTGGCCTACCTCTTAAAGAAGTTTTGGCAACAGAAGGAGAGGCTCTAATTACTTTGGGAAAAGAGGGAAGAACAGTTACCTGAGAAGCCCCCTCAGCCTGGCCTACCTCCTGAGAGGGTACATCCTGTAACAGTAAAGTTTCTGCCTGAGATTCCATAGAAATTCCTGGCAAAACCTCTGGCTCCACTGAGCCTCCTAAAGAACCGACGTCCGGGACTGCCGGTTCATCAACCCTAGGCTTCGCTGTTTTGTCCTTGCGCTTCTTGGACGAAGCGGGCGTCGGAGCATCCGACGGCATTTTATAATTGCAACGCTTCCCAAACACTAACCTGGCACAGTCTAACCTCCTCTTAATAGTGCGTTTGTTAAACCTAGCACAAGAGCGGCAACCAACAACGTCGTGCTCAGGCCCTAAACAAGGTATACACAATGTATGGTAATCCCTATGAGGTATCTGTTTCCCACAAGAAATACAGTTATTCACTTTTTCTGACATCCGGTTAAATACTGAGGCAAGAAAAAACCAAAATGTTCCCCAACGGGGTACTTAGCCAACTCTGATTCGGTCCGAAACTCCGGTTTCGGAAATATTTCAGAACGCCAACCTGCACTCGCAAAACTGCTTCTGCATCGGACCATGCGGCAAAAAAGACTGGGGATATGACGTCGGTCATGCGCATTAGTACCCTGACGTACTGACGTCAGTCTAATGCGCCCTGACCGACGTCAGCCATATACTCTGGTATTCGGGCCGACTGGACAGCGGACTATACCCAATAGTAAGGACTGCAGCAATGGGGAACGAAGAACATCATCAGCAGATTTCCACTTAAATTAGTTTTTCGTTTACATTCCAACCTGATACAAGTCACATACTTCAGTATTAAAAGCTGTACAAAGTATAGCTGTACCAGAATTCACCATAAATCATTTTTTGAGCACACAAGTTGAGATGACACCACAGCAAGGTCGTCTTACAGTAAGAATAAAATAAGTAAAACTTAAATTTAATCACATCCATGCAAAATGGTACTTTTCCTTTCAGGAAGGGCAAAGCCTAGAGTTGTATTAATTCTATGAACTGTTTTCAGCACCGCATAACGGGGAGAATTTTTCATCTAAGGAGTTGCGCAGATTGTTCCACAAGGAATGAGATGGACATTGCTGAATGTGACAAGGTAATTTGTATGTTGGCAAGACAAACCGCTCACTCAAAGATCAGATCTTGCAACTTCTCAGTGAGATTGGGCTTTGTAATAGAACTAATGCCTTATTTCAGCATACTTTAGTTCATGCTGGGCATAGTTCTTGTTTTATGGTACTGGAAATTGTTACTGAAAACTTAAGAGGTGGGGATCTGACAAACCGAACTGAGTTTAGTCTATTGAAGCACCTTGGATAGTGGATTTATACACAAACTGCCTGGATTAAATGACAAGGTGCCTTTAAAACCCTGGTTGAAAGGGAGGAAATTAGGGAGATCATTTTAATGGCTGAAGCAGTACTGGGACTCTGCAAGTGAAGATGCTGTGGTTTCTATTAACATCTGATGAAAGCAAATACAGAACGCATTTATCTTCGGTTTCATTTTATTTACATTCTGTATACTGTGATTAAAGTTTCTCATTTTATTCTTACCGTGGGACCTCCTCGCTGTACTGTCAGCTCAACTTGTGTGTTTGCTTGTTTTCTTTGTTCAGTTAACTGCTTTAGCACTTCCTTTTTGTCCCATTTAACTTATTTTTTTTACTCACCAGAATTGCAGGGGGATAGAGGGAATTATTTATCTGAACTGGAAAAAGCTACTAAGTTACCTAAAAGTGACAAGGTAAAATGTATGCTTATGAATCAAGCAAATCCACTCAATTTTTTTTTCAAATAAAAATGTTATTGATTTTAACAAATATATATAACACAGTATCACAACGAAAGGCAGATTAATCATGACCAGCAATACAGAAGAGGACCAAAACATAGCCTATAATACACCATATACATATGTGCTGCTAAAAATAGGAAAAAAAGTTACTGCACAAAGAGATCTATATATGCAGAACTAGTTAGAAAAGGATAAATGTAACACACATCACAATTCACCCTGATCAATATTACAAATTTCAGGAGAAGGGATGAAAGTTAAAATCCACTCCTTAATTTGAATGTTGAAATGCAGGAATCCATTCATGCAATTAGTCCTGAAGCACATGACAAAATTTTTTGGAAGTAGAGAAAGCAGCTTTTAAACAGAAAAGGCTGCAATAGCAACGCTTCCATTTGGAAGCATGCCTGCATTGCAGAATTGTACCTAGGGGTCTCAGCATTAGATGTTTACCAACTTACGGCAATGTTTACCCCGACTTACCACCTAAATGGCAGACAATTTAGAAACAAGTTTCCGCTACATAAAACTGCTTATTGAATATTTTCAGCTTCTGGAAGAGGAGGAAACGGCACGATTTATTGAAACAAATGGAATTAGAAAGCAAGCCTTCTTAAAGTTGAAGGACTGCAACGAGCACTTTCCAAGTATGACAACAAATTAAAGAATGTAAAAATTAAGTTAGCACAGGATTATCAAGATTTCCTGGAAGGAAACATTAGAATGGCCTAACTCAGAGGATTTGAAACAGTGGAATAATGTAAACAATGCTCGTGAATCGGCCCAGAAAGATGCACCCAACCAAGCACAATAGTACTACTGTTGTGGATTCGAAGAAGAAAGGAAATACAATGAAGACCACTGGTAAATATGTAAATCCTGGAGATTAGTTTCCCTAGATTGGAGCTATCCACTAGCAATTCTCAAAAGGGCTCAACATCAGAAGTTCATGTGCATATTAATAAGTCAGGTATATAAATGGAATTGTCAAGCAACCAGACCGAAGAACATTGCTAACAATGGTTTGGTTTTTCCAGTTCTACCTTTTTTAATGAAAGCATTATGCTCACAGGAGATGCAGGTCCGCCAGCAGAAGCAGGAAATGAAGAACGAAGACAACTGTCCACTTGAGAAAGTGATTCCTTGGTGGTTAAATTTATCAGAACATGTTTTAAGTGAAGCACAAGAACGTTTAAAGGATCATCATTCATACCATCCCTATCTTCGAAGCTGAATGGGGTTTGTCATGGATAAGATTTTTAAGGAGGACATTCTGTACAGTATGTACAGGAATAGTGAGCCAGATTTGTAAAGCAGGTGACATACTTACTCCCATGACACATCCTGTAGTTGAAACTTTAAAGAAAGTTTGTGAAAATGAAGTACTGTAACTCACATCATGGAAACTCTAGGAACTTTTGTAATAAGGATTATGCAGAAAAAGAAGCAGTGAAAGAACCGATGAGTAATGACAACATTATTAAGCCTGCCGATAAGAGGGTGCATAGTAATCAAGGATAGACCTGTGCATCATGAGATGAACATCAGTATGTTACAAGATAACAAGACCTATAAGGAGTTACATTAATGGGGAAATTAATAACATTACATGTAGTGTTGTCGCCGCACAGTAAGACGCTGTCCGGTTAGATTCTCAGAGTGTCTTCTGCGTGGAGACATGCGTGAATGGGTGTACCTTTGTTGAAGGTTGTGTGTCAGGGCTGGCAACTCGGCACGTAAAAATCTGCCAATCATTAGCGGACCTGAGTTCCGCTGTGGCGACCCCTAACCGGGAAAAGTCTCAAGAGACATGTCAAATAAGAGACAACTTATATGATCTGCTTATGACATGCATCAACTCCACAGAGCTCTAGGAGTATTTAGTATCACATCCTCTTATACCCATAATTAATGGCCTCCGAAAGATACATAAAGATATTAACTCACCCATGCGTCCCATAGTATCTGGAGGAGGATGGGCAACAAAGTACAGTTGTGTACACTTACCATAAATGCAGATGTTAAGAGTGTATTCAATGTTGCAGCCATTACATCTGGGTTATCTACCTGTAGGTAGCCCTCAGCCGGCCTGAATATCAAAGTCTTGGATTCCTGCTTCAGATGCTGTCTTCCATGACGTCAGGTCGTCAGGGGTATAAAACATGCAACAGACGCCATTACATCAGTTTTTCTTGCCCCAGATGTCAGGTGCCCCCATA
Organism: Protopterus annectens; assembly: GCF_019279795.1. NCBI lineage: Eukaryota > Metazoa > Chordata > Ceratodontiformes > Protopteridae > Protopterus > Protopterus annectens. Next base: position 1,142,354,511 of record NC_056739.1, read on the forward strand.
ATGGGAAGCAATTATATGTTAGGTTACACCTCCAACAAAAAGCAAATACACCAGAAAGCTTAAATACAAACGAGGAAGGAGGAGCCAAGAGAAACCAAGGGGCTGGAGGGAGGGTAACCAGGACTGCAACAGTGAATACAAACATCTACATTTATGGTAAGTGTACACAATTGTACTATGTTCTTCATGTTTCACTGTTGCAGTCATTAATTTTGGGTTGAATCCCAAAACTAAGGAAGGGAGGAAGAATTTATAGAGCATTAGGACCAGCTATTAAGCCCTGCAAGACTGCAGTAGCAAAACCAGCCCTGGATTTTGAAAAAAATAGGCATGTGGTAATGCTTGGTGAAGGTATGTTCAGAGCTCCAAGTAGCAGCTTCTAGGATCTGCCTGATAGGGACTCCTCTGAGGGAGGCTGTAGATGTAGATGCAGCCCTGGTGGAATATGATCTTATCCCCTGTGGGGTATGTTTTCCATGGTGCTTACAGCAGAAATGAATGCAATGGGCTATCCATTTAGAAATCATTTGCTTTGAAATGGCCTTCCCCTTCGCCCCTGCAGCAAAGCCAACTAGCAGGTGTTCAGATTTTGAGAGGCTTGGTCCTGTCCAAATAAAATCTAAGTTGTCTGTGCACGTCCAAAGAGTGCAGTATTTGTTTACCTTGTGGAATCGGGGAGAAAGTAGGCAAATGAATGCACTGATTTAGGGCCACACTAGACATCACCTTAGGCATACAGGAAGGATTGGTCTTTAGGGAAACCCTGTCTGCATGGAAGATAATGAAGGACCTCCATTGCCATGAGGGCCTGTAATTCAGACACTATTCTTGCTGAAGTGATGGCTAGAAGGAAGGCTGTTTTCCAAGAAAGGAATTTCAACTCTGCAGTTGCAGCTAGTTCAAATGGAGGGAAAGTGAGCTTTTCCAATACAAAGTTAAGGCCCCAGGCTGGAGTAGTGGCTCGCCTGACTGGGTCAAATTTTTGGCCCCTCTGAGGAACTGCTTCAGCAGGGGGTGAGAGAAGAGGGATGGTTCAGTATTATGTGCTGAAATGGCAGAGGCATGAATTTTAATTGACAATAGGCCCTTGTGGAGCACTTCTGTTAAGTACTGAAGAATATGAGGTAAGCTGGGCACTGTTGTGCCCATCCCCTGAGTTTGGCTTCAGGAACACTATCTCTTCCACTTTTCAGCATAAGATTTTCTAATGTTAGGCCTCCTTGCTTCCAGAACATCTAGCACCTGCCTACTGAGGGATGCTATTGGAGAGCTCAAGGGATTAGCCAGGCTGCAAGGTTCAGGATTTGAAGATGAGGGTGCAGAATCTGGCTCGCCTGCTGGGACAGCAGGGAAGGTGTCAGAGGTAGGTGCCATGGCTCCAGCATTATTATACTGCGCAAGCGGGGGTACCAATGCTGGCGTGGCCAGTCTGGTGCAATCAGTATTGTCCTTGGTTTGTCCTGTTTGATCTTTAGCAGAACCTTTGAGAGGAGAGGCAGAGAGGGAGGCATAAACAGAGAGGCTTTCCCAGGCAAAGGACAGGGCATCCACTTTCCAAGCTCGACTGTGGGGAGTACTTGTGCAGAATTTGTCCATTTGGTAGTTCTGGGGGGAGGCAAACTGGTCTATTTCTGGAGTCCCCCCATTTGTTCAAGAGGTTGAATATTTTTGGTTCCAGTTTCCATTCGTGTCAGTCCATGAGATTTTCTGCTTGGGTAGTCTGCCAGTGAATTTAGCTTGCCTGGCAGGAATTGAGCTTGTAGGTGCACTTGGTAGCTCAAGACGGTGTTCCACAGAGCCATGGCTAGTCTGCAGAGAGGGTACAAGTGGGTTCCCCCCTGCTTGTTTATGTAGCACATAACTGTGGTGTTGTCTGTCTTTACCAAAAATTGTCCTGGAAGGATGTGGTCCTTGACGGCTGTCAGGGAATTCTGTACAGCTAACATTTATTTTTGGTTGATATGCAAGTGCATCTGACTCTGGTTCCATTTGCCCTGAATGCACTGCCCTGCCAAGTGAGCCGCCTATGCACAGTCGATGTGTCTGTTAGGGTTTGGGTGGCAGGGGGGTAGATTGAAAGGGAGCCCCTTGTTGAGGTGGCAGGCCTCTGACAACCAAAGGAACACTGTCTTTATACAAGGAATTATAGGAAACATGGTTCCCAGGTCCTGAGAAATTTGGCACCATAGGCTTTTTAGATGCAATTGTAGTTTCCTCATATGAAGTCATGCATATGGAATTAGTAGAATGCAAGAGGCCATGAACCCCAGGGCTTGCAGTACATTTTCCTTGCAGATAGTTGGGTCTTTTGTGGCCAGTTGTTTGAAGTAGGCTATCAAACTCGTTTCTCTGGCATGAGGAAAGCCATCTGGGAAGTTGTGTTCAAGATTGCTCCCAGGAATACAAATCTGTTGACAGGGTACTAGGCGAGATTTCTTTTTGTTTATGGTGTGCTCCAGCGAGGTTAGAAGTTTCTTTACAAATGCCAGATGTTTTAACAGCAAGTCCTGGCTTTCTGTCTGAATCAGACAATCGTCCAGGTATGGGTATATCTGAATATTTATCTGCCTGCAAAATGCAATGGCCGAAGCTAAACACTTCATGAATACCCTGGGCGCAGTAGATAAGCCAAAGGGAAGTGCAGAGAACTGAGTGTGCTTGGAGCCTGCTCTGAAGCGTAGGTATTTCCTGCAAGATTCTCTTATTGGAATGTGCAGGTAAGCTTCCTTTAAGTCTAAGGTTGCCAACCAGGCATCTTTGCCCAGCATAGGGAGCAGCTGTTGAAGTGTTAGCATTTTGACTTTTGGGATTACCAAAAAGGTGTTTAGAATAGAGAGGTCCAGGATAGGATGCCAGGAGCAGTCTTTTCTGGGTACCAGGAAAAGTCTCGAGTAAAAACCTAGTCTTTCTGCTGGGACAAGTTGAAAAGCCCTGATACTTAGAGAGAGAACCTGCTGTTGAGCCTCTGCCCACTGATTTGGGGGTAGGTCTGGCCAACCGTTTGGGGTTGGTAAGGTGTGGAAGTGGAATCTGTATCCTTGGAAAAGTATATTTAAAACCCATTTGTCCTGGGTAACTAGTTACCAGTTTTTTGCATGCAGGGTGAGCTTTCCTCCTAAGGGAGCAGGCAGTTGAGCAGGGCTTGGAAGGATTAAGGCTAAGTCATTGTGACATTTTTCCATAGAGGGTGTCTTACTACTTCCAGCTTTGGAAGTGAGAGCCCCCCACTGCTTAGGTCTGTGTGTAGTCTGAGACTGTAACCTAGGTGGTCTGCTGTTCCTGGGTTTGGACTGAAGGCCTGGATGAGACTGGAAAGGACCAATTCTTAGAAGGCCAATGCCTACTAAATCTGGGAGCCTGTACTTGCAAGAAAATCTTTAACAGTTTGCATAAATTTAGCTTTTTCTCCACCCTTTTAAGGGCGACTTCTGCTTTGTTGCCAAACAGGCTGTCTTGGTTTAAGGGAGCATCCAGCAATTTAGCTTCAACATGATCTGGCAGGTTTTGCTCCTTAAGCCAAGCATACCTTCCAAGTCAGACCCAGTGACAGCAGCCCTACAAGATGCTTCGAGTCAAAACCACATTGCCAAGTATGTTTACCAACTTGTTCAGCAGAATGCATTAAATCCTATAATTCTTTATGTTCAGCACAGTCAGGAATCAACATTTTCTGTTTAAGTAGTCCCAAAATATGCTGCGACACTAACATATGAAACTGGCAATTTAAGGCCCTAATGGCCAAAGTAACAGGAGTGTATACAATCTTACCCCATCTGTCCAAGGCCCTGGAATCTCTATCGGAGGGGGTGGGGTTTTTGGCAGCAGTAGCCTTAATACCCTTTGGTCCTTGGGAAATGGTCTCTGGATCCGCAGTAGAATTCTTGAAGAGGAACTTGAGAGTCAGGTACTCAATACCAGTCAGGTTTTCTGGGAGCTGTGGGTAAAGTGTCTGGGGCCAGGCTAGATTCCAAGAAGGCATCATCTACAATGTCCAGAACAGGAAGGACAGCTAAAGGCCCATGTTGAGGGAGGAGTAAGAATTCTCTAAGCCTCTTTCTGGAGTCAGAGTAATCCTGGCTTTCCCAGAGGAAATGCTCCCTAAGAGTGTGTAAGGTTTCACCAAAAGAAAAAATCTTCTGGAGTGGAAACAAGAGGAAATGGAGTCCTCTGCATCAGAATCCTCATAGGTAGATAAGGGCAAATCCTGGTAAACAGAAGAAACAAATTTCAGAATCCTGATCAGAAGAATCAGAAGGAAAATCAGTTCTAGGTCTCAGAGAGGGAAGGCTGGCTTCCCCTAATTAAAGTAACAAGGTCTTCAGCCATTCTAAGCCTTTTTTTTAGGCATATGGGCCTGACCATGCGGTTTGGACGTCTGTTTTCTAGGCGCGAGTCGAGTTTTAGGCCGTGATGAATATGGAGTCAGTTTAAAATGAAAATCTGTATGCCTGAATACACCCTCAGAAGCCAGTGCCTACACAGCGGCTCTGGACCCATGCAAGGTAGAGACATCCGCAGGTTCCATAGTCTAAAGCATCTTGCAGCATACCAGACACAGAATGGGTCTCAGTAGAGGCCTGCGAATCTGAAGTAGCAGGTATCAGGGGCTGTGAAAGCACCAGAGTACCGGCGATCTGGCGACTAGCTTAACAGAAGCATAGTCGGCAGTTGTGGACCTATGCGGTCTCTGTCTATTTACGTTTTTTTGGAAAATCAGTAGACAGACAGCTTACCGAAGCCATTTCTGGATAGTTAAACAGAGTAACAAAATAATTTGCTGCAAAAATAGACCGATGAACAGTTCGGGGGCTGAATAAGGCACAAAACAGACAGTGAGGGACGTCGTGGTCTTGGCTTAAGCAAGGAATGCAATACGAATGAAAATCTGAGGTATTTGCTTTCCGCAGGTAAGAATTTTTAACTTTTACTGACATCAGTTAAGAGCAAGAAAAAGGATCCCCAACAGGGTACTTCGTTTCAGAACCAAAGTCTTTGAAAAAAGCTAAAGAAAATTTCAGGAGTCAGCCAACCAGCACTTGCGAAAGTACAGTTTTGTACCTACCATAAATGTAGATGTTAGAGTGTATACACTGCTGCAGTCATTACACTTGGGTAATCCTGCCATCAGGTGGTCCCCTCAGTCGGCCTGAGTTCCAAAGTCTTGGTCCGGCATCGGTTGCTGTCGCCTCTTCCCGTAAGATGCAGCAGACGCCATTTTCTTCAGTTTTTCTTGCCCCAGATGCCAGGTGCCCCCAAAATGGTAGGCAATGCAAATTGCTAATAAAACATACATATGAAAAGCAATTCTAAAAATTTCAGTTGCCAGCAAATACTCCCCATAGGTAGTAAAGGGTAGAAGAATTAGGTATGTACCAGCAAAGTAAGAGGGGAGGGAAGGTAACCTGGACTGCAGCAGGGGTGGCTATAAGGCCCTGCAGCACAGCAGTGGCAAAGCCAGCTCAAGAGGCAGATTATAATGCTTGGTAAAGGTATGTACAGAACTCCAAGTTGCTGCTTCCAAAATGCCCTTGGTAGGCACTCCTCTGAGGTAGGCAGTTGAAGTGGCTGTTGCTCTGGTAGAATGAGACCTAATGCTGTTAGGTACAGTTTTCCCATGGTGTGTATAGCAGAAACGTATACAGTATCCTATCCATTTTGAAATGGTCTGTTTTGAAATGGCTTTTCCCTGTGCTCCTGCAGCATATGCTACAAACAATTGCTCAGCTTTCCTGAAAGCTTTGGTTTTGTCCAAGTAGAAGCATAACTGGCTGTGTATGTCCAAAGAATGCAGAAGTCTCTCCCCTTTATTCTGTGGGTTTGGATAAAAAGTTGGCAAGTGAATAGTTTGGTTTAGAGCCACACTTGATACCACCCTTTGGCATAAAAGTAGGGTTTGTTCTTAAAGACACCCTTGTCTTGGTAAAAAATGATGAAAGGTTCCACTGCCATTAGTGCCTGTAATTCTGAAACTCTTTGTGCTGAGGTTATTGCCAGGAGCAGTGCAGTTTTCCTTAAATCTGAGTTAGTTGGCTCAAAAGGAGGTAAAGTTAGTTTTTCCAACACGAAGTTAAGGTCCCAAGTTGGAGTTGGTGCTCTACGGGGCAGTCTTATGTTTTTAGCCCCTCTGAGGTACTGTTTTAGCAGAGGATTAGAAAATATAGGTGGGTCTGTGTTGTAATGAGCAGAGATGGCAGAGGCGTGGATCTTGATGGATGAAAAGGAGAGGCCTTTGTCCAGCATCCCAGTTCAATATTGTAGTATGAGGAATATTTTGGACAAGAGGGTCAAGGCTGTGAGCTTGGTTCCAGGCACAATCTCTTCCATTTATCCGAAGAGGCTTTCCTGGTGCTAGGCCTTCTGGCCTCCAAAATGACATCCGTAACAGCTTTGGAGAGAGGCATTTCTTGCTTGACTAAGGAATCTGCCATGCAACCAGGTTTAAAGTCTTTAGCTGGCTGAAGTATGATTGTTGTGCCGAGTCAGAAGATGTGGGATTTGAGGCAAAATCCAGGGTTGACCTTGTGCCAAGTTCTTTAAGATTGGGTACCAGTGCTGACGTGGCCAGTCTGGGGCAATCAGGATCATCAGACTTTTCTTGCCTGGCTTTTAGGAGTACCTTTAGAAGGAGAGGTAGTGGTGGGAAAGCATATACTTGTAGGTTTTTCCAGCTGAGAGGGCATCCACTTTCCATGCTTGTGGGTGGTAAGTCCTTGTGCAGAATTTCTGTAGCAGACAGTTCATTGGGGATGCAAACAGATCTATGTCCGGGCTCCACCATTTTTGTGTTATCATTCTGAGTATTTGTGGATGTAATTTCCACAAATCCATGATGTTTCTGCGCAAGTCGTCTGCCAGTGTGTTTTTCTCTCCTGGTAGGAATTGTGCTTGCAGATGAACTTGATAGGTTATAGCTGTGTTCCACAAGGTCATGGCTAGTCTGCAGAGGGGATAAGAATGAGTGCCCCCTTGCTTGTTTATATACCACATAACCGTGGTGTTGTCTGCCTTTAGTAGTAGTTGTCCTGGATGCAGAAGGTCCTTGAAAGCTATAAGGACATTTTGCACAGCTAGCATCTCTTTTTGATTGATGTGAAGATGCCTTTGTTCTGCGGGCCACTTGCCCTGAATACATTTTCCTGCCATGTGTGCTCCCCAGGCATAATAAGATGCATCTGTTGTCAGTGTTTGCCTGGCTGTGGGTTGAGTGAAAGGCTGTCCATTGTTTAGGTGACATGCTTGAGCCCACCATCAAAACTCCTGTTGAAGGCAAGGAATTAGTGGTATTACTGTTTCCAAACTTTGACAGTGTTGAGACCAGACGCTCTTTAGGTACCACTGTAGCTTCCTCATATGCAGTTTGGCATATGGAATTAGTAGTATGCATGATGCCATGTAACCAAAGGCCTGCAGAATTTTTCATGCAGGGAGTTGGGTCTGTTGCCATCAATTGAAAATATTGAGTCAGTTGTCCTTGCTTGTCTGGCGTGAGATAAGCCATCTGGGCCATTGTATTCAAGCTGGCACCCAGGAATATTATCTCTTGTGAGGGCACTAGTTTTGACTTCTTTTCGTTTACTGTGTACCCTAGGCAACTTAGCTTTTTTACAAACGCCAGATGCTTTACAAGAATGTCCTTGCTCTCTGCTTGAATCAGGCAGTCGTCCAGGTACGGACAAATTTGAATTCCTTTCTGCCTGCAAAAAGGAATTATTGGTGCCAGGCACTTTGTGAAGACCCTGGGCGCAGTAGATAAGCCAAAGGGCAGTGCAGAGAATTGGTAGTGCATTGAACCAGCTATGAATCTGAGGTATCTTCTGCAGTTTTGTCTGCTAGGGACATGCAGGTATGCCTCCTTGAGGTCCAAAGTTACGAGCCAAGATTTGTTGCCCAGCATGGGAAGAAGCTGTAGTGTCAACATTTTGAATTTTGGAACATCCAGGTAAGTGTTTAGAGAAGTAAGATCCAAAATGGGCCTCCAGGCTTTGCCCTTTCTGGGAACCAGAAAGAGTCTTGAGTAAAATCCTTGTCCTTGCTCCTGTGTTGGTACCTTTTGAATAGCTCTCATGTCCATCAGTGCTGCAATTTGTCTTTGAGCCTCTGCCCATTGATTTCGTGGCAGATTTGGCATTCCTTTTAGCCTTGGCAGAGTGTGAAAGTGGAACCTGTCACCCTGAGATACAATGCTGAGGAACCCATTTGTCTTTGGTGATCATATGCCAATAGTGACAGAAAAGTGCCAGTTTTCCTCCCAAGGGGGCTGCCAAGAGAAATGTTTGGCAGCTGTAGTGGGAAGTCATTGGGGCTGTTTTTTGTAAGGTTGAGGCCGGTCTTCCCTTCGTTCTGGGTTGATGCACCCCATTGTCGAGGCTTGTGAATGACCTCTACCTCTTGGACATCTGTATCTGCCCCTGTGAGGTCTCTAAAGTACAGTTTTGTACCTACCATAAATGTGGATGTTAGAGTGCTAATACAGCTACAGTCATAACAGATGGGTTCTCCTGCCGTCAGGCGGGTCCTCGGTCTGCCGAATTCCAAAGTCTAGGTCTGGCATCGGTTGTCGTCGCTTCTTCCCCGACGTCAGTGCGACAGGGGTATAAAGGAACCAGCAGACGCCATTTTCTTCAGTTTTTCTTGCCCCAGATGTCAGGTGCCCCCAGAAGGAAGGCAATAATAATAAATGTGTGATAATGCAGTGCTATATAATCAAAATACAGTAGTTGCAAGCAAATACAATATAAATGAAAACCCCAATCAGGTTTGTATGAGGATGTGTTAGCCTATAGGCCTGCCCCAAGAGGGGAAGGAGGGAGGGAAACCTGGACTGCAGCTGTATTAGCACTCGAACATCTACATTTATGGTAGGTACAAAAAGTACAGTTTTGTACCTACCATAAATGTAGATGTTAGAGGATTCCATTGCTGCAGTCCTGACTATTGGGTATAGTCCGCGTCCCGTCGGCCCGAATACCAGAGTATAAGGCTGACGTCGGTCAGGGCGCATTAGACTGACGTCAGTACGTCAGGGTACTAATGCGCATGACCGACGTCATATCCTCAGTCTTTTCTTGCCCCAGATGTCAGAAGACCCTAAAAAGACAAGTCCCAAAACAACCTGCACCAAAAACATGTATAATATATACAACCATATATACAAAAATATAAGCATGTAAACTCACCTACACAACCACCCCTAAATACAGAGGGGAAGGAGGGAGGGTAAATTGGACTGCAGCAATGGAATCCTCTAACATCTACATTTATGGTAGGTACAAAACTGTACTATGTTCTTCGTCTTCCATTGCTGCAGTCCTGACTATTGGGTAGAATCCCAAAGCAGAGGTAAGGGAGGCTGGCAAATTATAAAGTAGTAGGAGCTGACAATATGCCTTGTAAAACAGCTGTGGCAAAACCAGCCCTAGACTTAGAGTAGATAGGAAGGTGATAATGCCTAGAGAAAGTATGTACTGAACTCCAAGTAGCTGCTTCCAGAATATCCTTAGTTGCCACCCCCCTTAGAAATGCTGTTGAAGTGGCAGTAGCCCTAGTGGAATGAGGCTTAATTCCAGCTGGAATCTCCTTGCCATGATGGGAATAACAAAATGCAATGCAAAAGCCAATCCACCTAGAAATAGTTTGTTTTGACACAGGCTTGCCCTGAGAACTCAAAGCAAAAGAAACAAACAACTGCTGAGACTGCCTAAAATCCTTAGTCCTGCTTAAATAATAACGCAATTGCCTGTGTACATCTAAAGTGTGCAAAATCTTTTCCCCTTTATTTTGAGGATCTGCAAAAGTAGGCAAATGAATAGTTTGGTTTAAAGCCACACTAGAAACCACCTTAGGCATAAAAGAAGGATTAGTGCGTAATGATACCCTATCCTTATGGAAAATCAAAAGGGCTCTACTGCCATAAGGGCCTGCAACTCAGACACCCTTCTTGCAGAAGTAATAGCCAACAGAAAAGCAGTCTTCCATGACAAATATTTCAATTCAGCAGTAGCTGCAGGCTCAAAAGGTTGTAGAGTAAGTTTTCCAACACAAAATTGAGATCCCAAGCAGGAGTAGGAGCTCTCGTGGGGTCTTATATTCTTTGCCCCTCTAAGAAACTGCTTGAACAAAGGATGCGAAAACAAAGGTGGGTCACAATCATAGTGAGCTGAAATTGCTGCAGCATGAATCTTCATGGAAGAGAAGGACAAACCTTTGTCCAACAATTCAGTAAGATATTGAAGAGCCACACTCAAATTAGGCTCTGAAATCTCCAAATTCTTTGCTGTACTCCAAAATAAAAATCTCTTCCATTTTTCTGCGTACACTCTCCTTGTACTAGGTTTTCTAGCTTCCATAATCACATTTAAAACTTGTTGAGGAAGTTGAGACCTGCTGTGTTTCAACACAGAATATGCCAGGCTGTTAGATGAAGAGAGTGAAGCTTGACATTGAGCAGATGACCGTCCTTCTGAGATAAAAGATGAGGAATCAGAGGTAAAGGCCATGGAGGCTCCTTTACCAGACTCCGTAGTAGTGGGTACCAGTGTTGCGAGGCCAATCTGGAGCTATCAAAATCATCCTTGGCCTGTCTTGTCTGACCTTTAATAGTACCTTTGGAAGAAGAGGTAGAGGTGGAAAGGCATACACATGAAGGTTTTTCCAACTGAAAGACAGAGCATCCACTTTCCAAGCTGTGTGATGAAACCCCTTTGTGCAATACTTTGGCAGCTGGTGGTTTAGTGGAGAAGCGAACAGATCTATGTCTGGAGTTCCCCATGACACTGTCAGTTTCTGAAATACATGAAGATCCAGTTTCCACTCGTGGGGATCCATGATTTGTCTGCTTAACACATCTGCTAAGGAGTTCTGTGCTCCTGGCAGAAACCTTGCCTGAAGAGTTAGTTGCAAACTGAGCAGACTCCCATAAAATCATTGCTTCCCTGCCTAGAGGGTAAGAATGTGTTGGCCCTTGCTTGTTGATGTACCACATGACAGTTGTGTTGTCTGTTAGAATCAACACCTGCCCTGGAAGAAGTAACTCCTTGAAAGCCATTAACGCAAACTGGACTGCTAACATCTCCTTCATGTTGATATGTAGATGCTGTAGTCTGGCAGGCCACTTGTCTTGTATCCACTTTCCATTTAGATGAGCTCCCCAAGCAATGTCCGAGGCATCTGTCGTTAAAATCTGACTTGCCTCTGGCCGGGTCACAGAGAGTCCCTTGTTTAGGTGACATTCCTGAGCCCACCACATAAATTCTTTTTGAAGGCAAGGTATTATTTGAATGACAGTGTCCAAATCCTGGCAGTGCTGTGTCCATACATTTTTGAGATACCATTGTAGCTTCCTCATATGCAGTTTGGCATTGGGAAGCACCAGAATACAAGATGCCATGAACCCTAATGCTTGAAGGACTGTCCTTGCAGTCAGCACGGACTGATGAGATAGTTGATGGAAGTAAAGTGACAGACTCTTTTGTTTGTCCGGGGTTAAAAAGGCCATCTGGGCTGCTGTATTCAGTCTCACCCAGAAAGCACATGTCTTGAGAGGGTACTAGACTGGACTTTATTTCGTTCACAGAATACCCTAGGCATCTTAGCACTGCTATAACAAATTCGAGATGCTGTAGAAGGTCTTCCTTTTCTTGAGCCAGAATCAGGCAGTCGTCCAAGTAAGGATAGATTTGAATTCCTTGAAGCCTGAAGTAAGCTATCACTGGAGCCAGAACCTTTGTGAATACTCTGGGCGCAGTAGATAAGCCAAAGGGCAATGCAGAGAACTGATAATGAGAATTTCCAGCTCGAAACCGCAGATACTTTCTGCAACTTAGCCTTATAGGCACATGAAGGTAAGCTTCTTGAGATCTAAAGTTACCATCCAGTGATCTTTGCCCAGCAGAGGTAAAAGCTGTTGTAACGTCAACATCTTGAACTTGGGAATGTCCAAAAACGTGTTGAGGAGAGATAAATCCAAAATTGGTCTCCACGTGTTCCCCTTCTTTGGTACAAGGAACAGGCGAGAATAAAATCCTAGGCCCCTCTCTGACACAGGGACTGGCTGAATGGCCCCTATGTGAAGTAACTGTAAAACTTGCTTGTGAGCCTCTTTTCTTTGTAGAGGAGGAACGTCTGGCATGCCTTTGAAAGGGGGCATTGTATGGAAATAAAATCTGTAACCGTGGTGAATGATATCCAACACCCATTTGTCTTGAGTAATTAAATCCCAATTTTCTTTGAAAAGAGACAGTCTTCCCCCCAAAGGAGCTGCCAGACGAGAATCTGCTGGCAGCTGAAAAAACAGGTCATTGGGTCTGTTTGAAAGGACTGACCCCTGCCCTCACCAGAAGTCTGAGCAGGTGAACTCCCTGTTCTAGGCCTAAAAGAACCTTGAGCCCTGCCCCTACCACGTCTAGACCTACCCCTAGACTGAGAATCATAAGCAGGATATGTCCACCCCTTAGCAGGCCAATTTCTACTAAACTTCGGAGGCTGCACCTGCAAAAAAATCTTTAACAGTTTGCATAGACTTAGCTTTGTCCTCCATTTTCTTTAAAACAGCTTCCACAGGCGAACCAAACAACACATCAGACTGTAAAGGAGCATCCAAAATCCTTGTCTTAACATGCTCAGCTAAATACTGATCCTTCAACCAGGCATGCCTGCGAAGAACAGAACTGGTAGCAGCCACCCTCGAGGAGGCCTGTACAGCATCAAAACCACATTGCAAAGAATGCTTACCCACTTGTTCAGACACATGAACCAAATCCAGCAACTCTTTACACTCAATACCTTCCGCCAAAGCATCCACCTTAGATTTCAATTGTGAAAGGAGATAATTCTGATATTTTAACATGTGAAACTGACAATTCAAAGCTCTCATGGCTAGAGTGGAAGAAGTATACACTTTCTTTCCCCACCTATCCAAAGCCCTTGCCTCTTTATCAGTGGGGACAGGATTTTTAACCACAGAAGCCTTTACACCCTTAGGCCCTTGAGAAATAGTTTCTGGGTCCGCCCTAGGACTCTTAAACAAATATTTATGAGCTTGGGCACCCTATAATACCTATCAGGCTTAACAGGAGCAGGAGGCAAAGAGTCAGGGTTCAGGGAAGCCTCTGCAAAACATCTTCCACCACATTCAACACAGGAGGAATAGCTAAAGGCCTATGCTGGGGTAAAACAAGAACTCCTAAGCCTTTTCCTGGAGTCAGAATAATCCTGGCCTTCCCATTTAAAGTGCTCCCTCATGGAATGCAAAGTCTCTGAAAATGAGAAATCCTCAGGTGGAGGCGCTGTAGGAGTGGAATCATCCACATCAGAATCAGAATAGGTAGGATACTCCTGCAAATCTTCCACAGAAGATTCTGAAGCCTCTGAACACTGTTCAAAACTATCAAACTCGGTTCCACCCTAGGCCTCTTATCAGGCGGGGATAGAACCCTAATCATAGTAATCAAATCTTCTGCCATTTTAAGCATATGTTTCTTAGGTACAGAACCTGAAACGCTAGGAGAAGCCCCACTGAAGCTGAAGTAGGCCTACCTCTCAAAGAAGTTTTGGCAACAGAAGGAGAGGCCCTAACTACCTTGGGAAGAGAGGGAAGAACAGTCACCTGAGAAGCCCCTCAGCCTGGCCTACCTCCTGAGAAGGCACATCCTGTAAGAGTATAGTTTCTGCCTGGGACTCCATGGAAACTCCTGGCAAAACCTCCGGCTCCACTGAGCCTTCTAAAGAACCGGCGTCCGGGACTGCGGTTCCTCAACCCTAGGCTTCACTGTTTTATCCTTGCGCTTCTTGGAGGAAGGCGTCGGAGCATCCGACGGCATTTTATAATTGCAACGCTTCCCAAACACTAGCCTGGCACAGTCTAACCTCCTCTTAATAGTGCGTTTGTTAAACCTAGCACAAGAGCGGCAACCAACAACGTCGTGCTCAGGCCCTAAACAAGGTATACACAAGGTATGATAATCCCTATGAGGTATCTGTTTCCCACAAGAAATACAGTTATTCACTTTTTCTGACATCCGGTAAAATACTGAGGCAAGAAAAAACTAAAATGTTCCCCAACGGGGTACTTACCAACTCTGTTTCGGTCTGAAACTCCGGTTTCGGAAATATTTCAGTACGCCAACCTGCACTCGCAAAACTGCTTCTGCATCGGACCATGCGGCAAAAAAGACTGAGGATATGACGTCGGTCATGCGCATTAGTACCCTGACGTACTGACGTCAGTCTAATGCGCCCTGACCGACGTCAGCCTTATACTCTGGTATTCGGGCCGACGGGATGCGGACTATACCCAATAGTCAGGACTGCAGCAATGGAAGACGAAGAACATCTGTACTATGTTCATCGTGCATACAGCTGCAGTCATAACAGATGGGTAGAATCCCAAAGCTAAGAAAGGGGTGGTAGGCACTAGTTAGAACTAGGAGCCAAAATGCCCTGCAAGACTGCAGTGGCAAAGTCTGCTCTAGATTTGGAGTATAATGGTAGGTTGTAGTGCTTGGAGAAGGTATGCACAGAACTCCAAGTGGCTGCTTCCAAAATATCCTTGGTAGGAACTCCTCTGAGGAAGGCTGCAAAGGTGGCTGTGGCCCTGGTGGAATGAGTTCTAATGCCTGTAGGAACAGTTTTGCCATGAAAGGAATAGCAAAAGCGTATGCAGTGGGCTATCCATTTTGAGATTGTTTGGAAATTGGCTTCCCTTGAGTTCCTACCACATAGGCCACAAAGAGCTGTTCTGATTTTCTGAAAGGCTTTGTTCTGTCCAAATAATAACGCAGCTGTTTGTGGATGTCCAAGGAATGTAGTAATCTCTCCCCTTTGTTCTGAAGATTAGGATAAAAAGTAGGTAAATGTATGGCCTGATTTAAAGCTACCCTGGATACCACTTTAGGCATAAAGGACGGGTTGGTTCATAAGGAAACTCTGTCCTGATGGAAGATAAAAGGCTTGACAGCCATGAGAGCCTGTAGTTCTGTAACTCTACGAGCTGAGGTGACAGCCAGAAGGAAAGCTGTTTTCCAGGACAAATATTGCAAATTTGATGAGGCAGCTGGCTCAAGGGGAGGCAAGGTGAATTTTTCCAGAATGAAATTAAGATCCCAAGCAGATATTGGTTGTTTCCTTGGAGGCCTTAAATTCTTAGCCCCTCTGAGGAACTGTCTTAAGAGGGGGTGACAGAATAAAGGTGGATCAGTGTTGTATTCTGCAGAAATGGCTGAGGCATGTATTTTGATGGAGGAGAAAGTCCACTGCTTAGCAGTTCAGCCAAATATTGTAGTATTTGAGATAAATTCAGTTTTCCAGGATCCTGGCCCTTTTTTCTCATTCCAGACACAAAAACTTTTCCATTTTGCGGAGTAAGCTTTTCTAGTTGATGACCTTCTGGCCTCCAAAATGACATCCTGCACCTCCTTCGAGAGTAGGGCTTGTTGTGATGCTAAGGAATCTTCCATGCGGCTAGATTGAGTGTTTTTAGCTGGCTGTGAAGAGTTTTGAAACTGTGCTGAGTCAGAAGAGGCATTAGAGGCAGGGTCCATGGTGGGGAATGCATCAGGCTCCTCAGGAGTGGGTACCAGTGTTGCCTTGGCCAGTCCGGAGCAATGAGAATCATCTTTAGTCTATCTGCTTTGGTCTTTTAAATAGAACTTTGGGCAGCAGAGGAAGAGGAGGGAAGGCATACTGTCATTGATGTCCAACTGAAAGAAAGAGCGTCCACTCTCCAGGCCTTTGGATGGAAGATCCTTGAGCAGAATTTTGTCAATTGATTCTTGTGGGAGGCAAAGAGATCTATGTCTGGCCTTCCCCATTCTTGGATTATTTCTGTAAAAACTTTTGGATGCAATTTCCGTTCGTGTGGATCTGTCATATTCCTGCTTAGGGTGTCTGCCAGCGTGTTTTCCTTGCCTGGCAAGTACTGTGCTTGTAGTTCCATTTGTAAGTCCATTGCCATGTTCCAAAGTGACATGGCCAGTTTGCATAGGGGTAACAATGTGTTCCTCCCCGTTTGTTTGTGCCACAACTGTGGTGCTGTCCGTTCTTAATAGCTGACCTGGTTGTAGAAGGTCCTTGAAAGCTACAACAGCATTACTGCTAGCATTTCTTTTTGATTGATGTGAAGGTGCTTTTCTTTTTGGCACCATTTGCCCTGAATGCACCGATCTGTCATGTGCGCCCCCCAAGAGTAGTCAGAGGCGTCTGTTGTGATGACTTGATTTGCTTGAGGCTTGCTGAATGGAAGACCTGCGTTTGTTTGGCATGCTTGAGCCCACCACAGAAATTCCTTTTGCAGACATGGAATTAGTGGTATTACTGTTTCCAAACTGTGGCTGTGTTGAGACCATATGTTTTTCGGGTACCACTGTAGTTTCCTCATATGCAGCTTCGCACATGGGATTAGTAAGATGCAAGATGCCATGAATCCCAGAGCCTGCAGGATTTTCCTTGCAGTCAGCCTGGTGCAATTTGCTAGTGTTCTGAAGTATTGTATTAGTTGCCCCTGCTTCTCTGGCGTGAGGTAGGCCATCTGGGTGTTTGTGTCCAAATTAGCACCCAGGAAAATTATCTTCCGAGAGGGTATTAGCCTTGATTTCTTTTTGTTGACTGTGTATCCCAGAGAGTTCAATAACATTATTACATAAGCCAGATGTTTCAGAAGAATGTGCTTGCCGTCCGCTTGGATCAGGCAGTCGTCCAAATAGGGGTATATTTGTATCCCTTGAAGTCTGCAGTAGGCAATTACTGATGCCAGGCATTTCGTGAATACTCTGGGCGCAGTAGATAAGCCAAAGGGCAATGCAGAGAATTGATAATGGGTTGAACCTGCAAGAAATCTGAGGTATCTTCTGCAATTTTGTCTGATTGGGACATGCAGGTATGCCTCCTTGAGGTCCAATGTTACCAGCCAAGACTCCTTGCCCAGCATGGGAAGAAGTTGCTGTAGAGTGAGCATCTTGAATTTTGGTACGAGTAGAAATGTGTTTAGGATGGATAGATCCAAAATAGGTCTCCAATCTTTTCCCTTCCTTGGCACCAGAAATAGCCTGGAATAAAAACCTTGACCTTGTTCGTGCGTAGGTACCTCAAATAGCTTTCATGTTTATGAGATCTGTAATTTGCTTTTGTGCCTCTGCCCTTTGTGTGGCAGGTTGGGCATGCCTCATTTTTGGAAGGGTATGAAAATGGAATTTGTACCCTCTGTTTATAATGTCCAGGATCCATTTGTCCTTTGTGACATGCCAATTTTTTGAAAATAATGCCAGCTTTCCTCCTAAGGGGGCTGCCATTTGAGACCTGGTTGGCATGCAAAGGGGAAGTCATTGGGTTTGCTTTCTGAAAGATTGCGAGTTGTCCTCACCACCTCTGTGTAGGAGCTTGCCATTGTCTGCCTCTATACGATCCTTGGGATTGTCCTCTGCTCCTCGGGCGCCTGTATCTGCCTCTTTGGGGTCTGTCTGTGGCAGGAAAGGACCAGTTTTTGGAAGGCCAATTTCTGCTAAAACGTGGGGGTTGAACCTGTAGAAATTCTTTCACAGTTTGCATTGATTTAGCCTTTTCCTCCATTTTCCTTAATACCTCTTCAGCATTAGCACCAAATAGTACATCCTTTTGAAGAGGGGCGTCTAGTAATTTAGCTTTGACATGATCAGGCAAGGCTTGTTCCTTGAGCCAGGCATGCCTACGTATGACTGATCCTGTAACAGCAGCTCTACATGAGGCCTCTAGAGCATCAAAACCACATTGTAAGGTATGCTTACCCACTTGTTCTGCACTATGCATCAAATCCTATAACTCCTTTAAGTCTGGTTGTTCAGGTTGTGACATTTTACTCTTCAAAACTGTTGGTAGTTTAGCATATGAAACTGACAGTTTAAGGCCCTCATGGATAAGGTAGCCGAGGTATATACCTTTTTTCCCCACCTTTCTAAGGATCTGGAATCTCTCTCGGAAAGCAATGGATTTTTGGCAATGGAGGCCTTAACTCCCTTGGGGCCCTGTGAGATTGTTTCTGGGTCAGCAGCATGGCTTTTGTAAAGAAATTGGTGAGAATCAGGAACCCTGTAGTACCAGTCAGGCTTAACTGGAGCTGGAGGTAGAGAGTCCAGGTTAAGGAAGGCCTCCGAGTAATCATCTAGGATGTCCAAGACAGGAGGTATAGCCAGAGGCCTATGCTGAGGTAACAAGAGAAATTCCCTGAGCCTTTTCTTTGAATCTGAATAATCCTAGCCTTCCCAGTGGAAGTGTTCCCTTAAGGTATGCAAAGTTTCCCCAAATGAGTAATCCTCTGGGGGGATACAGAAGGGATGGACTCCTCCGCATCAGAGTCTTCAAAAGGGGAGTAAGAATGTTCCTCATCATCAGGGTGCTCTGAAATAATGGAGCCCTGATCAGAGGGGGAATCTTCCTCCACTCTGGGCCTTTTGTCCAGTGGGGGCTGAGAACCTCTGATTAGAGTAATTAAATCCTCAGCCATTTTAAGCATCTGTTTCTTAGGCATGGGGCCTGGAGATGGGCCCTGTGTAGCTGGTCTCAGAGTGCATGGTTGCTTTAGACTTTGTGAAAGCCTTGATGGAGAAAGAAGAGGAAGGTCTGAAGACACCTTGAGTGGAGGTGGACCTGTCCACATTCTCAGTTTCAACGCCAAGAGTGGCTTCGGTATCTGTAGTCTGGGTCGAGGAGCCTGCGACCTCGGGCACAGGAGACACCGTCAAAGAAGTGTCGTCGGTAATCAGGGGCTGCCTAGGCGCCTCACTGAGAACTGGACCAAGTGTAGTCAGCTTTGGCGTGGTGTCGGTAGAGGCAGCGGACCTAGTGTGTTGGTCCTTATCTTTGTGTTTTTTTAGACAAAACCGGAGTCGGAGTATCTGATGACATAGAATAGTTAAATGCTTTCCCAAAATAATGCTGGGCGGACTCCGCCCGACGCTTAGTGTGTTTGTTGAATGTAGCACAAAAGCGACAGACCAAGACATCGTGGTCTGGGCCTAAACAAGGTATACAGAGGGAATGGAAATCCTTATGCGGTATTTGCTTCACACAAGAAATACAATTAACTTTGTCTGACATCGGTCTGAGGCAAGAAAAATTCCCCCATCGGGGTACTTAGTTTTTAAGACGACTTCGGTTTCCAAATTTCGTAATATCAGGAGCTGGCCGACCGGCACTTGCGAACTGCTTCTGCTTCGGGCACCGCGCGGCAAGAAAGACTGAAGAAAATGGTGTCGGCTGGTCCCTTTATACCCCCTGTCGCACTGACGTCAGGGAAGAAGCGACGCCGGACCTAGACTTTGGAATTCGGCCAACCGAGGACCCGCCTGACGGCAGGAGAACCCATCTGTTATGACTGCAGCTGTATGCACGATGAACATCTGGAAAGGACCAATTCTTTGTTGGCCAATTTCTGCTAAATCGAGGAGGCTGAACCTGTAAGAAATCCTTCACGGTTTGCATAGATTTTGCCTTATCCTCCATTTTCTTTAATACCTCTTCTGCCTCAACTCCAAATAAAACATCCTGCCGCAAAGGTGCATCCAATAATTTTGCTTTAACATGTTCTGGTAACGTCTGTTCTTTTAACCAAGCATGTCTTCCAATGACAGAACCTGTAACTGCTGCTCTACAGGAGTCCACTAATGAATCAAAACCACATTGCAAAGTATGTTTTCCCACTTGTTCAGCTGCATGCAATAAATCCTGCATTTCTTTATAATTAGGAGGATCTGAGTTTAGAAGCATTTTTTGTTTCAACTGAGACATCAGATATTGCTGACATTTTAGCATGTGAAACTTGCAATTTAAGGCCCTCATTGCTAAAGTTGCAGATGTATATACTTTCTTCCCCCATCTGTCTAATGCTTTGGAATCTGTCAGAGTACTGGGTTCTTTGCTGAGGAGACCTTTACCCCTTTGGGGCCCTGAGAAACAGTTTCAGGGTCAGCAGCAGGGCTTTTATAAAGAAATTTGTGAGAGTCAGGGACTCTGTAGTATCTTGTCTGGCTTAACTGGAGCAGGAGGTAAATACAGATTTAAAATGGATTCGGTGTAATCATCCACAATATCCAACACTGGTGGAATAGCAAGGGGTCTGTGTTGAGGTAGTAAAAGGAAATCTGAGCCTTTTCTTGACTCTGAATAATCCTGGCCCCCCCAATAGAAATGCTCCCTCATGGTATGCAAAGTTTCCCCAAAGGAGTAGTCCTCTGGCGGAGAGGCTGAAGGAATGGATTCCTCAGCATTAGAATCCTCATAGGGGGGTAAAGAGTATCCTAGGTCTAAGGATGACTCTGGAGATGGATACCTGGTTGGAGGAGTCAGTCTGCATCCTGTCTAGGCCTTTTATCAGGAGGGGGATGGGACCCCCTGATCATTGAGATTAGGTCTTTAGCCATTTTGAGCATTTGTTTCTTAGGCATGTAGGCCTGTCCTGGTGAATGTTGAATTTGTTTCTTTGTTTTTAAAGGAGTTTTAGACTTGGAAGAAGATTTAATAGAGTAGGTCTGAATACACCCTTTGAAGCTACGGGTTGCTCAGCTACTCCGGATCCCTCTGAAGGGTTAGCCTCTGTAGGCTGTAAATCTGGTGCGTCCGAAGGCCCAGCCATCTCCACGTGGGCGGCCTGAGGTTCTAAAGTAACGGTAAGGGGCTGCGAAGGTGCCTCGCTGAAAACCGGAGAACCGGCGGCTGGCCTAGAAAAGGCTTCATCAGTTTTGGGCCTCGGATGCCTGTCCTTGTCCGATTCCGGTCATCGGTAGTTCCGACAGCATGGTATAATTGAATTTTCTACCAAAATAATGTCTGTCAAAATCAAACCGACATTTAATAGTGCGCTTGTTAAACCTAGCACAAAACAGACAACCTGTGATGTTATGGTCTGGGCCTAGGCATGGGATACAATAAGAATAGAAATCCTTATGAGGTATTTGCTTCCCACAAGAAATACAGTTAACTTTTACTGACATCGGCCTGAGGCAAGAAAAAGTTTCCCCAACAGGGTACTTAGCTTTGTAGAAGACTTCGGTTCTGGATTCGGAATGAAAATCTCAGGAGTCTGCAGACTGGCACTTGTGAACTGCTTGTGAACTGCTTTTGCTTCGGGCACCATGCGGCAAGAAAGACTGAAGACAATGACATCTGCTGCATCTTGTATACCCCTGTCACACTGACGTCAGGGAAGAGGCGATGGCAACAGACGCCGGACCAAGACGTTGGAACTCAGGCCAACTGAGGGACCGCCTGACAGCAGGATAACCCAAGTGCAATGACTGCAGCAGTGTAACACGAACGTCTGCTTATACTTCGGGCACCGCGCAGCAAGAAAGACTGATGTAATGGCGTTGGCTGCATGTTTTATACCCCTGATGACCTGACGTCATGGAAGAGACAGCATCAGACGCAAGAATGGAAGACTGATATTCAGGCCGGCTGATGGCTACCTGCAGGCAGATAACCCAAATGTAGCGACTGCAACAGTGAAACACGAAGAACATCCTGCATCCATCTTTGTCGAACAGAAATTGAAAGCTATACTATCCAAAGCCACTACAGTACTGAGAAACAACTCAGTTTCTTAAGACTCTCTCTCATTACATCTGGTCTGTTGGAAAAATAAATTTTCGGATGGTTACTATAGATGTTAAAAGTTTATTCACAGTTATACCCAATGACTTTGGGATTGAATCAGTCATACAATTTCTTAGGCGAGAAACGGCCTTTGACAATAATACAGTCCATCTGATATGCTGCCCGTTAGAGATAATCTTGGAAAACTATTTTGTATGGGAATAAATACTACCTACAGAGATGGGGAGCTGCGGAAGGGCACCATCCATCAACAGCTATTCTAATATAGTAATGGCCAAATGGGAATGCGACTCGTGAGAACAATCCTTGGAGAAGACTTATCACACTACAACAGTTTTGTATACAATACATTTTTTTCTCCGGCAAGGTAGTGAAGGACAACTGATGAACTTTTCTGATTTAAATAAGACCACCTCGTTTGAGTTTGCAGTTCACAGCTCCATGGAATAGATCAGATTCTTGGATGTGATTTTACATAAAGGGGCAGATGGGAAGCTTGATACTTTATAGAAAAATTTTTTGGAGGAACCACGTGTGCATAGGACAAGTACGCACCCTAAGTGTTTCCACATGTTGTCAAAGGACAATTTCTTAGAACTTTTAGAACATGCACCAGTGAGCAACATTATGAGAATGAGACAATGCCTGAAGGAATATTTTGTAAGTAGTGGCTATAAGCAAAGAGAAATACATGAAGCAATGTTGGAAACTGAAGCTTAACTGCATACTAGTGGCCAACCATATTTTATGGAAAGGGGTGAGCAAAGGATGTCTGGGATGTTTTGAATGTCACCAATTCTACAGAAGGCCTAAGTTGCTCTCTTACACATAGCAATGATGTTAGAAAAGTCTGCCAGATTATAAGAAATAACTGGAAGATTTGCAGCAGACGATAGTATCAAAGATATTGTGGGTGAAATTCTCAGGTTTTAACAAGAAAAATCTGAAAAGGTTTATGCAGGGATATGAGTTTTAATAAGACTGCCTCAGCATCAATGCAAACTGGTATTTTTCCTTGCAGGAAATGCAAAGCCTGCAGTTGTATCGATTCTAAGAATAGTTTTCAGCACCCCATAACTGGGAGAATTTTTCATCTAAGGATGTATGCAGATTGTTCCACAAAGAATGTGATGTATATTGCTATATGCGACTCGTGCAGTAGTTAGCAAGACAAACAGATCACTCAAAGATCAGATCTTGCAACATCTCAGTGACATTAGGCTTTGTAACAGAACTAATGCCTTATTTCAGCATTTCAGTTCATGCTGGACAGTTTTTGCTTTATGGTATTGGAAATTGTTTCTCAAAACTTAAGAGGTGGAGATCTGAAACAGAACAGTGTCCACTGAAGCACGCTGGATAGTGGATTTGCACGCAAATAAACTGCCTGGATTAAATAAGGTGTCTAAAACCGGTGTTGAAAGGGAAGAAATTAGAGAATTTTACTGGGTGAAGCAATACTGGGACTCTCTAAAAATGAAGATGTTGTGGTTTCTATTAAGATCTGATGAAAGTAAACATCAAAAGTGCTTCTGTTTTATTTCATTTTAATTATATTCTGTACGATGTGATTAAAGTTTTACTTATTTTATTCTTACTGTGGGACCTACTCACTGTGGTGTCTGCTCAACTTGTGTTTGCTTGTTTTGTTTGTTCAGTTAACTGCTTTTGCAGTTCCTGGAGAGTTTGTCTCGTTTAATACATTTTTTGAGCAAGATCAATGTTGCCATAGAATTCCTGAAATACAGGAATCAGCCACAAACTGGTGCTTGCCTGACTGATCAGACTCTGATATCTGGGAATATAGGGGTGCAGCAAGACTTTAAATCTGTCTCAGAAATGACAGTTAGCACCCTATTCTGTTCCTTTCTGCTCAGAACTTGAAGGCCAGCAGGCAGAGAATAAGGCCCAGCAGGAGGAATGCCACTGGTTTTCAGACGTGTGACCTGGTGTCCTACTACCGTAGATCAGATAAACTGGTGGGTGGGAAGGAATACTGCAACATGGAAGAGAAAGACATCTATGGTTATGGCAAGATTTTACACAACTATTCTATGTTCTCCTATTCCTATGTTGCAGTATTCTAGTTGTGGGAGCGTACCACAGCTTATGCGGATGAGAGGGTGGTGGTAGTAGTTGAAAAAGATTCTAGAAATCCCTACAGGATTGCCCTGGCGAATCCTGTCCGAGCTCTGGAAACTTGGTCAAGTTTGTAATGTTTGGTGAAAGTGTGGATAGTGGATCATGTGGCTGTTTCCATTATGGATGCCGTGTCTAGACCTTTCGTGGATGCCCAGGAGGTGGCCACAGCTCTAGTGGAATGGGCCTTTACTCCCACTGGAGGTTCCTTTCCATGAAGGGAGTAACAGAGGCAAATAGTTTTCCTGATCCAGCATGCGATGGTTTGCTTGGAGACTGCCTTGCACAGGGCTCTGGGGTGAAAGGAGACAGAGCGGTTTAGTTTTCCTAATGGTTTTGGTTTTGTCCAGGTAGAACCCTTAGTTGCCTATGCACGTCCAAGGAGTGCAGAATCCTCCCCCCTTCATTAGTGGGGGGGAGGGAAAGAAAGTGGGTAGACAGATTGGTTTAGAGACAAGTCATTGTCCACCTTGGGCATAAGAGGGATTGGTTCTCAGGGTTACTGTCTTTGTGGAATAGGGTGTACGGGGGACAGGCCATTAAGCCCTTCAACTCTGACACCCTTCTGGCTGAAGTGATAGCCACCAGAAGGACAGTCTTCCATGTACACATCTGTAGGGAAGAGAACCCAGACTGTTTCAAAAGGATGCTGGGTTAGTTTCGTTAAAATGTAGTTAAGGTCCCAGGGTGGAGGGATAGGTTTCTTTGGTGGTCTCATGTGTAAGACCCCTTTAAGGAAGAGCTTTACATAGAGACTGGCTAGCAAGGGGGGTGTCAAGGGGCAGGCTGATATAGCATAAAGGTGTACTTTTACAGAAGAATAAGTGTCCACTTAATCAGTTGACACACGTAATACAGAACCAGGGGGACCTCAGCAGAGCAAGGGTCCCTTCCCTTGTGCAGACACCATTTTGTACATCTTTCCCACTTAGTCAGGTAAGATTTTCTGGTGGTAGGTTTCCATGCCTCCCTTAGGACAGAAAGGAGGTCCTCTGAGTAGTGGTGTCTGAAGGGGATCAAAAGTCTATCACCCACAGAGTCGTGGATAACATCTGTAAGTGTGGGTGTAGGAGAGTTCCTTTGTCTTGTGTCAGTAGGTTCACCTTGCAGGGTAACAGTGATTGCCCTTGGCCAGTAGGGAGTCAAAGATTTTTGGTTTGTCCCTCTGTATTTTTTAGGAGGATTTTCTGAATCAGTGGGAATGGGTGTGTGTGTGTGTGTGTGGGGGGGGGGGGGGGCATAAAGGAACTTCCCCTTCCAAGAGATGCTTGAAAGCGTTCACTCTCCATGCTAGAGGGGAGTAGGTTTTTGAGCAGAAGGTCTGCAGCTGCCTTTTCTGGGAGGAGGCAAAAAGGTCCATTTGTGGAGCACCCCACTGGTGGACTGTCTAGGAAGATCGCCCTGTTCAGCATCCATTCATGCTGCTCAAGAGATCTGCTTGGTGGTTGTCCTGTGAGGGGATGTAGCCCACCTGCAGGACTAGGTTGTGGCGAGAGGCTGGGTCCCATATCAGCAGGGTTAGTCTGCATAGCTGATGGGTCTTTGCTCTTCCCTGTTTGAGGTACCACACGACCGTGGTGTTGTCGGTCAATATCAAGAGGACACCTGGAACTAGAAGGGGAATAAAGGTTTTTTAGAGCTAAAAAGACAGCTGTCATTTCCCCGATATTGATGTGCTTGGCCTGTAGAGAGGAATGTCACTTTTCTTGAATCCTGTAGGAAGTATGAATTGTTTGGGTTGGGGTGGGGGGTTGTAGTGGGAGCCCCAGGTTTAGTTGGACTTACTGGACACATCAGTTGATTTCTGTCTTTAGACAGGAACGGGAATGACTTGCTCTACATGATGTAGGTGTTGGTCCCAGATGCTTTTGAGGTACCACTGCAGCTTGCGCATGTGCATTCTTGCCAGTGTTAACATGGGGATATAGTAGCTGCCATTAAACCCAGGAAACTGAGAAATTGACTTGCCATCACCTTCTGGGATAGTAGGGTTTCCTGGAAGTGGGAAGTCGGGGAAAAACCCTTGTCCTGTGGGAGAAAGGCACTCATTTTTGTCTGTTCTGATTCTGCAGCCTACGAAAATCTTGTCCTGGCCTGGGATCAGGGAGGATTTCGGAAGGTTGATTGTGAACCCTAGATTCTGCAAAAGGGACATTGTGAAGTGTAGGTGCCTTGACAGAGTATCTCTGGACTCTGCCAGTATCCGGATGTCATCCAGATAAGGGTAAATCTGGATTCCCCGAGTTCTGCAGAAGGCAATTGCTGGGGCTAGGCACTTTGTAAAGACTCTGGGGAGGGGGGCATGGGTAAACCAAAGGGCACAGCAGTAAATTGGAAATGAGAGGAAGGGTCAAAGAAACGCAGGAATTGTCTGTGGGAAATCCTGAATGGTATGTGTAGGTAGGCCTCCTTTAGGTCCACGGTGGCCATGAAAGCTTTGGCTGGAATTAGAGGCAGCAGGGTGGAGAGGGAAAGCATTTTGAAGGAGGGTAGCTGAAGGTGAAGATTCAGGTAGGACAGGTCCAAGATGGGTCCCCAGGGCCCATTTTTTTGGGTACCAGGAAGAGACCAGAGTAGAAACCCTTTCCTTGTCCTGACGGGACAGGTTCTATGGTACCTAGCTTTAGAAGGTCTGTCAGAACTTGTGGCATGAGATGGGCCTGTTTTCTTGGGGGAAATGGAATGCCTTTCCTGGGTGTTTTCTTTCCAGGATAGGAAGTATCCTTTTTGGACAACAGTTGAGACCCATTGGTCTGTGGTGAGGGATTGTCAAAGGGGGAGACCGTAGGAAAGGTGTGCCAACATGGGTAGGTGGACAAGGCAGTCACCAATTACTGGGGCCTCCTCTGTCCTGAAAGAATTGTCTGGGTTGATGAGGTGGAGCAGAAGGTCTGGCCGTGGTGGGTCTTCCAGCCCCTCTTCTAGATCTGGAAGAGGAGGCAGAAGTCTGAGGATTAAGCCTCACAAAGGTGGCTTTAGCAGGGTAGTTCATGTAATACTTGGGAATGAGGGACACCAGAAGATGCTTAATGTCCAGTAGTTCTTTACTTTTTTCCTGCAGATTCTTAGAGGTCTGGAGATTGTGGTCCAGTGGGCATCCAAGATCTTGGACTTGAAATCCTCTGGTAGGTTCTGAAGTCTTAGCCATGAATAACTCCTGAGGACAGAAGCAGATGCTACAGATCTGGCAAGATGGTTCTGCAGCATTGTAGCTGCATCTGATGGAGTGCCTGGCTACCTGTTGGGCCAAGGACAGCTTGGAGGCAATGTCAGTCTTAATGGGACTGTTAGGCAAAGATGCCAGCAAGGAGGAGGCTTGAGAATCTAAGTCTAGAGCATACTTAGTCATGTGGGTCTAAATTTATGGCTCTGAAAGTCAAAGTGGAGGATGTGTATACCTTCTTTCTCATCCTATCCATATACTTGCTATATTTACCAGTGGGAAGGAGGGAAGCAGAAAGCAGCAGTCTAGATTGCTTATCTGCAGTGGTGGCAATCACAGCTAGGTCCACCATGGGTGGTTTAACCAGGAATTTCTGGTCCTCTGGTACTTTATAGAAGCGGTCAGGCACTTGGGGGCTGGAGGCTGGGAGTCTAGAGCCTTAAAAAGCTGAGTTGAAGGCATCCGAGTAAGCAGGTAGAACAGGAGGAACCGGCGAAGGGAATGGTGATTCTACTTGCAGAAGCTCAAAGTATCTTTTTTTGTGCATCAGTCATTTGGGGTGTATTCCACTTAAAGTAATCCCTCACCTTGGTGATGGTCTCACCAAACATAATATCCCCAGGAGAAGAACCCCCCTTCCACAGATTCCTCATCAGGAGAGTATTACTTCTGTGGGAAGCAATCTGGGATGCATATGAAATGGAATCCTCTGAGGAAGAGAAGAATCATGCTCTTCTTCCTTGACTTGAGAGGTCATGGGTGGGAGGGAAGAAGCAGGCCTAGGGCTCAATACAGGCAGAGTGGAGGGGGCTGAGGCTGAAGGCCTGCATGACAGATGAAAGCCTGTCAGTCTGGTATGGCGTCTGTAGAGAAGGAGGTATGCTTAGTTTTCTGCTGCTTTTTGGCCGGGTTGGAAGTAGGGAGTGGCCTGGTGTCAGGTTTGAAGATTAATACATCCAAAGTCTCCTGGTTGGAGGTACCACCGAAACTGGTTCCCCCTCGACATCAACGGTAGTCATTGTCTGGGCAAGCTCTGAGGACGTGCTGGTCATCGGCTGTGCAACTACTTCAAGGGATGTCATTGCAGTCAACGGATCCACTGAGCGCACCTCAACCACTACAATAGCCAGTTGGCGGTGCGTCGGGAAGCGGAGCAGCAGGCAAGGAAGGCCTAGGAATCTTGGCCTTCTTGCAGAGGTTCGGGTGCAGCCTCCGATGCAGGATCCATTCTAAGGGCCACCTGCTTAAGGCGCTGGTTTTCAAGGTAGAGCTTTAAAGTGACCAGGCGGCTGCAAAGGGTCTTCGGCACAAAAGATTGACAAATTGCGCAGCAGTGATAGTGTTCCCAGGCCTAAGCAAACACACCTATCATGGGCGTCCTTATGGGGTATCTAGCACCCACACTGGCACTTTCCCTTTTCACCAATCAGCTAAAGGCTACAACCACGAAGCCTAAGCAATAATCGGCAGAATAAGAAAAATAGAAACACAAGGGGTTACTTATCCAAGATGCTACGTCTGAAGTGATCGTACGATGTGAAGGTAGTCTGCAGCTGAAAAGTTCCAAGGATTTGCGTGCAGAGGTCACATTTAAGGCCCCTGGTTTATGGGCTTACGTGCGACATCCACACACTGCAACAGCCAAGCTGAAGCTTTTGTACAGGAGCCGACGTGCGAGTCACCAGAGGGCAGGAAATCCCACAACTAGAATACTGCAACATAGGAATAGGAGAACATCATATTCAATTATTATGGAAAAACACCTACAGTCCAGGCCTATGTTACAGCATTGTACAACAAAATGGGCAGCTGGTGATTTGCATGATGCAAACCAATCCACTCCACCAGTTATGTCAGTTGTCAGGAAGCACGGGTTTAGTCTCCATTTGTGGTTCATCAAGTCTTCAGGTCAGTTTGCTGTGCTAACGTACTGCAAAGGCACTGCTTTTAAGTTTCTGGTTGCCCTAACCACTAGATACTACACCTGTACTGGTGGGCTACATAAGCACTAATTTATTTCTTCCTAGAGTTTTAGATCACATTATCAAAGTATTGAATGTGGTGAGAAGAGAGACTCTGTGGTTTCCACTGGACTTTGACTTGACAGCAAGTAATATTGCCAACTTTACCTTTAGAGTGATAAAACCAAGCTCCCTAAACTAGTGCAGGGTAAAATCCAAGGTTAGTCATTATGGACTAGATTGGTTCTGGCTGAGAAAGGATCTGCACATTTATTCTGATCAGTTTTGCCCAAACTCCTCCTGCAAACGCTTCTACAGCAAGAGCACTTAAATCCAGCAGACTCAAATACTGGTTCTAGGAGAACATAAGGAACCACAAGATCCCCCCAAGCAACCTGGCTGCAGGTACAGTGAGGATCACAGAAGACAAAATCCATTGCCCTGAGGAGTCCCTGCTGACCTCTAGAAAAAGAAAAAAAACTTCCAGGAGGATGATCTTGTCTTTCAGGTGGTACACTGTAAACACTTCATGCTCTGAGCTGCTCTCAGGAATGCGTTTGTCACATCCAAAATAAGACAATTTTAAAGTAGAAAGAAAATCCCAGACCCCTAGTGAAATCCACTTCTAATCCAGATCCATCTGGGTATGAAGGAAATTATCCAAGATGTATATGTGTACATGTTTAAATTCTCGGAAATGTTACAACTAGTGCTAGCACCTTGTGAGCACCATGGGTGAGGCAATCAGGTGAAATGTTATTAAAAATGCTTGAGGAAGAAATAAGGGGGAGCAAGCATCTTGGATTTTGTTACTTTTAAAAAAATACCATGTTTGAGAGAACCAAAATCTGTTTTTAAAGAGAACCCTGATGCATCTTCCTTTGGAACCTCTCTTTCTCCAAAAGAGAATGGAAAAAAAATGCAAGGTAAGCCGCCTCTCTGGAGCTGGATGCACTCAAAACCTGGATGGTCTTGAATACTATCCTCCACTAGTAACTATGCCCATCACCCAGCTGGCTAATTGCTATGCTCAACTAATCTTGGAATTTGCTCAGGACCTTAACACCCAAGCCCACTATTAACTCATTAGGAAAGGGAAGGGAAGGTGTCAGTCACTGTCCGTGCTATTAGCTGGGGTCATCTCATTCCATCCACCTCCCTACACTTTTTAATAGTTTTACTTTTGACCTGCTGATATGAGCCAGGAACCTGTAAGAGGGTCTAATGTTAGAGTATTTGGTGTTTAACTTGAGAATGGGAGGGTGAATAATTAGTTTCACAGTTTGCATCACTTCACCTTTTTTCTCTAACATCTCAAAAATATCTGGTAGCCCCTGCATACAGAGTCAGGCATAGTGCCAGACAATTCACTCAGTGTCATAGCAGAAGCTGCAACAGCATCACTTAATATACTTAACCTTAATTTCTGGATCAGCTGAGTTTCTCTGCGCTCAAGTTAATTTCCTTTTGGACTAGCCATTTGTCACTCAATTTCTCTAAAATGCAAAGACAGCTAATGTAAAAGTTTTACCAAATCTATCCAGGAATCATTAAGCACTTGTTGGGTTCTGGAACCAACAAGGAACCTTAACAGGTGTCTGTGAAGGTCTCTATACTGTAATTCCAAAACCCATCCCAGAACTCTGACACACACACCCGAAGTAGCATCTGCTTTTGGGCTTTTTTAAATTTTTTTTTAAATTTATTTGTAGTCCTGCTCTATTAAAGTGTCTTGCAAGTAGGAGCCTGACATTGACTTCAATAGACTGCTATCAAAGCATCTTTGAATACTTCAAACAGTGCAGGGTCCACTGTGGATTTGGTTCCTGCAGGCCAAATGGCTCCAAACATTTTTCCCCCACAGACATCCATTTCCCATTTACAGTGCTCTCAGCCTTGTAAATGGTTCACCAAGACATTTTCACTCAAACACCATGATTCCTTGTCATATTCCATGACGCACTATATGCCCTGTGTATGCCAATCCCTTCTCATCTTTTTCCTACAAAGAATCAAAAAGTACAGTTTTGTATCTACCATAAATGTAGCTGTCCGATGGGTACATATATCAGATATATATCAGATAGATCTGCAGTCATCACATATGGGTTGTCCTGCCTCAGGCAGCCCTTCGGTCGGCCGAATTCCAAAGTCTGGGTCCGGCGTCAGCTGATGTCGCCCTTTCCCCGACGTCAGAGCGCCTGGGGTATAAAAGCGTCAGCCGACGCCATCTTCCTCAGTTTTTCTTGCCCCAGATGCCAGGTGCCCTCTAAGGAAGGCTAAATTTTGAGAAATGCAATAAATTCCAAACATGCACAGAAATATATACATAGATATACATAGATATACATAGATATACATAGATATACATAGATATACATAGATATACATAGATATACATAGATATACATAGATATACATAGATATACATAGATATACATAGATATACATAGATATATATATATATATATATATATACACACATACACATATATATATATATATATATATATATACACACACAGACACATCTATATATATATATATATATATATATATATATATATAAAAACAAATACACCATAATAGATAACCCCAGCTAGCTAGGAGAGGAAAAAGTACCCAAGAAATACCACAGAGGGGAAGGAGGGAGGGTAAACCTGACTGCAGATGCATACCTATCTGACATCTACATTTATGGTAGGTACAAAACTGTACTATGTCCTTCAAGGATGCATCTGCAGTAATCACATATGGGTAGAATACCATAGCCAATCTGGGGGGTGGAGGATCTATGTAAAGGATGGTGTAGCTAAAATGTCCTGCAGGACTGCCATAGCAAAACCTGCTCTGGATCTGGAATATAAAGGCAAGTTGTAATGCTTGGAAAATGTATGCAAGGAGCTCCATGTAGTAGCTTCTAAAATGTCCTTGGTAGCCACCCCTCTTAAGAAGGCTGTGGAGGTGGCTGTGGCTCTGGTCGAATGAGGTCTAATGTTAGCTGGCACAGTTTTGCCGTGAAAGGAGTAACAAAAACGAATGCAATTCCTTATCCATTTTGAAATTGTCTGTTTGGAAATTGCTTTTCCTTGTGCACCAGCAGCATATGCTACAAACAGCTGGTCAGTTTTTCTGTAATTTTTTGTTCTGTCCAAGTAGTAGTGCAACTGTCTGTGTATGTCCAGGGTGTGCAGAAGCTTTTCCCCTTTGTTTTGTGGATTTGGAAAGAAGGTAGGCAGGTGAATAGCTTGGTTTAATGAGACCCTGGATACCACCTTTGGCATAAATGAGACTCTGTCTTGATGAAAAATAAGAAATGGCTGTACTGCAATGAGGGCCTGTAACTCAGATACTCTTCTTGCTGAGGTTATGGCCAGAAGGAAGGCAGTCTTCCAAGACAGGAACTGTAGTTCTGCAGATGCTACTGGTTCAAAGGGAGGCAGTGTTAGTTTTTCCAACACGAAGTTAAGGTCCCAAGTAGGCACTGGTGGTTTCCTTGGAGGATTGATGTTTTTAATTCCTCTTAGAAACTGTCTTAGGAGAGGATGAGAGAAGACAGGTGGATCAGTATTGTACTCTGCTGAAATTGCTGAAGCATGAATTTTAATGGAAGAGTAAGACAGGCCATTGTGGAGCATTTCTGCCAAGTATTCCAGGATGTGCGCCATGTTTATCACTTTCGCATCTAGGCCCTTTGTGGTGCTCCAAGTGTGAAATCTTTTCCATTTTGCCGAGTATGCCTTTCTTGTGGAAGGCCTGCGAGCTTCCATGACGATATCCTTCACTCTCTTTGATAGCTTATCCTGGGGAGGAATCAAGGTATTTTCCAGGCTGTTAGTTGCAATGTTTTCAGGTTGGAATGCAGAGTTTTGTAATGGTGCTGTGCCAAGAGAAGTGGCCATTGCGGAAGAGGCCATGGTTTCGTGCGCGACATGCTCCTTAGCAATGGGTACCAGTGCTGTCTTGGCCAGTCCGGAGCTATCAGAATCACTCTTGGCTGCTCTACCCTGATCTTCAGTAAGACCTTGGTCATTAATGGAAGAGGTGGAAATGCATACACTTAGTGTTCTCCAGCTGAAAGAGGGCGTCCACTTTCCATGCTTGTGGGTGTTATGTCCTTGAGCAGAATTTCTTCAGCTGATTGTGTGGGGAGGCAAAGAGGCCTATGTCCGGCCTCCCCCATGATTGTGTTATCTGAAGGAAGATGTCTGGGTGCAGCATCCATGATGTTTCTGCTTAAGCTGTCCGCCAGTATATTGTCCTTTCCTGGCACAAACTGGGATTGCAGCTCTATTTTGAGTGTCAAGGAAAGTTCCCATAGATTCATTGCCAGTCTACAAAGAGGGTAGGAATGGGTGCCTCCTTGCTTGTTTGTGTACCACATAACTGTGGTGTTGTCTGTCCTTATTAGCAGGTGGCCTTGATGTAGAAATAGCTTGAAGGCCTCGATTGCATGCATCACTGCCAGCATTTCCTTTTGGTTTATGTGCATGCGTAGCTCTTTTTGTGACCATAGTCCTTGAATGCATCTTCTCTCCATGTGCGCTCCCCATCCGTGGTCTGAAGCGTCTGTTGTAATGGTTTGGCTGGCTATTGGTTTGCTGAAGGGCAGACCCCTGTTTGACTGGCTTGCTCGAGCCCACCACAGAAATTCCCTTTGAAGGCATGGGATGAGTGGTATCAAAGTTTCCAAGCTGTGACTGTGCTGAGTCCATAAACTCCTTAGGTACCACTGTAGTTTCCTCACATGTAGCCTTGCTTGTGGAATCAGAAGAATGCAAGAAGCCATGTAACCCAGGGCCTGCAGGATTTTCTTTGCAGTGAGCTGACTTGTGAATGTTGACTGTATATCCCAAGGCCTGAAGTAGGTGGATGGCATAATTCAAGTGTTGTACCAATGTTTGTTGGCTGTCCGCTTGTATAAGGCAGTCGTCCAGATATGGGTATATTTGCATCCCCTGAAGTCTGCAGTGTGCAATTACTGATGCCAGGCATTTCGTGAATACTCTGGACGCAGTAGATAAGCCAAAGGGCAATGCTGAGAATTGATAATGCTCTGAACCTGCAAGAAATCTGAGGTGTCTTCTGCAACTTTGTCTGATAGGGACATGCAGGTATGCCTCCTTGAGGTCCAGAGTTACCAGACAAGACCCCTTGCCCAGCATGGGAAGGAGTTGCTGTAGAGTCAGCATTTTGAATTTTGGCACAATGAGATAAGTATTCAGTGCGGACAAGGAGAGAATAGGCCTCCATTGCTTTTCTTTTCTTGGAACAAGGAATAGTCTGGAATAAAATCCTTGGCCTTGTTCTGAGAGAGGAACCTTTTCTATAGCTTTCATTTGCATTAAGTTGGAGATTTGTTTCAAAGCCTCTGCCCTTTGATTTGCTGGCAGATCTGGCATGCCTTTTCTTTTTGGTAATGTGTGGAAATGGAACCTGTATCCTTTGTCTATTATTTGTAGTGTCCATTTGTCCCTTGTAATACTGTGCCAATTTTCTGAGAATAAGGAAAGCTTTCCGCCCAAAGGTGCTTCCAATTTAGCCCTGGTTGGCGGTGTCAAAGTAAAGTCATTGAGTCTGTCCTTGTGCAGCAGTTGTAGGTCCTGCACTACCTCTCTGGTTGGGAGGCTGCCATTGACGTCCTCTGTAGGAGCCTCTAGCTTGCCCTCTACCTCTGGCACGCCTGTTTTTGCCTCTCTGAAATCTCTGTCTGGAAAGGACCAATTCTTGGAAGGCCAATTTCTGCTGAATCTTGGTGGTTGGACTTGCAGAAAATCTTTGACTGTTTGTACAGATTTTGCCTTTTCTTCAAATTTCTTTAAGACCTCCTGAGCAGTGGAGCCAAATAACTTTTGCTTTTCCAGTGGAGCATCCAGAAGCTTTGCTTTAACATGGTCTGGCAGAGATTGTTCCTTCAGCCAAGCATGCCTACGTATGCTGCACCTGTCATAGCTGACCTACATGAACCTTCCAATGCATCATAACCACACTGCAAGAAATGGTTGCTAACCTGTTGAGAGTTAAGTACCAGATCCTGAAGTGATTTGCAATCTAGGGGTTCAGGTGAAGACAGTTTTTTATGCAATTCATCTAACAAATACTCTTGGTACTGTATCATATGAAATTGACAATTTAAAGCCCTCATAGAAAGGGTAGCAGAAGTATACACTTTTACCCCACCTCTCTAAAGCCCTGGACTCCCTTTCAGAGGGGAGTGGATTTTTTGTAGTGGCAGCTGCAACCCCTTTAGGGCCCTGGGAAATAGTTTCTGGATCAGCAGAGTGGGCCTTGTAAAGGAAAAGATGTCATTCCGGGACCCTGTAGTACCTATCGGGGTTTGGCAGGAGCCGGAGGGAGAGTGTCAGGGGCTGTGCTAGACTCAGAGTATACATCAATGACATTCAAAACAGGGGGAATAGCCAAAGGTCTATGCTGAGGCAAATGCAAGAAGGTCCTTAATCTCTTCCTGGAATCGGAGAATTCCTGGCCCTGCCATTGGAACTGCTCTCTCAGTGTGCAGAGTTTCCCCAAAGGACAGCTCTTCAGAAGGGGAGGCCGAGGGGATAGATTCCTCTGCATCAGAATCCTCGTAGGCCGAAAAAGCCTCCTCCTGGTAGTCCGAGAGAGTAGAGCCGTCAGAGGCCTCATCTGAGGAGTGGGGATCAGAGGGCTCATCCCTGGGCCTTTTTTCTGTAGGAGGTTGAGAGCCCCTGTCCGGATGAGGCTGTGAGCCCCTAATTAATGAAATAAGATCCTCTGCTAGACTAAGGATCTTAGAACTTGTAGTGGGTCCCTGAGGGATAACCCTGGGAGGCAGAGATTTTGAGTGTTTAGCAACTTTAGCCCTAGAGAAAGCCTTTATGGACATGGATGCAGGAGGCCTGGCTGCACCACGTGCTGGTGTAGATTTGTCTAGAGGAATGGTGTCGGAAAGTTCCAGGACACCAGTTTCTAATGGAGATTCAATAACCGATACAGTAGGAGCCTCCGGGGCCGAGGTTGTCGGTTGTACGGTTTCGGTGGTCGGAAGTACCAAGGACTGTTTCAGCCGAGACAGAGACACTCGCGGTAGGCCTGGACGTGGTTTCAGCCGAAACTGCGGCCCGCGTGTGTCGGTCCTTGTCCTTCCGTTTCTTTGTTAAATGTGAAGTCGGAGTCTCCGACGGCATATTGTAAGCAAAACTAGCCCCAATAAATTCCTCTGCAAACTCCGCCCGACGTCTAAGTGCGTCAGTTGAAGGAAGCACAGGCTGAACAGGCCGAGACGTCGTGGTCTGGGCCTAGGCAGGGGAGGCAGTAAGAGTGGAAATCCTTATGAGGTATTTGTTTCCCACAAGTTAAGCAATTATTAATTTTATCTGACATCGGCTGAGGCAAGAGAGAGTCCCCAACGGGGTACTTAGCTTTTGAAGTCTTCGGTTTAGCTGAATTACAGGAGCTGGCCGACCGGCACTTGCGAACTGCTTCTGCTTCGGGCACCACGCGGCTAGAAAGACTGAGGAAGATGGCGTCGGCTGACGCTTTCATACCCCAGGCGCTCTGACGTCGGGGAGAGGGTGACATCATCCGACGCCGGACCCAGACTTTGGAATCCGGCCGACCGAAGGGCTGCCTGAGGCAGGACAACCCATATGTGATGACTGCAGATGCATCCTTGAAAGACATCTTGAAGTACAAGCAAAATCCCTCTTATGCTTAATTAGTCCTGAGGGTACAAATGTTGAAGGTTACTGCACAGTCCCAATCTACCTAAAAAAAAAAGTCTTAAGAGGACTGCGACACTAGCTCCTGGAATGCTGCTGCAACATACGGCAAGTTAATGTTTTGGGAATACAGTCTGAGGGACAAAAAAAAATCTAAGCAATGTCTGTTGGCATCTCAGCACCATCAACCCATCACTCCCATGTTCAGCAAATAATGAAGACAGGAGATTAAGGTCCTCCTCTCTGACAGTGCAGACTGTACAAGATCTACTGTTCTGACTAATGGGCTATATGGCATATCTTCCTTAAGGCACTCCGATCAGGAGGGTGTGCTTGAATCCCAAAAAGGGATCGGGCACAGACTAAGTATCAGATGCCACAACCAGGGACTGAACCTCACTGACATCCTCCAGCTCATGGTATGCCATTACATTTGGACTTCATAACGTATGCTCAGGAGAAAAACTCCCTTGGATTCCTTACTGCAGTCCTTCTCGTAAACATTTTTTGATGTGGGTTGGGGGGTGGGGGATGGATGTTCATAGATTAGTACTAAGCTAACTGCCCTTAAGAGTCATTTTAAGCCTAGCCAACTATCCCTTGAGACTCAAACCCTGCACCTTGTGTTTATAAGGCAAACACTTTAACCATTAGGCCACACTGCTGGAGCTTTCCCCTGCAAATACAGAAACTGCTCAGACACCTGCATCAGGACTTTCAATTTTTGTCTACATCAACAGTGCACTAAGCATGGTATTCCCTACTTCAGAAAATATTCGCTTAAGTCTTTTAAAAGCCTCTTGAGCATTACTGCCTTACTATTCAAAAGCTAAACGGCTTCTTGTGGCAGCTATAGCCACCCTTCTACTTTTGTTACTTTCAAGCTTCTCGAACACTATTGTCCTCCCTTAGCCAAGGCTACTTGCTCAAACACTGCTTATTCTTTTTGAAGCAGCAATAACCTGACACCTACAATGACATTCATACGAGTTGCGTCACCTGCACAATTCACACTCCAGGAATGGCATACAATCGCCTAACTTCACCAGCAAAATCCACTGCTGCACCAACACAAGTATACAAAAATGAAACACTTACATTTTCAAAGGCATTTCTGAAGGCTGAAATGTGTGCACACTCAATGAACAATGTACATAACCAGTGGCAAAAAAAGGAGCAGAAGATGGCACGGTCTGACATCCTGTTTAAAGATACAGGCATGCATTCCTAAACGGGAAGAGATCAGCCTGCTCCTGTGTCTGCACAGCTCTAAGATTTGTGGTATTGCCAGATATCAGTCCGACAGATTCCCATATATAAAATTCTGCTGCAACAATAACCAATATGAACACTTTTTAAAGTGGTTAGTCTTGCATATGTAAAGCACTGTGCATGACATTAAGTCAGCACAGTTTGCAGAACAAACTTTAAGGTCAACACTGTGCATGAGCTTAAATTTAAGACAAAATATTGTTCCAATAAATCAGACATTAAAGTCCAAAACATTTGAATGCTTAAAATAAAACCAGTATCTTTTTTGAACTTTGAGACTTGCAAATGAATTATTTTGTCTAAATAAAAGATAATAGTATTTAGATACAAAGAGGAATAAGCTGCAGATTTAGTAAAGTTTCAACTAATACCTGGTAGGCATGGATTTTTTCTGTAATGTTAAGCAAGCATGGGATACTCAATCTATTACAGCACAAACAGCTATGCTACCAATGATCAATATAAGCAAAAAGATAAGGACAATGACTAAGCACATTAATCAATACAACTAATCTTCCAAAAAACTGCAAAGCCCAAAGGGCAGATGGAAGCTCCTGATTCTAATATAGGAGTATTTACCATGTTACAAACATTTGGAAAACTGGACTATGTTCATAATGGTAATTGTTACAATGCATTCATAATATCAAAAGGGAGATCAAGCAATGTGGATCTGTGTGATAGGTTACACTATACCTTGTAATAATGCAGAAGGAAAGTCAGTGATGCTTCTGGTCTGGACTTTAAAGCTAAAATATTTTAAGAATGTTAGTAGCTACATAAATACTCTGTAAGCAGATGCATTCCTGAAAATGTCTACAGCTGTGGTAGCTGTCCTAATGCAGTGTGCTCTAACTTGTTTGAGTCAGTGCTTAATTAGTGCCACAGCAGAATTAGATGCAATTGCCCAGCTATCTAGAGTGAATTTTGCTATTGGTCTGGCCTGCTTCACTGTCATGAGATAGATATAAATACAATTCCAGTTTACCTTTAATCTTTACTCGTGCATCTCAGGTGCTTTACGTATTCTAGTACACAAAATCATTGTTCTCGGACTTTCAGTAAAAACCAACAGATGTACAGACTGATTACAAACATCTTAGAAACCTTTGGCAAGAAAACAATTATGGATTTAACAAAACAACCTATTTAGTTGGCCTCTAACTGGAAACAGACCGCTTGTTGAATGTGCTCTTCGCACAGCAACAATAAGCTCTCACTAGCTTGAGCTCCTACCCTTACCCATAATCCTCTGCTCCTAGCTAGCTTCTCTAAACAAAGAGCAGCCATCAACCATCTAGTAGTGAGTAACACTTAGAATGCTCAGCAACAAAGGGGGAGAGGTACAGTCAAGAGTCCCAGGCCATTACTGGAAGTGGAGAAATCAAGTCATAGGGACTGAGTGTGTTCGTGAGAACAACCAGATGGGTACAAAAGCATGTAAAGATAGGAGAGATTCCCTTTTTAGATGCAGCCAGAGGAGGGAGAACCTAATCAGGTGGGGCCAGAAAGAGGCCGCTATAATTACTCTGGCTTTGCACGTCTTTACTTTCTGAAAAACACAGTTGCAGAAGTTGCACTAACTTTTAACAGTAGATGTCTGAATCTCACAATCTATGCGGCATATGGGCTATGCCTGCACACAAACCCACACTGGCAGCTTTCCAGAGCTCAGAATCTCCTCCTCTGTGATAAGGGATTGGCTAAGCCCATCCTATCAGGGGAAGCCTAACCCCTGTTACAGAAGTCCATTAAGGCTTTTAGTGCCAAGTAGGAAAAAAGTACAGTTTTGTACCTACCATAAATGTAGATGTCCGAACAGGAATGCATCTGCAGTCCTTACAAATGGGTTGTCCTGTCGTCAGGCAGCCCTTCGGTAGGCCGGATTCCAAAGTCTGGGTCTGGCCTCGGCTGGTGTTGCACTTCACCCGACGTCATAGCTGCAGCTTTTCGGGTATAAAGGCATCAGCCGACGCCATTTTCCTCTGTTTCTTGCCCCAGATGCCAGTTGCCCTCTTGGATAGGCTAAATTTTGGATAAATGCCAATGTTTCCAAATAATAGAGAGCAAACAAAAAATAAGCATGTATGTACATATATACAAACAAATACACCATAATAGATCCCCCCAGCTAGCTATTAGATGGGCAAATACCCTAGGAATACCTCAGAGGGGAAGGAGGGAGGGTAATCCTGACTGCAGATGCATTCCTGTTCGGACATCTACATTTATGGTAGGTACAAAACTGTACTAAGTCCTTCAAGGATGCATCTGCAGTCCTTACAAATGGGTAGAATACCATAGCCAAACTAGGGGAGGAGGAAGAATAAATTATGGTGTAGTTAGGATCCCTTGCAATACAGCAGTGGCAAACCCTGCTCGGGATCTAGAGTATAAGGGTAAGTTATAATGCTTGGCAAATGTATGCACGGAGGTCCAAGTAGCAGCCTCTATAATGTCCTTTGTAGCCACTCCTCGTAAGAAAGCTGTGGTAGTGGCTGTAGCCCTTGTAGAGTGAGGCCTGATGTTCTCTGGAGTTTGCTTTCCATGGTAGGAGTAACAAAATCTGATGCAATTTCCTATCCATTTGGAGATTGTCTGTTTTGAAATTGCTTTTCCTTCCCTTCCTGTTGCATATGCTACCAAAAGCTGATCAGTTTTTCTATTGGCCTTGGTTCTGTCCAGGTAGTAGCGTAACTGTCTATGTACATCCAGAGTATGCAACAGCCTTTCCCCGCTGTTTTGTGGTTTGGGGAAGAATGTAGGTAGGTGGATAGCCTGGTTTAAAGACACTCTGGATACCACCTTAGGCATAAATGTAGGATTTGTTCTCATGGACACTGTCTTGATGGAAGATCAGGAAGGGTTGTACTGCCATTAAAGCCTGTAGTTCAGAAACCCTTCTTGCTGAGGTGACTGCCAGCAGGAAA
>NC_056739.1:1142400254-1142502754 GCF_019279795.1 Protopterus annectens
CTGTAGTGCCACCTTGGAGATTATATATATATATATATATATATATATATATATATATATATATATATATATATATATAGTAAGAGGGATGTGGAGGGCATAGCCCCCCCACATATTAAATATTTTGAACTTTATACATGGATACTTGCAATTCCAATACATTATTCTTTTCTGAATATAGTTAAAATATGTGGAGGGTATGCCCCCCGATGTTGGGGGGGTGCCTTCCCTTACTATATATACACTAACTCCAGGGTCGCAACTACAGTGGGAAAAGAGCCATATACACCTTTCAGTGATTTGTGTTCAGTCAAATGTCCCAAATCCGAGCCAGACCCAGCCAGACATACAGACATATATAAAAACACAAACACACACACACACATATATATATACACATACATATATATAGCAAATAAACCCAACAGTAAAAAATCACTAAAGACAACTTAAACTACAAAGAATTTCTAACTTTATACTCACAAATCAACCTACTAGAGCTCAAGAGAATATAATCCTGACCTAAATGTAGAGTAGCAAACGAGATAAGAGGTAACAGTTGCCACCGACATTATGGCTAAAGGAGGAGCTCCTTAGTCAGGTCTTTGAATCTACAGAAAGTGCCTGAGTATTCATTGAGGAGCAAATGAAAGAGACATCAGATCTAGCACTGTGTGCATGCCCCCAAGTTTGGGACCTTCAAAAGGAAAAGTGCTCCAAACTGTGATGAATGCAAACTATGAACCCACTTATGGAAACCTTACTGATGGGTCTTAATGTCAAATCAATTACGTTTCGACTTCTCCTTTGTACAGAAACTCACTGAGGACACTTTAGAAATAAACACAGCTGCAGGATGAGAATGATTCTCCCCACAGCTGAACAAAGTGACAACTTTTCCTCTCTGGAGCACAAGTGATCAAATCTGCAGAAAAATCCTATACAAAAACAGTACTCGTGTGGCGAGATTTTTATTACTTAACTACATCTTTGTGCTCATCACTCACTGTGTTGTTCCTATACAAAGCCACTTCAACAGAGTGGTAACCAAACGAGAACAGCAAGGGGGGGGGGCAGTCATCTCCTGGAAGAACAGGCAAAATATGAAGTTATCATAGAAGTGCACTGCAGGATGGCAGGGCAAATCATCCCAGTAAAAGCAAAGGCACTTCTGTCACAGACTACAAGGGATCAATAAGTATTCAGCTTAATAGAGGATTTAAGTGTTAGATGAAAAGCCAAAGTCAACTGGGGAGGTCTGTGCTAACATGTAAATCAGTGTGCCAATATTTCTAACTAGACCTTCTGGAAGAATACAGGACTAACTTGCAATAAGCAGATGCATCATAATAAATGTTAACTCGATTGCTCATCTCATGCTTTATGAAGTACTTAAGCTTGCAATAAGATAAAATAATACTGTATGCAATAAATACTACATTATTTTTTTAAGGAAACAATTAGATTCCTATAGATCACAAAACATGTAAACACCAAAACTTACCTTCTCTCCCAGCTCCTTGTATTTTGGCTCCAAGTTCTTGCAGTGGCCACACCACGGAGCATAGAATTCAATCAGCACATCTTTGTTGGCATCATTTACAACAGTCTCAAAATTCTGTGCAACTACCACCTGTAAGAAACAGATTTAACTGTCAAGTCTTTGCAAATATGATAAAAATCAACACTTCTAAAACCTGCACTGCAAACAGCCAGTTCAACTATTTTACATGCACAGTGACAACTACCGTGTGCTTTGCCCCATGGAAGTACACTGTGGAGCAATAAGATATGCACCCAAAAGTGAACTTCACTACATTGCAATGACAATTTCCAATACCGACTACAGGTTCATCTGTATGTACTACTACTACAACGTTAAAATATAGCCGCAATTAAAAAGAACTGCAAAATGATTAATTTAAAGAACAGAGTATTTCAGTGGCTCGACCAAGAAAGCTGAACCATAGAAAATTCTACAATTGATGAACAATTACTTATGCTACAGAAATGGCAAATTTTAGCACAACTTTACTTAAGCATCTCTTCGGATACCTCACCCCACTCCCATGTCATATTTAACTAATTATTCTCAGTTTCTGGGGGGCAGGTGCATTACAAACTCTTAAGCCGATGGGACAACTTAAGAATACGATGTGTACACCCAGTTAAATTATAAAGCACCCTGTCCTTTTCTGTAGTGTGCACTTGTCACATATGAAGGTTTCTGGAGTAGTTTCAAACAATGCAACCTACTTAAAATATCATATTTTTGAAA
This sequence comes from Protopterus annectens, assembly GCF_019279795.1. NCBI lineage: Eukaryota > Metazoa > Chordata > Ceratodontiformes > Protopteridae > Protopterus > Protopterus annectens. The sequence continues at coordinate 1,142,402,533 of NC_056739.1, forward strand.
CTTCGATACCAATATCCGTGGTAACCAAGCCTCATGTACCACTGATTGTTTACCATCTAATTTAGTGTTTACAAAGAAGCCCATTTCTAAATCCTCAATCCATAAGAATCCTATAATGGAAACCAGAGGGCTTGGCTCCATCTTCCCATGTACACTACATCCAGTAACTAGCCCAAATATATCCATACAAATTACCAGAGGAACACATGCCATGTAACTCAATGAATGCAATTTAAATTTACATTTTTTGCAAACTCAATATCAAGTCAAACATTTTGAAACATTTAAATTAACAAAAATTGATACAAGTAAGCCAGCATAAAGTAACTGGTACATCATTATTCAGTTCAGAGGTCTCAAGTATGTGCACTTCAGTGAACCTGCGTCATCTTTGCACCAAAACTACACAAGTGTTTTACATAAAAACGTGCACATACATCACGCAATGGAATCTGAGTATGTGGGACTGGGGGACAAGTAGTACAAGACGTCAGCATTAAGAAAACATCTCAAACTTTGTAGGGTACATACATAAACATCTTACTAGAAATGCCAGGTAATAGGGGGATGGAAGGAATCAGGGTAAACCTACTTTGTCAGTCTTTTAACAGTTGGAGTCTGCCTTTATTCAAAGTCCATTTTCCAGACTCTCCGTTTTTCTTCTTGAGGGGAAAGGAGCTAGTTCCAGTCTATTTACAATGTACATTTGTAATCTAGCACATCCATACAGTGCAGGGAGCATAAATTTCCATTCTGGTAGTAAGGAAAAAATCTTGATTGCTTGGCTGATATTAATTTCTATGGATACTTGGCCCTTATGTTATGGGAATCTAAGACAGACAGATTGCTTAAAGTGCTGAAATCCTCCCAGTCAAATTGAGGGCTACAGAGAAAGTACACTAAATCCACTCAGATGCCAAATGGGGAAGGGGGTATTAATCAGACATTACAGACAAGATTAGGCCCCAAAGTGACATTTCAACCAAAACCAGTGTGATGTGTGGACTGTTGCTCCATAATGGCATGGAATTCTCTTGCCATGGGCCTCAAAAAAAATGTTCCTATGAAGGTCATCTTACTAGGCATGGGAAATGCTAAGAAAGGCAAGAATGTCCCTAAATGTTTGACATTGCTGCCAAGTGAATTTTGACACTAGGATTAAATTGTCAAAAGCAAGTAGAAAAAGCACACGCTGGGGAGCATTCTGCTGGGGCTAAATGCCTTCTCTAGCTGCCAAAAGAAACAAAATGCTTGTGTACTATGTTAGCAGGAGAAACCACATGATGCATGGACTAACCGGAAGCCACTAAAATCTTTCTGGATCTGTACCTCTGTACTTATCTCTGAGAAACAGGAAAGTAGGGGAAAAGTATACTTGAGACACTGTGGTCAGTCCTCCACCAAGGCATATTTTCATTGGCTGCTTGCACAGAATGAAGGAAAGGCAGCAATGTGAAAAGATCCAAGAACAGGGGCCTGAAACTTGCAAAAACAATATGGTCCACTCTAACCTGGTTCAGGGAGCCACTTGTAACAAATCATAGGAAATCCCTGCTTTGTCTTGCCAAGTGGCACACTGAAATCCATTGGTATTTGGCTGTCAAGAGGACACCGACCTAAAGCAGACTCAATTTGATGGCCTCTACAGTTTGAGTAATAAGGGGATGTCATTCTCATGCTGCAGTATTCATACATTGGGATTCTCCACCTCAGGCGACCCGAATGTCAGCGCCTATACAAAAGTTTTCATCCTGGTTGTAGTGCATGGGACGTCATGCGTAGTGCCATAAACCAGGGGCCTTAAATGTGACGTCTGCACGCACAGACCTCAGAACTTTTCTCCTGCAGTTGAACGTCAAATCAATCACATCACTCCTCTCCTCCTTACCAAGACCTGCAAAGCTAAAGTACCCTGTTGGGGATTTCTTACAGATATATTATTGCTTGACGCTTGGTTAGCTGCCTTTTACTTTAGCCAATGTCAATTAAGATAGGTAAATGTTGATATGGACTTCAAATTCCACATAAAGACAACCATGACAGTTGCTTCTTCTGTCTAGGCCGAGAACACGACCATACTTCCTGCACCACCCGCCCATCCTTCTTCCCTAAAGCCCTTAGATGCCATTTGGTTGCCCTTAACCTGTGCTTAGAAAATCAAAGGCTTAATAAATTAGCCCTTAGGATGAATCTGGAATAGGCAGAACTGACAAAACCCACAAAGAAAAATAAGTTTCCTGGCCTACCACCACTGTCTCTCCAGACTTCCCGCCAAACGCAGATATAGGGGTTGAGGGTCGCCTGCTACAGCTGTCCACTTCTACAGCCTCCCTCGAGGTAGCCATACTCTAAGTGCCAGCTGGCATGCCCACAGAAATAAGACGTTGGTTATTCAGAGTTATTCCCGATGTAGAGGGGGATCCAGGTTCTACCGGACGCCCTTCTGGAGCTCAGGAGTCAGAGGCTCCTTCAGCTGCCAAGACCCTTGGACTCGAACTACAGTCTCCGAAAACTACTCCTTCTGAAAGACAGAAAACTAAGCATGTATCTACCCTGCCTGAAATTCAACCCGACTGGCAGTCCTTTACTCAATCCCTGATAAAGGCCTTCATGGCCCTAAGGCCTACACCATCCTCAGCCCACTCTTTTCCTTTGCTCAGTCCAAGACCTACTTCTGCTACCTCACTCCTTCCTACTTCCCAGGAAGAGGAGGCGGCCCTCATCTTGCTCAGAGGAGTCTATCTCCTATGCTTCACAAACAGCCTCACACCCTGGAATATTGTTCTCCAGATGAAGATTATATTGACGGAGACTACATTTGATGAAACCATCAACAAGATGAAAGAATACTTGAAATGGGATTCTTCCCAAATGTCAAACTAAAAAAAAAAAAAAAAAGATTCTCTGAATTGCTGCAGGTTGAATCACCCACCCAGTCTGCCATTCCCCAGTGATCTCTGCATACCTTGACACATTTGCTTCATGCTTAAAGAATCCAGACTCCCAGCCACCTGCTCCAGAGAGGCCAGACAAGTTCATAGGTAGGTACTAGGCTATCTACCCACAGGCATTTATAAGCCTAGCCAGAATGTGCTGGCTTTCGCCACCCCCTTAGGATTAGTTCCCTGTGCCTCTGTCCAGCAGAGCCACTGAAGTGATCCCTGGGGTAAACGGTTTCACATCCACTCGTCAAGGTTTCACTTGAGTGCTAGCGAGGAGCTCTGCCTAATGTAGACTGGAATCTTGTTCCAAAGCATAGGAAGTCTGGGGATAGGAATCTATCCCTCCAGCACATCCTATTTATTGTTGTGGTGAGGTTTAGATCCCTAGAGCATGTGGCTCGAGGGGATAAGGTTTTCTTTAGATGGACCATGCCCATCAATTCTGGGTTGGATATGGCCTTGTATGTCAGGCAGAGATCACCTCTGAGCATGCGGTATGCAACAGAGTACAGCTGGAGTTTCTTCAGTCGAGCTGCACAGGGCATCTGAGGCCAGTGATCCTCTTGGTGAGGTACTTCTGTGGTCTGTCCAGCTGTTGCAGGTGTCTTGTAAGGTACATCCCAAATGGGGCACTGTACTCTATGATGGGTCTGATGAGTAGAGGGGCACAATGACCTATTTTGATCTGTATGTTTTGTGATTAGGTGGGCCACATAGGATTTTCTAACCACTTTGGCAATGTGACTATCAAAGGAGATATTATCATCTACTTAGGTCCCCAGATCCCTTATTACATTTTCCGCATTTAGGGGACTACCACCTATGTGGTAGTTTGTGGGTACTTTATTTCCAAAGGGAATAATTATGCAATTTTTGGCATTTAGCTTGAGGCCATGATTTTGACACCAGGTATCAGTCTCAGTGGGACCCTTTTGGAGTATGTCTGTCAGCCGGTGAGTCAATTATAGCCCCTAGTTTGCAGTCTGCAAACTTGGTCAGCCATAGTCCTACTGTGCTTGTCTGTACCTCTGAGAAGTATATGCTGAACAGGTGGGGTCCTAGGACTGAGCCCTGGGGAACGCCACTTGTAACCAGTTTAGAGTCAGACCTAGCTCTCGCAACTCTCACCATGTGGGTTCTGTCAGTGAGCCAATTGGCAACCCATCTTGCGACACAGGAGTTTATGTTCAGGCTGGTGAGCTTGTCTATAATACCAGAATGGGGGAATGGTGTTGAAGGCCTTTGCGAGGTCTAGGCAGGCTTTGTGTACTACCTTTCCCTTGTCTATAAGCCTTGGTAACCGTCTCAAAGTCTACCAGGTTTAGGAGGCATGATCTACCCTTAAAGCCGAACTGGGTAGGGTCCAGTGTTTGGAGGTTCCCAATGTCTCGAGTTCCATGACGATGTGCTCCATACCCTTGCAGACCAAGCTAGTCAGGCTTATAGGGCAATAGTTCCTGGGGTCTGTTGCATCTCCAACCTTTGTGGAGCGGAATAACCGTTGCGGTGCACCACTCTGTGGGTACGTAGCCTGTGGAAAGGCTGAGTTTGAACAGTGTGTTTGAGGGATTAGTTTGTCTTTGAGCTCGTGTAGGACACAGCCTGGGACACAGTCTGGTCCCACTGATGCTGTGTTTTTGGCTTTAGAGCGCTATTTTAACCAGAGTGTCTGATTTCAGGAGCTCTACATTCTTCTGGTAGAGTTATGGGCCCTTTTGGGGGTGAGAAGGGGCGAAGTTTGTACTGAATGTGTGCCAGGATGTTGGCAATATCAGCTGGTTCAGTGTATTTTGTGCCATTCTGCACTTCGAGCAGATCTGAGCATTGCCACTTAGATTCTTGACATAGCTAAAGAATACCTTGTGGTTATCTTTGGAGTCCTTGGCAAGTTTTCTTTCAAAGCTTGCCTTGGACGATTTTATGAGTGATCGTAGTTTCTTGCGGATACTTATCAGGGATGTCTTCCCTTCTTGGGATTTTACTTTATTCTGTACTAGTTTCCTCCTCCTATTGTATAGCTGGTTTATGGCAGGGGTCCACCAGACTGGTTTCCTTTTCTTGGAGGAGTGAGTCTTGGTTTTGCTTGGGATAACACGATCCATGCATTCTTGTAGGTGTCCATAGAATGCATTAGTAAAGGATATTGCAGCTTGGACAGCGTTATCCTTTAGCATGGAGGCTTTGAAACTTTCCACCTCAGTCTTAAGTAACTAAGTTTGCTTTTGAAATGTTTTTCATGGTGGTTTCCTTGTCGGGGGGTGGGGGCAGAATGTGGATATCCAAAGTGATTTGTTTATGGTCAGATCTAACCAGCGAGCGGTTGACCTCCGGTGTGGAACACCAGTCGTCCATGTTGGTGATGACCAGGTCCCAATATGGTGTCACCTCTGGTGGGAGTGTCGACCAGTTGTTCCAGGGAGTTTGAGTTTAGAAATTCTAGGAAATGTTGGGCAAGAGAGTTAGTACTAGAGTAGTTCTCCCAGTTAATGCTTGGGTAGTTGAAATCACCGAATATTAGGGTGCTTGGTAGGACCCTTGTTACCCAGTGTTTCCAGAAACGCAGAATGGGGGTCCTGGGACATGGTGGGTGATCTGTAGCGAGCTACAATTTGAACTGCAGTTTTGCCTGTTATTTGCACGTGGATAACCTCTGAAGCATCGTGCTGTGCCACTAACCTGGAAGTGTGGGTATCCTTGATGAATATGGATACTCCCCCGCCTTTTGTATTTCGGTCCGGGTTCTGTGGCCGAAATGTATGGTACGAGTTGTAGCCTGGTAGTGCTGGGGTGTTCTGTGGAGCCTTAAACCAGGTTTCTGTTACTGCACATATATAGATTTTCTCCATACTGAGGAGTGTCTCGAGTGTGTGCATTCTGAGAGGTTTAGACTTCTGGCATTTAGTATTACCCTAAGATTTGTTACTTGTGCTATTTACGGCGGTGGGTTTGTCTTTTGAGCCTTGCCTAAAAAAGGCACTATGGGGGTGGCAAGAGCCTTGGCCAGTATTTGAAAGCCTAACTATGACAGGTGCAAGCAGTCTCTAGCGAAGCAGTGTGGCTTGTTGAGCATGTCATCCCAGGCAGACAGACACTGGATTCCCTTTGAATGACACCAGAAACTTAGCCAATAAATAAAATTGATATTTTTTTCTTTATACCGTGGTATCATTCTGTGAGGGCAGGATGCTACTCAGGGTCATACTGGCCAGATCAGAGAGCTCTTCCATGTCTCTTCATGTCGTCGAGGGAGGTATGGCTCAGGTCATTCACACCAACATGGACAATGACAGCCACATTCGTACTTGTTCTGGAGGGACCAGAGTGCTTGTATTATGTGGCAGATCCTGGCACCTGACAGGCAGCTAACAGTAACAGTCTTATTCAGCCTAGTGAGTGGGACGTCGTGTGCCCAACTATAGAGTCACCTCTTACTAGTATGTTAGGCATGTTACTTTGCCTTGAGGGCTGTGATTGCATGGCACACTTGTTTTGTGAAATGTGTTTCATGGTTTGTTGGGGGGGTTGCTTGGATGGCTACTTTGGAGGGCTTGGTTGCTTTTGCAGACTTAGAGCCTCCAAGTATGTTTTCGTGTATTTAAGTGTGTTTTTTGCCGGTGCTGGTTTAATGGGTCTGTGAGACTGGTGGTGTCATGCCAGTATTTCCCTTCTCCTCTTGACTGTTTGATCCAGTCTTGGGTTGAGAGAGCTTAGCCTCCCAGTTTGGCTGTATAATTGCATCTCTCGCATGTATTAGTGCTTGGTGGTAGGAGGAGGGGGTTGTCTCTGTACATGAGGCAGTTGTAACTGCCTCAAAATGCCCAGATTCACCACTTGGACTGGAGAGTACACCTGAAAAGTACAGTTTTGTACCTACAATAAATGTAGATGTTAGAGTGTAAACACTGCTGCAGTCATTACACTTGGGTTATCCTGCCGTCAGGCGGTCCTGCAGTCGGCCAGAGATCCAAAGTCTTGGTCCGGCGTCTGTCGCTGTCTCCTCCCCGACGTCAGTGCGACAGAGGTATACGAGATGCAGCAGACGCCATTGTCTTCAGTTTTTCTTGCCCAGATGTCAGGTGCCCCCCCCAAATAGGTAGGCAATTCAAATTGCTAGTAAAAAATACAAAAGAAAAGCAAACCACCATTTTTTAGTTACCAGCAAATACTCCCCAAAGGTAATAAAGGGTAGATGCCCTAGGTAAGTACCAGAAAGCAAGAGGGGGAGGGGGGGTAACCTGGACTGCAGCAGTGTTTACACTAACATCTACATTTATGGTAGGTACAAAACTGTACTACACTTGGGTGGAATCCCAAAGCTGAGGTAGGGAGGCTGGATCTATAAGGCATTAGGGGTGGCTATAAGGCCCTGCAGTACAGCAGTGGCGAAGCCAGCTCTGGATTTGTAGTATAAAGGCAAATGGTAACGCAAATGGTAATGTTTGGTGAAGGTATGGACAGAACTCCATGTTGCTGCTTCCAAAATATCCTTGGTAGGTACTCCTCTGAGGTAGGCAGTTGAAGTGGCTGTTGCCCTGGTGGAGTGAGATCTAATACTGCTAGGTACAGGTTTCCCACGGTGGGTATAGCAGAAACATATATTTTGAAATAGTCTGCTTTGAAATGGCTTTTCCCTGTGCTCCTGCAGCGTATGCTACCAATAATTGCTCAGATTTTCTGAAAGCTTTGGTTTTGTCCAAGTAGAAGAGTAACTGTCTGAATGTGCAAAGAATGTAGTCTATTCCCCTTTATTCTGTGGTTTTGGATAAAACGTTAGCAAGTGAATAGTTTGGTTTAGAGCCACACTTTATACCACCTTTGGCATAAACGTAGGGTTACGTTCTTAAAGACACCCTGTCCTGGTGGAAGATGAGGAAAGGTTCCACTGCCATTAGCGCCTGTAATTCTGAAACTTTGTGCTGATGTTACTGCTAGTAGCAGAGCAGTTTTCCAAGATATATATTTTAATTCTGCTGTGTTAGCTTGCTCAAAAGGAGGTAAAGTTATTTTCCAAAACAAAGTTGAGGTCCCAAGTTGGTGATGGTGCTCTACGGGGCAAATGTTATGTTTTTAGCCACTCTGAGGTACTGTTTGAGCAAAGGATTAGAAAAAACTGGTGGATCCGTGTTGTAATGAGCAGAGATAGCTGAGGCGTGGAACTTGGATGAAAAAGAAATGCCCTTGTCCAGCATCTCAGTTAAGTATTGAAGTATGAGGAATGTTTGGGACAAGAGGGTCAAGGCTGTGCGCCTGGTTCCAGGCACAGAATCTCTTCCATTTATCAGAGTATGCTTTCCTGGTGCGAGGCCTTCTGCCCTCCAGAATGACATCCATAACAGCTTTGGAGAGAGGCATTGCTTACTTGACTAAGGAATTGTCCATGCAGCTAGATTTAAGGTCTTTAGCTGGCTGTGAAGTATCAGATTGTTGTGCTGTCAGCAACTGTGGGATTTGAGGCAAAATCCAGGGTGGTTCTTGAGCTAAGTTCTTTAAGATTGGGTACCAGTGCTGGTGTGGCCAGTCTGGTGCAATCAGGATCATCTTTGGCTCTTCCTGCCTGGCTTTTATGAGAACCTTTGGAAGGAGAGGTAGAGGAGGGAAAGCGTATACTTGCAGTTTTTTCCAGCTGAATGAGAGGGCATCCACTTTCCATGCTTGTGGATGGTAGCTCCTTGTGCAGAATTTCTGTAATTGGCAGTTCTTTGGAGAAGCAAACAGATGTCCGGGCTCCACCATTTTTGTGTTATCATTCCAAATATTTGGGGGTTCAGTTCCCATTCGTGTGGGTCCATAATGTTTCTGCTTAGGTAGTCTGCCAGTGTGTTTTTCTCTCCTGGCAGGAATTGTGCTTGCAGATGAACTTGGTAGTTTACAGCTGTGTTCCACAAGGTCATGGCTTGTCCGCAGGAGTGTGCCCCCTTGCTTATGTACCACATAACTGTGTTGTCTTGTCTTTAGTAGTAATTGTCCTGGATGCAGTAGATCCTTGAAAGCTATAATAGCACTTTGCACAGCTAGCATCTCTTTTTGATTGATGTGGAGATGTCTTTGCTCTGTGGGCCACTCGCCCTGGATTCATTTTCCTGCCATGTGTGCTCCCCAGGCGTAATCCGATGCATCTGTTGTCAGGGTCTGCCTGGCTGGGGGTTGAGTGAAAGGCTGTCCCTGGTTGAGGTGACAAGCTTGTGCCCACCATCGAAACTCCTGCTGTAGGCAAGGAATTAGTGGTATAACTGTTTCCAGACTGACAGTGTTGAGACCATACGCTCTTTAGGTACCATTGTAGTTTCCTCATATGCAGTCTGGCATATGGAATTAGCAGTATGCAAGATGCCATGTAGCCCAAGGCCTGCAGAATTTTTCTTGCAGGGAGTTGGGTCTTTGTTGCCATTAATTGAAAATATTGAGTCAGTTTGTCCTTGCTTGTCTGGCATGAGATGAGCCATCTGGGCCATTGTGTTCAAGCTGGCACCCAGGAATATTAACTGTTGTGAGGGCACTAGTTTTGATTTCTTTTCATTTACTGTGTACCCAAGGCAACAACTTTTTTACATACGCCAGATGCTTTAGTAGAATGTCCTTACTCTCTGCTTGAATCAGGCAGTCATCCAGGTATGGATAAATTTGAATTCCTTTTTGCCTGCAAAATGCAATTACTGGTGCCAGGCACTTTGTGAAGACCCTGGGCGCAGTAGATAAGCCAAATGGCAGTGCAGAGAATTGATGGTGCATTGAACCAGCTAGAAATCTGAGGTATCTTCTGCAGTTTTGTCAGATAGGGATATGCAGGTATGCTTCTGAGGTCCAAAGTCACAAGCCAAGCTTTCTTGCCCAGCATGTGAAGAAGCTGCTGTAGTGTCAACATCTTGAATTTCTTAACATCCAGGTAAGTGTTTAGTGAAGAAAGGTCGAGAATGGGTCTCCAGGCTTTGTCCTTTCTGGGAACCAGAAAGTGTCTTGAGTAAAATCCTTGTCCCTGTGGTGTTACCTTTTTAATACCTCTCATATCCATGAGGGCTGTAATTTGTTTGATGGCAGATTTGGCATTCCTTTTATCCTTGGTAGGGTGTGAAAATGGAACCTGTAACCTTGAGATATAATGTTGAGAAAGTACAGTTTTGTACCTGCCATAAATGTAGATGTTCGAGTGCTAATACAGCTGCAGTCATAACAGATGGGTTCTCCTGCAGTCAGGCGGGTCCTCGGTCGGCCGAATTCCAAAGTCTAGGTCCGGCGTCGATTGTTGTCGCTTCTTCCCTGATGTCAGTGCGACAGGGGTATAACAGAACCAGCAGACGCAATTTTCTTCAGTCTTTCTTGCCCCAGATGTCAGGTGCCCCCAGAAGGAAGGCAATACATAAATGTGTAATAAAGCAATGCCATATAATCAAAATACAGTAGTTGCAAGCAAATACACCATAAATGAATATCCCAATCAGGTTTGTATGAGGAGGTGTTAGCCAATAGGCCTGTCCCAAGTGGGGAAGGAGGGAAGGAAACCTGGACTGCAGCTGTATTAGCACTCCAACATCTACATTTATGGTAGGTACAAAACTGTACTATGTTCATCGTGCATACAACTGCAGTCATAACAGATGGGTAGAATCCCAAAGCTAAGAAAGGGTAGGCATAGGTGGAACTAGGAAGAGCCAGGATGCCCTGCAAGACTGCAGTGGCAAAGCCTGCCCTAGTTTTGGAGTATAATGGTAGGTGGTAGTGCTTGGAGAAGGTATGCACAGAATTCCAAGTGGCTGCTTGCAAAATATCTTTGTTAGGAACTCCTCTGAGGAAAGCTGCAGAGGTAGCTGTGGCACTTGTGGAGTGAGATCAGATGCCTGCAGGTACAGTTTTGCCATGAAAAGAGTAACAAAAGCATATGCAATAGGCTATCCATTTTGAGATAGTCTGTTTGGAAATTGGCTTCCCTTGAGCTCCTATAGCATAGGACACAAAGAGCTGTTCTGATTTTCTGAAAGGCTTTGTTCTGTCCAAATAATAACGCAGTTGTCTGTGGATGTCCAAGGAATGTAGTAATCTCTCCCTTATATTTTGAGGATTAGGATAAAAGGTAGGTAAGTGTATATAGCCTGATTCAAAGCTACCCTGGATACCACTTTTGGCATAAAGGACAGGTTGGTTCGTAAGGAAACTCTGTCCTGATGGAAGATGATAAAAGGCTGCACAGTCATGAGGGCTTGTAGTTCCGATACCCTACTAGCTGAGGTAATAGCCAGAAGGAAAGCTGTTTTCCAGGACAAATATTGCAAATCTGTTGAGGCAGCTGGCTCAAAAGGAGGCAAGGTCAGCTTTTCTAGAATGAAATTGAGGTCCCAAGCAGGTATTGGTCGTTTCCTGGGGGGTTTTATATTCTTAGCCCCTCTGAGGAACTGAGAGAATAAAGGTGGATCAGTGTTGTATTCTGCAGAAATGGCTGAGGCATGGATTTTGATGGAGGAGAATGAAAGTCCACTGCTTAGCAGCTCAGCTAGATACTGTAATATTTGAGATAAATTAAGTTTTCCAGGATTATGGCCCTTTTTCTCATTCCAGGCACAAAACAGTTTCCATTTTGCGGAGTAAGCTTTTCTAGTAGACGGCCTTCTGGCCTCCAAAATAACATCCTGCACCTCCTTGGAGAGTAGGGTCTGTTGTGATGTTAAGGAATCTTCCATGCGGCCAGACTAAGTGTTCTCAGCTGACTGTGAAGAGTTTTGAAGCTGTGCTGAGTCAGAAGAGGCATTAGAGGTAGGGTCCATGGTGGGGAACGCGTCAGGCTCCTCAGGAGTGGGTACCAGTGTTGTCTTGGCCAGTCTGGAGAAATGAGAATCATCTTTGGTCTGTCTGCTCTGGTTTTTAATAGAACTTTGGGCAGCAGAGGAAGAGGTGGGAAGGCATAAACTGTCATTGTTGTCCAACTGAAAGAGCGTCCACTCTCCAGGCCTTTGGATGAAAAGTCCTTGAGCAGAATTTTGTCAATTGGTGATTTTTGTGGGAGGCAAAGAGATCTATGTCTGGCCTTCCCCATGCTTGAATTATCTCTGTAAAAACTTGAGGATGCAACTTCCATTTGTGTGGATCTGTCATATTTCTGCTTAGGTTGTCTGCCAGCGTGTTTTCCTTGCCTGGCAAGTACTGTGCTTGAAGTTCGATTTGTAAGTCCAGAGCCATGTTCCAAAGTGACATGGCCAGCCTGCATAGGGGGTATGAATGGGTTCCTCCCTATTTGTTTATGTACCACATTACTGTGGTGTTGTCTGTCCTTAATAGTTGACCTGGATGCAGAAGGTCTTTGAAAGCTATAATAGCATTTATTACTGCTAGCATTTCCTTTTGATTGATGTGAAGGTGCTTTTCTTTTTGGGACAATTTGCCCTGAACGCACCGATCTGTCATGTGCACCCCCCAGGCGTAGTCCGAAGCATCTGTTGTGATGACTTGATTTGCTTGAGGCTTGCAGAATGGGAGACATGTGTTTGGCATGCTTGAGCCCACCACAGAAATTCCTTTTGAAAACATGGAATTAGTGGTATTATTGTTTCCAAACTGTGGCTGTGTTGAGACCATAGGTTTTTCAGGTACCACTGAAGTTTCCTCATATGCAGCTTTGCACATGGGATTAGTAGGATGCAAGATGCCATGAATCCCAGAGACTGCAGGATTTTCCTTGGTCAGCGTGGAGAAATTTGCTAGTGTTCTGAAGTATTGAGTTAGTTGCCCCTGCTTCTCTGGCGTGAGGTAGGCCATCTGGGTGTTTGTGTCCAAGTTGGCACCCATGAAAATTTTCTGAGAAGGTATTAGCCTTGATTTCTTTTTGTTGACTGTGTATCCGAGAATTCAACATTAGTACATAAGCCAGATGTTTCAGAAGTATGTGCTTGCTGCCTGCTTGGATCAGGCAGTCATCCAAATAGGTGTATATTTGTATCCCTTGAAGTCTGCAGTAGGCAATTACTGATGCCAGGCATTTCGTGAATACTCTGGGTGCAGTAGATAAGCCAAAGGGCAATGCAGAGAATTGATAATGGGTTGAACCTGCAAGAAATCTGAGGTATCTTCTGCAATTTTGTCTGACTGGGACATGCAGGTATGCCTCCTTGAGGTCCAATGTTACCAGCCAGGACTCCTTGCCCAGCATGGGAAGAAGCTGCTGTAAAGTGAGCATCTTGAATTTTGGTACGAGTAAAAATGTGTTTAGGATGGATAGGACCAAAATAGGTCTTCAATCTTTTCCCTTCCTTGGTACCAGGAATAGTCTGGAATAAAAACCTTGACCTTGTTCACAAGTAGGTACCTCTTGAATAGCTGTCATGTCCAGGAGATCTGAAATTTGTCTTTGTGCCTCAGCCCTTTGATTGTGTGGCAGGTTTGGCATGCCTCATTTTTGGAAGGGTGTGAAAATGGTTGTAGCCTCTGTTTATAATGTCCAGGATCCATTTGTCTTGTGACAATATGCCAATTTTTTTGAAAATAATGCCAGTTTTCCGCCTAAGGGTGCTGCCATTTGAGCCTTGCTTGGCATGTAAAGGGGAAAGTCATTGGGCTTGCTTTCTGAATGGCTGCGAACTATCCTCACCACCTCTGTGTAGGAGCTTGCCATTGTCTGCCTCTAAACTATCCTTGAGATTTGCCCTCTGCCCCTCGGGCGCCTGTATCTACCTCTTTGGGGTCTGTCCGAGGCTGGAAAGGACCAATTTTTGGAAGGCCAATTTCTACTGAAACGTGGAGGTTGTACCTGTAGAAAATCTTTCACTGTTTGCATTGATTTAGCCTTTTCCTCCATTTTCTTTAATACCTCCTCAGCTTTAACACAAAATAATACATCCTTTTGAAGAGGGGCATCTAGCAATTTAGCTTTGACATGATCTGGTAAGGTTTGTTCCTTGAGCCAGGCATGTCTACGTATCACTGATCCTGTAACAGCAGATCTACATGAGGCCTCTAGAGCATCAAAACCACATTGCAAGGTATGTTTACCCACTTGTTCTGCACTATGCATCAAATCCTGCAACTCCTTCAAGTCTGGTTCAGGTTGTGACATTTTACTTCTCAACTGTGATAACAGAAACTGTTGGTACTTTAGCATATGGAACTGGCAAGTTTAATGCCCTCATGGTTAAGGTGGCTGAGGTATACACCTCCCCCCCCACCTTTCTAAGGATCTGGAATCTCTCTCGGAAGGCAATGGATTTTTAGCAGCGGAGGCCTCAATTCCCTTGGGGCCCTGTGAGACTGGGTCAGCCGCATGGCTTTTGTATAAAAATTGGTGTGAGTCAGGAACCCAGTAGTACCAGTCAGGCTTGACTGGGGCTGGAGGTAAAGAATCCAGGTTAAGGCAGGCCTCCGAGTACATATCATCTAGTATGTCTAAGACAAGAGGTATAGCCAGAGGCCTGTGCTGAGGTAGCAAGAGAAAATCCCTAAGCCTTTTCTTGGAATCTGAGTACTCTTGGCCTTCCCAGTGGAAGTGTTCCCTTAAGGTATGCAAGGTTTCCCCAAATGAGTAATCCTCTGGGGGGGGGGGGGCAGAGGGAATGGACTCCTCTGCATCAGAATCTTCAAAAGGGGAGTAAGAATGTTCCTGTTCAGAGTGCTCTGATATAATGGAGGCCTGGTCAGAGGAGGGGGATTCTTCCTCCACTCTGGGCCTTTTGTCGGGGGGGGGGGGGGGTTTGAGAACCCCTGATGAGTAATTAAATCCTCAGCCATTTTAAGCATCTGTTTTTTTAGGCATGGGGCCTGGTGAAAGGCCCTGTGTAGCTTGTCTCTTAGAATGCATGGCTGCTTTAGACTTAGTGAAAGCCCTGATGGAAAAAGAAGAGGAAGGTCTGAAGACACCTTGAGAGGAGGCAGACCTGTCTACATTTTGAGATTCACCACCAAGAGTGGCTTTGGTATCTGTAGTCGGGGTGTGGGCCGAGGAGTCTGCGACCTCGGGCACAGAAGACTCCAATGAAGTGTTGTCGGTAGTCAGGAGCTGTGTCGGCGCCTTGCTGAGAACCGGACCACCTGTGGCTTTGGCGTGGTGTTTGTAGAGGCCGCGGACCTCGTGTGTCGGTCCTTATCTTTGCGTTTTTTAGACAAAACTGGAGTCTGAGTACCCGACGACATAATGTAGTTACATTTTTGCCAAAATAATGCTGGGCGAACTCCGCCCAACGCTTAATGGTGCGTCTGTTGAATGTAGCACAAAAACGACAGGCCGAGACGTCGTGGTCTGGGCCTAAGCAAGGAATACAGAGGGAATGAAAATCCTTATGCTGTATTTGCTTCCCACATGAAATACAATTATTAACTTTGTCTGACATCGGTCTGAGGCAAGAAAAGTTTCCCCAACGGGGTACTTAGCTTTCAAGAAGACTTCGGTTGCAAAATTTTCGTAATTTCAGGAGCTGGCCGACCAGCACTTGCGAACTGCTTCTGCTTCGGGCACCGCGCGGCATGACAGACTGGAGAAAATGGCATCGGCTGGTTCTTTTATATCCCTGTCGCACTGACGTCAGGGAAGAAGCGACGACAACCGACGCCAGACCTAGACGTTGGAATTCGGCCGACCGAGGACCCACCTGACGGCAGGAGAACCCATCTGTTATGACTGCAGCTGTATGCACGATGAACATCCCATTTGTCTTTTGGTGATGCAATGCCAGTTGTGATAAAGTGACAGTTTTCCTCCTAAGGGGGCTGCCAAGAGAGAGCTGTTTGGCAGCTGCAGTGGAAAGTCATTGAGGCTGTTTTTTTATAAGGTTGAGGCCTGTCTTCCCCTTCTTTCTGGCCTGGTGTACCCCATTGTCGAGGCCTGTAAGGGCCTTGTGTCGGACCTCTACCTCTTGGATGTCTGTATCTGCCCCTTTGAGGTCTGTGTCTGGAAAGGACCAATTCTTTGTTGGCCAATTTCTGCTAAAACGAGGAGGCTGAACCTGTAAGAAATAGTTCACAGTTAGCATAGATTTTGCCTTATCCTCCTCCTTCTTTAATACCTCCTCTGCCTTAACTCCAAACAGCACATCCCGCTGTAAAGGTGCATCCAATAATTTGACCTTAACATGATCTGGTACCGTATGTTCTTTTAACCAAGCATGCCTTCTAATGACAGAGCCTGTAACTGCTGCTCTACAGGAGGCCTCTAAGGAATCAAACCCACATTGCAAAGTATGTTTTCCCACTTGTTCAGCTGCATGCAATAAATCCTGCATGTTTTAGGTTAGGAGGATCTGTATCTAGAAGCATCTTTTGTTTCAACTGAGACATCAAAAATTGCTGATATTTTATCATGTGAAACTGGCAATTCAAGGCTCTCATTGCTAAAGTTGCAGACGTATATACCCTTTCCCCATCTATCTAATGCTCTGGAATCTGTCAGAGGGGACTGGGTTTTTTGCTGATGAGGCCTTAATCCCTTTGGGTCTCTAATAAATAGTTTCAGGGTCAGCAACAGGGCTTTTGTACAGAAATTTGTGAGAGTCAGGGACTCTAATATCCATCAGGTTTAACTGGGGCTGGGGGTAAGGGGTCAGGGTTTAAACTGGATTCAGTGAACACATCTACAATATCTAAAACTGGCGGGATAGCAAGGGGTCTGTGTTGAGGCAATAAAAGGAAGTCTGAGCCTTTTCTTGGATTCCGAGTAATCCTGGCCTTCCTAATGGAAATGTTTCCTCATGGTATGTAAGGCCTCCCCCAAAAGAGTAATCCTCAGGCAGAGAGGCTGATGGAACTGATTCCTCAGCATCAGAATCCTCATAAGGAGATAAAGAATATCCTAGGTCCAAGGAAGAGTCTGAGGAAATGGACACCTGGTCAGAAGATTCAAAGTCTGCATCCTGTCTGGGCCTTTTATCAGGAGGGGGATGGGACCCCCTGAGCAGGGTGATTAGGTCCTCGGCCATTTTTAGCATTTGTTTCTTAGGCATGGAAGTATGTCCTGGAGAGAGTTGTGTGTTTCTTTGCTTTTAAGGGGGGCTTAGACTTAGCAGAGGGTTTAATGGTTAAACTGGGTAGGTCTGAAAACACCCTCTGTAGCTGTGGATTGCTCAGCTACTTTGGTTTCCTCTGTAGGGTTAGGATCGGAAAGCTGAAGACCAAGTGCGTCCGAAGGCCCAGCCAGCTCCATGTGGGAGGCGGAGGCAGTCCGTGGTTCTGTGGAAGCAGCTGTCAGGGGCTGCATAGGCGCCTCGCTGAAAACCGGAGAATTGGTGACCGGCCTAGAAGAGGCCTAGTCAGTTTTGGGCTTCGGATGCCTGTCCTTGCGCTTTTTATGCATTGCGGTCGTTGGAATTTCCAATGGCATGGTGTAATTGAATTTTCCGCCAAAATAATGTCGGGCAAAATCAAACCGACATTTAATACTGCGCTTGTTAAACCTAGCACAAAACCGACAATCAGTGACATCGTGGTCAGGGCCTAGGCATGGAATACAATAGGAGTGGAAATCCTTATGAGGCATTTGCTTCCCACAAGAAATACAGTTATTACCTTTTACTGACATCGGTCTGAGGCAAGAAAAAGTTTCCCCAAAGGGGTACTTAGCTTTTTTTAGAAGACTTCGGTTCTGGATTCGGAATGAAAATCTCAGGAGTCGGCCGACCGGCACTTGCGAACTGCTATTGCTTCGGGCACCGCGCGGCAAGAAAGACTGAAGAAAATGGCGTCTGCTGCATCTTATACACCCCTGCCGCACTGACATCAGGGAGGAGGAGAAAGCAACAGACGCCAGACCAAGACTTTGGAATTCTGGCCGACTGAGGGACCGCCTGACGGCAGGATAACCCAATTGTAATGACTGCAGCAGTGTAACATGATGAACATCTGCCCTTTGGACATGCATGGATAGGTACACTAAACTGTTTTACTGAATGGCTGGTAAGGTCGAATAGAAAGCCTTGTCCTTCTGTAGTGCTAGGGTTTATAACTGCTTGCTATGAGTTTTGAGGAAGTGCCAGGCTGATTAATGAATGGCTTGAGTGCTTAAGTTGAAAGTTTTGTCTAGTTCCAAAGGAAAAATTGAAGAGGAGACTTTGTGGAGCCGAGAATAGTTATACCCTAGCTAACTGGCGCTGCCCGGCATGCAAAACTGGGCAAATGCATTTTTTATAGCAGGGAAATGAGAAATTAGCTCAAAATGGCCAATAAACTACTACTTTCTGGGCTGAAACCACCCCTCCAGGGACAGATAGGCTGCTCAAAGCTCCCCTCATAGGTGAGCAGAGAAACTTCCTTCTATCCAAGTAAGATATGGGCAAGCACATAGATTTGTGACAGCCCTGAATTCAGCACTAACCTGAAAACTGGACTATACTAACTTAGAAAGGCAGGAAACAAGTATATAAGTTGACAGTAACCTCTCTTTTGACACTTGCATTGCCAAAGTGGTTAGAAAGACCTTCTACATTGCCCACCTGATCATGAAGGGATTCACATCCAGATCAGGAGAGGTCATTGTATCCCTGTACTCTTCACTTATCAGACCAATGATTGAGTACAACGCCCCATTCGGAATGTACCTTACCCGACACCTGCAGCAGTTGGAAAGACCCCAAAAGTTCCTCAGCAAAAGGATAAAGGGGCTCAAACATATGTCATATGATGCCAGACTGAAGAAACTCCAGCTCTATTCAGTCGCATACCGTCTGCTCAGAGGTGATCTGTGCCTGACATACAAGGCCATGTCCAACCCGGAATTAATGGACATGCTCCACCTCAAAAAATCCAAATCCACCAGAGCCACGAGAGCAAGAGACTTGACCTCAACACAGATATAAATAGGACGTGCTGAAGGGACAGATTCATCACCCAGAGACTCCCTACACTATGGAACAGAATCCCAGTCCATGTGAGGCAGAGCCCCTCACTGACTGTTCAAGAGAAATCTTGACGAGTGGATGGGAGATTGTAGGTTTACCCCGGGAATCATCTCTGTGTCACTGCTGGACAGAGGCACAGCAAACTAATGGGTATAGTATTCTCATCCTAAGGGGTGGTGAAAGCCACACACACTCTGGCTAGGCTTATAAATGCCCTAGGGCAGATAGCCTAGTATGAACCTATGAACCTATATATATTTTTTTTTCCCAGAAAATAAAGCAGATAAACACTTTAAATGCGCATAAAAATATTATTGTTTTATATCTCAGTTCAGAGTTGTAGTCAATGCCCCTAGTAATAAAGTAGGAAGAAACACAAATACAGTAAAAGCAGATGAATGAAGTGCAATTTTTCCATTATATATATATATATATATATATATATATATATAAAATAGAAAATGAACAATCCGATTTAAACAAGTTACCCAATTAACCAGGAAAAAACTCAAAACTGAGCCCTGTTCCAGCAGTCTTCAGACAAATTCCAACTGCACACACCCACTACTATGATGCAGGAGAACCTTCTCCAAAAAAGATGGCCTGGAACAGTGCTCAAGTTATACAAACAAAGCTAGATTCAGCAGCCCTGAATCTGGTTCTATGCTACAGCAACAAGGCGCACCAATTTCAGAAAGAAACAGTTAGAATAAGCAGGCACAATTAGCCTGTAACCAGAAATTCCCAGCTCAGAAGGGCAGAATCCAGCCTCTCCTCCAAGAGTGTACACCACAAACCTTCTTAATGTAGAATAACTGGCCTGAAGCCCAAGTGCTTAAACCAGAACTAATACACTTACACTGAGCTTTCAATCAGAAATTCCCAGCTTAAAAGGATGTAAGCTACCTGTCCTGCCACAACAGTGCAGATCACAAACCTTCTTAATGTAAAACAACCGGTATGAAGCCCAAGTGCTTAAACCAAAAGACTTAGAATAACAGTTACAATTTAATCAGGCTACGACCAAGCAGCAAATAAGCGCAGCAGAATAAATAAAAATTGAGTACTTTTAAGAAGAGGCAAAAGCAAAACAAAGTAGGAGGAAACACAAAATACAGTAAAAGCAGATGAATTTTTTTTTGTTAGTAAAGTGCCAGGAGAGAGGAATGAGGAACTATAGAAAGGAAGAACAGTTTCTATAAAGTGCCAGAGGACCACAAATTCCTTGTAAAGCCTCCCTTGGCAGCCCCTGTTGTCATAGCTGTGGCCCCAGATAGACTACTTACATTGCTCCCTTCCTCATCTCTTTTACCTTCTGATTAGAGACAGTAAATGTATAGAAAGACTGGGGAAGAAGGCTTGTACCTCCCTCTACCCTGGCTTTCAGAGCTATTAACTACAAAACTCATATGTTTAAATTTGCCTTGGACTTGGTTTCCCAAGCATGTACGCTTCTCAGCTCCCTGCCAGATTCCCCTAACAAAACTTAAGTAGCATTTAAGCTATCCATGGCATCCCAGGTGGCCAGATGCAGTTATGATGCAGCAGAGGCCTCTGCTAAATCAGCTGCAACTGTTATGCGTAGATACTCCTGTCTTAAGCTTCAACCTCTGCCACGAGCTTTTAGTCAAAAATCCTAGATGCCCCTTCTTGACAATAATCTACTTGGAAAGCAATCTGCAGAGCTTTTTAAAAATCTGCAGGAAAAAAGCAAAGAGCTGCAGGACAACTGGCTAGTCTCTCCCACACCCAAGTTCTACACAAATTATCTTGCTAAAACATCCCGTGTCAGAAGGGCCCCTTCTGTGGCACCCCTTCCTCTAGTAAGCACAGGAAAGGGACGAGACAACCTTCTTTAAGGACTACCTCTCAAGCCAGCCCAAAGACGGTCCTTTCAGGACAGAAATTATGGCAACAATGCAAGACTGCCTTGCCCTACTCCCTCTGTCTTCCAGTCTCTGTCTGCCCCTTTGGAAACGGATCACCACGGACAACTGGGTGCTGGCAAGACTGGAAAACTGATACTTCCAATTCTGGCATAAGAGACCCAACCCTTAGGGCATTCCTTTCCCACTCAAAAATCAGCTCCACCTAATTCCACACATTATCCAGGAGCTATGGGCACAAGGCACCACAGAACCTGTCCCATTAAGGCAAGAAGGAAAAGGTTTCTACTCCAGACTTTTCATAGCTCCAAAAAAGGATGGACCATGGAGACCAATCCTGGACTTATCGTACCTAAAAGTCCCCTCTTTCAGAATGCTGTCTCTACAGACCTTGCTTCCACTACTGCCACCACAATCCTTCATGGCCACTTTGGACCAGAAAGAGGCTCATCTCCACATCCCCATACACCCAAACCACAGAAAATACTTGTTGGACCCTGCTCTCATTTTCAATTTACTGCCTTAGCCTTTGGTTTGTCCACTGCACCAAGGGTTTTTCACCAAATGCTTAGCTCCCACCATAACCTTCTACAGGACCAAGGGCATACAGCTCTATCCATACCTAGACTACATTCTGATTCTAGTAGAATAGGAAGAGATCCTCAAAAAGCATCTCCAGTTCTCTGTGTCCTTGCTTCAGGGACTAGGTTTCATTCTGAACTTCCCCAAGTCATCCCTATCCCCAAAACAAGGCAAGGTCTTCCTGGGGTGCAGCATTTGGACATACCTAATGAGCATTTTTACCTCCGGAAATAGTAATCTTCCTGACCAACCATTTCCAAGCCCTCCTCCACACAGACCAGCTGTCAGCAAGACACGAGTCTCCTGGGTGTTATGACAGCCACCATCCTCATGCTTCCCTTACCCAGGTTGCACATGAGGAAACTTTAGTGGTATTTAGAGAAAGTACAGTTGTGTACACCTACCATAAATGTAGATGTTAGAGTGTCTTCACTGTTGCAGTCATAAAGTACAGTTTTGTACCTACCATAAATGTAGATGTCCGATACGAATGCATCTGCAGTCCTTACAAATGGGTTGTCCTGTCGTCAGGCAGCCCTTCGGTCGGCCGGATTCCAAAGTCTGGGTCTGGCCTCGGCTGGTGTCGCACTTCACCCGACGTCATAGCTACAGTTATTCGGGTATAAAGGAATCAGCCGACGCCATTTTCCTCAGTGTTTCTTGCCCCAGATGCCAGGTGCCCTCTTGGAAGGCTAAATTTGGATAAATGCCAATGTTTCCAAATAGTAGAGAGCAAACGCAAAAAAATAAGCATGTATGTATATATATATACAAACAAATACACCATAATAGACCCCCCCCAGCTAGCTATATGATGGGCAAATACCCTAGGAGTACCACAGAGGGGAAGGCGGGTGGGTAATCCTGACTGCAGATGCATTCCTATCGGACATCTACATTTATGGTAGGTACACTATGTCCTTCAAGGATGCATCTGCAGTCCTTACAAATGGGTAGAATACCATAGCCAAACTAGGGGAGGAGGAAAAAGGAGAGATTATGGTGTAGTTAGGATCCCTTGCAAAACAGCAGAGGCAAAACCTGCTCGGGATCTAGAGTATAAAGGTAAATTATAATGCTTGGCAAATGTATGCACGGAGGTCCAAGTAGCAGCCTCTATAATGTCCTTGGTAGCTGTGGTAGTGGCTGTAGCCCTTGTAGAGTGAGGCCTGATGTTCTCTGGAGTTTTCTTTCCATGGTAGGAGTAACAAAATCTAATGCAATTTCCTATCCACTTGGAGATTGTCTGTTTTGAAATTGCTTTTCCTTCCCTTCCTGTTGCATATGCTACCAGAAGCTTGTCAGTTTTTCTATTGCCCTTGGTCCTGTCCAGGTAGTAGCGTAACTGTCCATGTACATCCAAGGTATGCAACAGTCTTTCTCCCCTGTTCTGTGGGTTGGGGAAGAATGTAGGTAGGTGGATAGCCTGATTTAAAGACACTCTGGATACCACCTTAGGCATAAATGTAGGATTTGTTCTCATGGACACTATCTTGATGGAAGATCAGGAAGGGTTGCACTGCCATGAATGCCTGTAGTTCAGATACCCTTCTTGCTGAAGTGATTGCCAGCAGGAAAGCAGTCTTCCATGATAAGTATTGTAATTCTGCTGTTGCTGCTGGTTCAAAAGGAGGAAGCGTCAATTTTTCTAGCACAAAGTTCAAGTCCCATGCTGGCAATGGTGGTTTCCTAGGAGGTTTTACATTTTTAATTCCTCTCAGAAACTGCCTGAGCAGAGGGTGTGAGAAGACAGGAGGATCCAAGCTGTATTCTGCTGAAATAGCTGATGCATGTATCTTGATGGAAGAATAGGACAGGCCTGTGTGGAAAAGCTCTGCCAAGTATTCCAGGATGTTGGCTATGTTTACCAGTGACACATCTTCTCCCTTTGCAGTACTCCAAATGAGATATCTTTTCCATTTTGCTGCATAATTTTTTCTTGAGGGTCTGCGAGCCTCAAGGATAATGTCTTTAACCCTTTGTGATAAATTCGGGTTAATTGATCTTATGTAATGTTCCAGGCAGTCAGCTGCAGTGTTTTCAGGTTTGGATGTAGGATGTTGTAGTTCTGTGTTAACAGTAATGGAACCAGGGGTAGTGTCCATATTTGTTCCAGAGACATGCTCCTTAGTAATGGGTACCAATGTTGCCTTGGCCAGTCTGGAGCTATCAGAATGATCCTTGGACGGTCCTCTTTGATCTTCAATAGCAATAGGAAGTGGTGGGAATGCATATGCTGTCCGGTTTTTCCAACTGAAAGATAGGGAGTCCACCTTCCAAGCAAGTAGGTGGTACGTCCTTGTGCAGAATTTCTTTAGCTGGTGATTCCGTGGGGACGCAAATAAGTCTATTTCTGGGAGTCCCCATTTTCTTGTAATGGCTTTGAAGATGTCCGGATGCAGCATCCATTCGTGGGCATCCGTGGTAGTCCTGCTTAATATGTCTGCTAGAATGTTTTTTCCCGGTACAAAAATTGCTTGTAACTGAATGTTGTAGCTCAGAGCCACATTCCATAGGTCCAGTGCCATCCAGCATAGAGGGTATGAATGTGTGCCTCCCTGTTTGTTGATGTACCACATCACTGTGGTGTTGTCTGTCCTTATCATCAACTGACCTTCTCGGAGAAATGGTCTGAATGTCTGGATTGCCAATTTTACTGCCAGCATTTCCTTTAGATTTATGTGCAGGTGCAGCTGGTCTTGAGTCCATAAGCCTTGTATGCACTTGTCCAGCATGTGGGCCCCCCAACCGAGGTCTGAGGCGTCCGTTGTGATGGTTTGGCTTGGTTGAATGCTGTAGAAGGGCAATTCTGTGTTTGATTGACAAGCCTGAGCCCACCATAGGAACTCTTGCTTCAGGCATGGGATTGTTGGAATTTTGGTTTCTAGGCTGTGCTTGTGTTGAGACCATAAATTCTTTAGGTACCACTGTAGCTTTCTCATATGCAGTCTGGCATGAGGTACCAGTATTATGCAGGATGCCATGAAGCCCAGGGCTTGCAGTACTTTTCTTGCTGTTAGATGGTCCTGCTTTGTTAATGCCAAGAAGTAGAGAGGTAGTTGCTCTTGTTTTTCTACAGTTAGGAATGCCATTTGCTTTGATGTGTCCAGCTCTGCACCCAAAAAGGTTATTCTTTGGGATGGTATCAGTCTTGACTTTTTTATATTGACTGTATATCCCAGGGCTTGTAGCAGGTAAATGACTCTTTGTAAGTCTTCTGTTAGCTTGTTTTTGTTGTCCGCTTGTATCAGGCAGTCGTCCAGGTAGGGGTAAATTTGGATTCCCTGAAGCCTGCAATGAGCAATTACTGATGCCAGGCATTTCGTGAACACTCTGGGCGCAGTAGATAAGCCAAAGGGCAATGCTGAGAATTGATAATGCTCTGATCCTGCAAGAAATCTGAGGTATCTTCTGCAATTTGGTCGTATGGGGACGTGCAGGTATGCCTCCTTGAGATTTAGAGTTACCAGCCAAGACTCCTTGCCCAGCATGGGAAGAAGCTGCTGTAGAGTCAGCATTTTGAATTTTGGAACAAAGAGGAATGTGTTTAAAGCAGACAGGTCGAGAATAGGCCTCCAATTTGCTCTCTTTTCTTGGTACCAGGAAGAGTCTGGAGTAAAACCCCTTTCCTTGTTCCATAGATGGTACCTTTTCCACAGCTCATCCTTACTAATTGAGATATTGGTTTTAGAGCTTCTGCCTTTTGAGTTGGTGGTAGGTTTGGCATTCCTCTCTTTCCTGGTAGAGTATGGAAATGAAGCCTGTAACCTTGGTCTATATTTTGCAAAATCCACTTGTCCCTTGTGATGTAATGCCAGTTCTTTGAGAATAAAGTTAGCTTTCCGCCTAAGGGTGCTTCTAGTTGTTCCCTGGTAGGCGGTGCCAGAGCCAAGTCACTGATTGTCCTGTTGCAGTGGTGGTGGCTGCGTCTGTGCCTTGCTGGTTGTTACCCTGCCACTGGCGTCCCCTGTAGGCACCCCTGGATTGGTTTCTGCCTCTTGAACGCCTATTCCTGCCTCTCTGTGCTTTAGAGGAGTCTGGAAAGGACCAATTTTTGGAGGGCCAATTCCTGCTAAACCTTGGAGGTTGGACCTGTAAGAAATCTTTCACTGTTTGTACAGATTTTGCCTTCTCCTCCATCTTCTTCAGTACCTGTTGTGCAGGAGAACCAAATAAATTGGCCTTGTCCATGGGAGCATCTAATAGTTTTGATTTGACATGGTCCGGTACGGCCTGCTCTTTCAACCATGCATGCCTTCTGATAACTGTGCCAGTCATGGCTGATCTAAAGGAAGCCTCCAGTGCATCATAGCCGCATTTTAAAGAATGGTTACTAACTTG
Organism: Protopterus annectens; assembly: GCF_019279795.1. Lineage (NCBI taxonomy): Eukaryota > Metazoa > Chordata > Ceratodontiformes > Protopteridae > Protopterus > Protopterus annectens. Next base: position 1,142,428,081 of record NC_056739.1, read on the forward strand.
CTGAATGTTATGTACCATTTCCTGAACATACTTATCAAAAGGTTCATCAGAGGACAGTTTTTTAGTCAACTGGTCTAGCATAAATTCTTGATATTGGATCATATGAAATTGACAGTTCAAGGCCCTAGCTGACAGAGTAGCAGAAGTGTAAACTTTTTTACCCCATCTCTCTAAGGACCTGGATTCCCTTTCAGAGGGAAGGGGATTCTTAGCAGAGGTAGTTGCTACAGCCTTAGGCCCCTGGGAGATAGTCTCGGGATCTGCAAAAGGAGCCTTGTATAAATGGTGGTGTGTGTCCGGGACCCTGTAGAACCTATCGGGCTTAGCAGGGGCCGGAGGTAATGAATCAGGAGCAGTACAAGCATCATTAAATGCATCATTTACAACAGAAAGAACTGGAGGTACAGCTAAAGGCCTATGTTGTGGTAAATGCAAAAAGGTTCTAAGCCTTTTCCTGGAGTCTGAAAAATCTTGGCCTTGCCACTGAAATTGTTCTCTCATAGCATGCAAGGTTTCCCCAAAGGAAAATTCCTCAGGTGGAGAGGCAGAAGGGATGGACTCTTCAGCATCAGAGTCTTCGTAAGGGGAATAAAAAGCCTCTGGAAGGTCTGTATTATCTGAATCATCAGAGGAATCATCTGTGGACACTGGCTCAGGGGGCTCTGCTCTAGGCCTCTTCTCTGGAGGTGGATGAGAGGCCCTGTCTGGATGAGGTTGGGATCCCCGGATTAAAGAAATAAGATCCTCTGCCAAAGAAAGCATTTGGGAACTGGAGCTGGGCCTGTGAGAGGGGGTCTTAACAGTCACAGTTTTTGTAGCTTTAGCTGCTTTAGCCCTGGCAAAGGCCTTAATGGACATGGCTGCAGGAGGCCTAGCAGCTCCACGTGCAGGAGTTGAAATATCCAAGGGAATAGTGTCAGATAATTCCTGAGAAACCGCAACTGCAGGTTGGATTTCAGAAGCCGATTCCACCAGGTTAGAAGAGGCCTCGGTAGAAGGCATGTTTTCGGCTGAAGGAAGAACCGCTTGCTCGGTTTCAGCCGAAACCGAGACACTCGCAGTTGGCTTAACCGCGGTTTCGGCCGAAACCGCGGACCGCGAGTGTCGGTCCTTTTCCTTGCGTTTTTTGGATATTTGTGAAGTCGGAGGATCTGACGGCATAATATAAGCAAAATCAGAGCCGAAAAACTGCTCAGCAAATTCCGACCGACGTCTAAGCGTCAGTCGGTTAAAAGAAGCACAGGCTAGACAAGCTGCTACGTCGTGATCTGGGCCTAAAGGTAAGCAGTAAGAGTGGAAATCTTTGAGGTATTTGTTTCCCACAAGTTAAACAGTTATTCACTTTTTCTGACATCGGCTGAGGCAAGAAAGAGTCCCCAACGGGGTACTTAGCTTTTTAGAAGTCTTCGAAGTAGAATTCGGTAGTAGTAATCTCTGGTTCTGACCGACCAGCACTTGAACAGCTTCTGCTTCGGGCGCCACGCGGCAAGAAAGACTGAGGAAAATGCCGTCGGCTGTTGCCTTTATACCCGAATAACTGCAGCTATGACGTCGGGTGAAGTGCGACACCAGCCGAGGCCCGACCCAGACTTTGGAATCCAGACGACCGAAGGGCTGCCTGACGACAGGACAACCCATTTGTAAGGACTGCAGATGCATCCTTGAAGGACATCTGTAGGGTGTTCCTGCCAGCAGGCAGGCCGAGGTCGGCCAGAATTCCAAAGTCTGTGTCCGGCGTCGGCTGTACCAGCAAGTACCCTGACATCAGAACGCAGAGGTATAAAAGCAGTCAGCCGACGCCATCTTCTCCAGCCTTTCATGCCCCAGATGTCAGAAGCCCCCAGTAAACCAAAAGGTGTCCAAAAAGGTAACACAAATGCACCACAAAAGAAGTGGAAGAGGGAACAAAGAATAAGAGGGGATAGGTGGGAGGGAAACACCGACTGCAACAGTGAAGACACTAACATCTACATCTATGGTAGGTGCACACAACTGTACTATGTTCTTCGTGTTTTACTGTTGCAGTCATAAATGTAGGGTGGAATCCCAAAGCAGTGAAAGAGGGAGGAGGCTATGCAGAAGTAGGGGCAGCAAGAAGACCCTGCAAAACAGCAGAGGCAAAGCCTGCCCTAGACAGAATACAGAGGGAGATTATAGTGCTTGGAAAAAGTATGCACTGAACTCCAAGTGGCAGCTTCCAAAATATCTTTGGTAAAAACTCCTGAGAAAAGCTGCTGAATTGGCAGCTGCTCCAGTAGAATGACTCCACAGTACCTGGAATCTGTTTCCCATAGTGAGAGTAACAAAACCTTATTCCATGAGCAATCCATTTGGAAATAGTTTTAGAAATAGCCTTACCTAGAGAACTGGAGGCATAAGAGATAAGCAACTGATCAGATTTTCTGAAATCTTTAGTTTTGTCCAGGTAAAATCGTAGCTGTCTGTGTACGTCCAATGAATGTAAAATCCTTTCCCCTTTATTTTGAGGATTAGGAAAGAAGGTAGGAAGGTGAATAGTCTGATTTAGAGCCACTTTCAAAATCACCTTAGGCATAAATGTAGGATTGGTCCTCAAGGAAACTCTGTCTTGGTGGAAAATATATGGTTCCACAGCCATGAGAGCTTGCAACTCTGAAACCCTTCTGGCAGAAGTCAATGCTAACAAAATAGCTGTCTTCCAGGATAAGAACTTGATATCTGAAGCCGCAGCAGGCTCAAAAGGAGGCAAAGTAAGTTTCTCCAAGACATAATTAAGATCCCAAGCAGGAACAGGAGGAGTTCTGGGAGGCCTTAAATTCTTAGCCCCTATTGTCTCACCAATTGGTGAGAAAAAATGGGAGGATCAGTGTTGAAATGAGCTGAGATAGCAGAAGCATGAATTTTGATGGATGAAAAGGAGAGGCCTTTAAGCAAAAGGTCTGAGAGGTAAAGTAAAATAGAGGAAATATCAGGCACAATAGGGTTAGAACCTCTGTCCTGCATCCAAATACAAAATCTTTTCCATTTAGAAGTATAAGATTTCCTAGTGCTAGGTAATCTAGCTTCTAAAAGAACATCCAAAACTTGTTTGGGGAGAGCAGAAGGAATCAAAGGCCCCAGAGCTAAGCTGCCAGACATAGGGTCTTAAGTTGAGGGTGTAGCATCTGACCCTGATGCTGGGACAGAAGAGAAGGGTTCAGAGGTAGAATCCAAGGAGGTTCCAAGAACAGGTGTTTTAAGGTTGGATACCAAAACTGCCGAGGCCAATTTGGAGCTATCAGAATGATTATCTTGGGCTTGTCCTGTTTTATTTTCAGTAATACTCGAGGAAGAAGAGGCAGAGGAGGGAAGGCATATCCCGAAAGGTTCCTCCAGCTGAATGACAGGGCATCCACTTTCCAAGCTGTTTTGTGGAAGGACCTGGTGCAAGAGAGGCAGCTGATGATTGAGATGGGATGCAAACAGATCCGAGGACAACCCCAAACTGCAGTAATCTTGCTGAATAGGCTGGGGTCCAGCATCCATTCGTGAGGATCCAAAAGGTTTCTGCTTAGGCTGTCTGCTAAATTCTGTTTTCCTGGAATGAATTGAGCTTGAAGATGCAGATTCAAATTTAAAGCAGTGTCCCATAACTTCATGGCTAGTCTGCAGAGGGGGTAAGAATGAGAGCCCCCTTGCTTGTTTATGTACCACATGACTGTGGTATTGTCTGTACGAATCAGAAGAGGTCCCGGATCTAGATGTTTTTGGAAGGCTAGAAGAGCATTTTGAACTGCCAACATTTCCTTCAAGTTGATGTGCCAGGCTAGATGCTTCTTTGTCCAAGAACCCTGCTGGCAAAGATTTTGAAAATGAGCTCTCCAAGCATAATCCGATGCGTCCGTGATTATGGTCAGAGAAGGTTGAGGCAGACGGAAGGGATTCCCTTTGTTTAAAGCACAAGCCCTGGACCACCAAAGGAACTCCTTCTGGAGGCAGGGAATCAGTGGAATCATTGTGTCCAGACTGTGGTAATGCTGTGACCATACACTCTTTAGGTACCATTGAAGTTCTCATGTGAAGCCTTGCATTTGGAATCAACAGAATGCAAGAAGCCATGTAGCTCAATGCCTGCAGGAATTTCCTTGCAGTGAGCAGAGTTAAAGTAGCCAAGGTTTTGAAAATTGAGGCCAGCTGTAATTTTCTGGAGTGAGGAAGGCCCTTTGCAAGTTTGTGTCTAGAAAAGCTCCCAAAAAGATCATTTGCTGAGAGGGGATCAAATGTGACTTTTTTGTGTTCACTGAAAATCTCAGTATAAGGAGAAGACGTTGAACAAAATGCAGATGCTGAAGTAAAAGGTCTTTGCTGTCCACCTGAATCAGGCAGTCGTCCAGGTAGGGGTAAATTTGAATCCCTTGGAGTCTGCAATAAGCTACTACTGGAGCCAGGCACTTAGTAAAGACTCTGGGCGCAGTAGATAAACCAAAGGGCAGTACAGAGAATTGAAAGTGCCTTGAACCTGAGGTATTTCCTGCATTCCTGCCTGATGGGAATGTGTAGGTAGGCTTCCTTCAAGTCCAATGTCACCATCCAGGCATTCTGGGAGAGCATTGGAAGAAGTTGTTGTAAAGTAAGCATCTTGAATTTTGGAATTTCCAGGAAGGTGTTTAATACCGAAAGGTCCAGAATCGGTCTCCATGAATTTTGCTTTCTTGGAACCAGAAATAGTCTTGAGTAAAAACCTTTTCCCATCTCTGAAAGTGGAACAGGCTCTATGGCTCTCATGGCCAATAAGGCGTCCACTTGATTTAAGGCCTCTGACCACTGATGTTTTGGCAGATCTGGCCAACCGATAGACCTTGGCAGAGTATGAAAGTGGAATTTGTAACCTCTTAAAATCACGTCTAAAACCCATTTGTCCTGGGTAATCAGAGTCCAATTTTGGTAGAAAAGAGAAAGTTTTCCTCCGAGAGGGGCTTCCAGGCAAAGAGGACCTGTAGCCCAGCAGAGGGAGTCATTGGGTCTGCTTCCTTTGTGATTGAGATCTGTCTTCACCCCTTCCAGGTGATGAAGCAGTCCACTGTCTGGACCTGTAAGAGGCCTGAGCTCGACCTCTGGGGCATCTACATCTTCCCCTTTGAGGCCTGCCAGATGTAGGAAAGGACCAATTTTTGGAGGGCCAATTCCTGGAAAATCTAGGAGGCTGAACCTGTAAGAAATCTTTCACAGTCTGCATAGATTTTGCTTTTTATAGGTTCATAGATTAGTACTAGGCTAATTACCCTTGCGAGCCATTTTAAGCCTAGCCAATTATCCCCTGTGAGATTCAAACCCTGTACCTTGTGTTTGTAAGGCAAACACCTTAACCATTAGGCCACCCTCCCAACCCTCTTTTCAATAACCTCCTCAGCCTTGGATCCAAATAAAACATCATGCTGAACAGGGGCATCTAACAGTTTAGCCTTAACCTGCTCAGGTAAATTCTGTTCATGAAGCCAAGCATGTCTCCTGATAACAGTACCAGAGGCTGCGGCCCTGCAAGAAGCTTCCAAGGCATCAAAACCACAATGTAAACTATGTTTGCTAACTTGTTCAGTTGCATGCAATACATCCTGTAATTCCTTGTCCTCTGCACATGCAGGAAAGGTAGAAAACCTTTGCTTTAAAACAGACAAAAGAAATTGCAGATACTTGAACATGTGAAACTGGCAATTTAAAGCTCTAATAGAAAGAGTAGCAGAAGTATAAACCTTTTTGCCCCACCTGTCCAAGGCACGAGAATCCTTTTCAGAGGGAATAGGATTTTTAGATGAAGCGGCCTTAGCAGCCTTAGAACCCTGAGAAATAGTTTCAGGATCGGCAGAAGGGTTCTTAAATAAGAATTGATGGGAATCAGGGACTCTGTAAAATCTATCAGGCTTAGAAGGAGCAAGGAATCAGGATTCAGGTTAGCTTCAGAGAAAGCATCATCCACAATATCAAGTACAGGAGGAATAGCCAAAGGCCTGTGTTGAGGGAGAAGGAGAAATTCCCTAAGTCTCTTCTTGGAAGCAGAGTAATCCTGACCTTCCCAATGAAAATGCTCTCTCATCTCATGTAAGGTTTCCCCAAAAGAGAAATCTTCAGGGGGAGAAGCAGAGGGTATAGTCCTCTGCATCAGAATCCTCATAAGGAAGAAAATAATAATCCTGTTCAGAAGAAGAGACAGAAGACACAGAAGCCTGATCAGAGGAATCATAAGGTATATCCTGTCTAGGCCTTTTTTCAGGAGGAGGGTGAGAACCCCTAATCATTGTAAGCAAATCCTCAGCCATCCGTAGTAATTGCTTCTGGGTCTTGGGAGCTGTATCCGAAGCAGCTTGAGAAGAAACCCTTGGTTTAACAGGAGTCTTTGACTTTGTAGAAATAGTGATGAGAAGGCCTGAAAACCCCCTCAGAAGCCGGTACCTGCACAGCGGTTCCGGACCCATCTGAAGGAGCGACGTCCGAAGGTCCTGCAGCAGATAAAATACTAGGCCTAGATGGCTCCCCATGGGAATCAGTGTCGGCCATCGGTTCCGAAGTGGCGGACGACACGGGCTGCAAAAGTGCCTCACTGACGACCGCCGAACCCAAAGCTGGCTCCGGCTGCAAAGTATCCTGTTTGGACCTCGGAGGCCTATCCTTGTGTTTCTTTTCAATTCCGGTTGTTGGTAAGGTATCCGACGACATCCTGTAATTGAATCGTTTACTGAAATAATTCAAGGCCCAATCGTACCTACGCTTGATAGTGCGAGAATTAAACCTGGCACAGAACTGACAGCAAGAAACATCGTGGTCAGGGCCTAAGCAAGGTAGACAGTAAGAGTGGAAATCTGAGGTATTTGTTTTCCACACGATATACAATTATTAACTTTTTTTTGACATCGGAGGAGCAAGAAAAAGATTCCCCAATGGGGTACTTAGCTTGAGAAGAAGTAAAAACTTCGGACCAACGACAATCAAAGCACGTTGTCCTGAATGCGCCAATCAATGACTTGCGAGCTGCTTTCCACCACACGGCAAGAAAGACTGGAGAAGATGGCATCGGCCAATGGCTTAATACCTCTGCGTTCTGACGTCAGGGTACTTGCTGGTACAGCCGACACCAGACCCAGACTTTGGAATTCTGGCCGACCTCGGGCTGCCTGCCGGCAGGAACACCCTACAGTTATGACTGCAACAGTGAAACACGAAGAACATCGCATGGTCTCAGCACAGCCATCCTTTAGACTTCCAAATACCCTTCCTTCCTTGTCTAAAAACAAAACTAAGATGATGGATACAACAAATTCAAAGGAATCCAGGGCTTCCTCTCCTTGCACCTACACCAGCTCAACATATGCATACAGATGCAGCAGAGATGGGCTGGGGGGCTACCGTGAAGGGATGCAAGGTACAAGCACCTTGGCAGGCATCCCTCCTAAGGAAGCATACCAACAGCAGGGAAATGACAGTGGTTCAGTTAGCCTGCAGGAGTTTCTCCCTATCCTTCAGCCAGGTCAACTGTTAATCTTCACAGATAACACCACTGTCATGTGGTACATCAACAACCAAGGGGGACCAGGTCCTACCTCCTGTGTAGGCTGGGGATGCAAATTTGGGAATTATCCTCACAGAACAGCTTATCCTTACAGGCAACATACATCCCTTCCCAGGAAAACCAGTGGGCAGATGTCCCAAGCAGATCATACACTACATCACGAGAGAATGTTACACAGGGAAGGTTTCCTAAACATTGTCCACCGATGGGGTACCCCCTTAAGTAGATCTGTTTGCCCCCCCCTGAACAGACAACTGACAAAATTCTGTATGAAACTACTCTCCAGTAGCTTGTAGAGTGGACGCCTTCATCTCATGAAGGGACACAGTTTCTGTCTGCCTTTCCACCCCTCCCTCTCATTCAGAAAGTCCTCCTGAAGGTCAGGAGAGACATGCCAAAAATCTTGCTGTTGACTCCCTACTGGCAAAAGCAGTATGGTTTCCCCCTCCTACAATCACTTGCCAAGGGAAATTACCACAGGTTACCTCAAGGTGGACCTACACACACAACAGAAGGGAACGCTCATCTATCCACACCTAGAGATGTTAACCGAGTGATAAACTTCTAGTACTCTTCAGACACCGCTATACAGAGGACCTATCCTGCAGGATGCCAGAAACACAATACAAGGGGATCCTACATTTCTAAATAAGAGATTCTCCATATGGCGTCTCCAAAGACATAAGGACCCCCTTCTAGCAGATGGCCCTTTATTCTTAGCCTGTGTGTGAATTAAAGCAGACCTTTCATATTCTTTAGTGAAAGTACACCTCTCTATCTCTGCCTGCCTACCCCTGGATCCTCCTTTACTCTCCAGGTTGGGATCTAAAATGGGTCTTACACATAAGACCTCCCAGGAAAGCCTACTCCCACCACCCTGGGATCTGAATTATATCCTGGAGAAACGCATGCTAGCTCCATTTGAACCAGCCACTTCTGCATCACTGCAGATGTGCACATGGAAAACAGTCCTGCTGGTAGCCCTCACATCTGCAATAAGGGTAACAGTTAGGCACTCATGGCATGACCCCCTTACACCATCTTCCATAAAGACAGGGTGACCCTGCGCACCAATCCCTCCATGCCCAAAGTGGTCAAACTTTTACTAAATCAGTCCATTCACTTACCAACCTTTTTCTCCTCTCCTCAGAATGACAGAGAATACTACACTCCCTGGACATTCACAGGCAATTAAGATTTTATCTGGACAAAACCAAATCCATAAGAAAAATCAAACCAACTCTGTTTCCTTCCACCCCACAATCCTGGGCAAGGCAGTCCCCAGACAGACTATTTTCCGTTAGATCAGAAATACTATTTCTTTCCGCTACTTAATTCACTTAAAGGCCCTGAAATCAGGGGATCAGGGCTCATTCCACTAGAGCAGAAGCTCCTTCCAAAGACTTCTTCAAAGTCTTGGACACAGCCAACATCCTTGAAGTAGCAACCTGGTCCACTGTACATATCTTCACCAAACATTACAAACTGGACCACATAGCCAGAGCCACAGCAGGTTTTGCGAGGGTAATCCTCCAAGGATTTCTGGAATCCACTATTTCTTCCTCCACCCTTCCTCCTTCATGAGCTGTGGTACTCCCACAGTATGAATACTGCAACATGAGAATAGGACAAAATAGAGGTGTAAAACCTTACCATAACCGTAGATGTCCTTCTCTTCCATGTTGCAGTATTCCTCCCCCCCGACCCCCCCTTCTTAAATAGTTGCAGGACTAAGGGACTCCACCGAGTCCCTAACAGCACTAGGCCCATGTCTGGGTCAGTATGTAGCATTTCACCTGTCAAAGACATCTTTTGGTATCTCCTAGGCTACTGTCCCATCTGGGTAGTTAGTTCTGAGGTCTGTGCGTGCAGCTGTCACATTTAAGGCCCATGGTTTATGGCCCTACATGTGACATCCCATGCATTAACAGCAACCAGGCTGAAAGCTTTTGTACAGGAGCAGACGTTCGGGTCACCTGAGGTGGAGAATCCCACAGTATGAATACTGTAACATGGAAGAGAAAGACATTTATGGTTATGGTAAGAGTTTACACAACTACTTTCCCCTTGCCTTATGACATACGCCACTACCATGGATAACTATTGCACATTTAGGTAAGCAAGGTCTGGAAGTCTTGCAGAGAAAGGACTACTCTAAGCTCCGAGACAGCAATGAAGGTTGTACAGACTTTTCAAGCCTATCCAGAACCAGTAACATCTGGCAAATGAGCACTGCTCCTCTCCAAGGCTAGTGTCAATACAGTGATGTCTGGTTTTGTGGTTTTAGCAGACTGCAAACCCTTCTAAGATGGTTGGAATATCCAGCTCACACTCACAGGAACAGGAGCACAGCATCACAGACTAGACAAAATGACTACATGCAGTTGAGGGTGTTTTTAAGCCTCCTTTTTTGGCAAGGAAGGAGAAGGGAGACAATATTCAGAGGGTCCTACTTTTCAAATTTTGGGAAATAGAATTCCGTAATGGAGGGAGAAGCCCCATTCATTATCCACATTTCTGGCCACAGACTTTGAGAAAGCTCCAGATGCTTAGTTTTGCAGTCTTTTCCTAGGCCTCAAGGCTACAAAAGATAGAGAAAGGTATCCAAATACCTTTTCAGATGGTCAGAAGGAAGTGGCTTAGGGACTAGCTAAGCAAAAAAAGTCAAAGGGAGACTGTATAGTTGTAAGTAAACTTAACATAAGAGTAGATGTTCGGTAGCTATAGGAGTTATATCCTGCTGAAGATAAGACTGCCAGTTACCTTGTGATCTTAAATTTTGTTAGAAAAAAATTCTTACTCCATTTGAACTAGCACATCAGGTTGGTTTCAGGTTCTAATATGGAAGACAGTGTTACTCTTCTTGAGGTCAGAGCAATCAGTAATCTGAGTTGCAAGCTCCAACACTGGGTCAACCTTTTTCCACAGAGATGGGGTTTCTTTCAGAACTAAGCATTCACTTATGCCTGCAGTGGTATCTGTTTACTTTAAGACAAAATCCATCTCCTGATCTTTCCAGAACCTAAAAACAAGGGAGAAAGGTTGGGATGTCCACAAACTATGGCACTATCCCAACAGAACAAATAATTTAGCAAATCAGTGGTTTACTAACTGTGAAGGTAAAAATAACCTGCGTCGCACCTCCGGACCAAACCAAGGCAGAGATAACCAAAGGCTCTTAAGACAAAGAAGATTTCTGAGGCATACCAGACTCCAAAAGAGTCTTAGTAGAGGCCTGTGAAGGTACCTCACTGAAGTCCAGAGAACTCACGACCTGCTTAGTGGTAATCGTTGGAAGGCTTGGCCTTAAGTGGTCTCTAGCTTTATCCTTACTTTTTTTTGGAAATGATACAGATTGTTGACTGATGGACGCCATTTCAGAAAACGAAAACAGAAGACAAAAATGCCTGGCTACAAAATAAGAGCTCTACAACGAATGGTTCTCGCGTTGAGGGCACAGAACTGGCAAGGATGGACATCTTGGTCTGGGCCTAAACAAGTGAAACAGTAAGAATGGAAGTCTCAGTGTGGTATTTGCTTTCCACAGGAGAAACCATTAACTTTTTTTGGACATCTGTTAGTGCAAGAAAAAAGGTCCCCAATGGGGTACGGACGTTTTCAGCTGCAATTCAAACTCTGTAGCGACCGACCGGCACACTTGCGAACTGCTTCTTCTATGGGCTCCACAGCAATAAAGACTGATGTAATGACGTCGGCTGCATTCCTTTATAGCACTGACGACCTGCCAGCAGCAGACGCAGAAAAACATGGACTCTGCTATTCAGACCGGCCGAGGCCTACCATAGCAGGGATAACGCACTGGCGATGACTGCAACAGTGAAACACGAAGAACATCTTATTTTGCTAACGGCAGAGTTGTTTTCGAAGGCAGAACCGTAACCCCACAGGTTTGAAGACTGAACAGATCACATCTATTGAAAATCTAAACTTTCAAAAGCCTCTACCACTGAATTTAGGACTACAAACACGCCAACCTCAAAACTTCTTTAGGATGAATCATATTTACTTATTACTGCACTTTGTGGTAGTGTAGCAGCTAGCTTCACTTAGAAATTCTACAACCATTTAGCATAATGTACAGAAAGTACAGTTTTGTACCTACCATAAATGTAGATGTCCGAACTGGATAGCATCTGCAGTCATAACAACTGGGTTGTCCTGTCGTCAGGCAGCCCTTCAGTCGGCCGGATTCCAAAATCCCGGTCCGCTTCGCTGATGCCGCACTTCACCCGACGTCATCTCTGTTGGTCTTCGGGTATAAAGGCATCAGCCGACGCCATTTTCCTCAGTGTTTCTTGCCCCAGATGCCAGTAGCCCTCTTGAAGGCTAAAATTTTGGATAGATGCCAATGTTTCCAAAAAGATAGAGGTAAACACAAACATAAGCATGTATGTACATATATACAAACAAATACACCATAAAACACTCCCCCCCCCCCCACCAGCTAGCTATTAGGGGGGTAAACACCCTAGGAGTACCACAGAGGGGAAGGAGGGAGGGTAATCCTGACTGCAGATGCTATCCAGTTCGGACATCTACATTTATGGTAGGTACAAAACTGTACTATGTCCTTCATGGATGCATCTGCAGTCATAACTGGGTAGAATACCATAGCCAACTAGGGGAGGAGGATAAAGGTAAATTATGGTGTGTTTAGGATCCCTTGTAGTACAGCAGTGGCAAACCCTGCTCGGGATCTGGAATATAGAGGCAAATTGTAGTGCTTGGCAAATGTATGCACGGAGGTCCAAGTAGCCGCCTCAATAATGTCTTTGGTTGCCACTCCTCGTAAGAAGGCTGTGGTAGTGGCTGTTGCCCTTGCAGAATGAGGTCTTATGTTCTGTGGAATTGGTTTTCCATGGAAGGAGTAACAGAATCGTATGCAATTTCCTATCCATTTGGAGATTGTCTGTTTGGAAATAGCTTTTCCTTCCCTTCCTGTTGCATAAGCTACGAAAAGTTGGTCAGTCTTTCTGCTATTTTTTGTTCTGTCCAAGTAGTAGCGTAGCTGTCTATGTACATCCAAGGTATGCAGTATTCTTTCCCCTCTGTTTTGTGGGTTGGGAAAGAAGGTAGGTAGGTGGATTGCCTGGTTTAAAAACACTCTGGATACCACCTTAGGCATAAATTTAGGATTAGTCCTCATGGACACTATCTTGGTGGAAGATTAGGAAGGGTTGCACCGCCATTAAGGCCTGTAGTTCTGAAACCCTCCTTGCTGAAGTAATTGCCAGTAGGAAAGCAGTTTTCCATGACAGGTGTTGTAGGTCTGCTGTTGCTGCTGGTTCAAAGGGTGATAGTGTCAACTTTTCTAGCACAAAGTTTAAGTCCCGAGCTGGTAATGGTGGTTTCCTTGGAGGTTTTACATTCTTGATTCCTCTGAGAAACTGCCTGAGCAAAGGGTGCGAAAAAACAGGTGGATCAAAGCTGTATTCTGCTGAAATAGCTGATGCATGTATCTTGATGGAGGAGTAGGACAGGCCTGAATGAAGAAGTTCGGCCAGGTACTCCAGAATGTTAGGCATATCTATGTTTGACACATCTTTTCCTCTTTCAGTACTCCAAATGACAAACCTTTTCCATTTTCCAGCATAGTTCCTTCTTGTTGAAGGTCTGCGTGCTTCAAGAATAATGTCTTTAACTCTTTGGGAAAGCTCTGTTAGCTGCTGCTATGTGATGTTCCATGCAGTCATTTGCAACGTTTTTAGGTTTGGATGCATGATGCTGTAGTTGTTCTGAGTTAACATCAAAGGCATCAGGGGAATTGGCCACATATTGTTCCGAGACATGCTCCTCAGTAGTGGGTACCAGTGTTGTCTTGGCCAGTTTGAAGCTATCAGGATTATCCTTGGACGTTCTTCCTTGATTTTTAGTAGTACTTTGTGTCTCAAGGGAAGAGGTGGGAATGCATATGCTGTTAGGTCTTTCCAGCTGAAGGAGAGCGAATCCACTTTCCATGCTAGTGGGTGGAATGTCCTTGTGCAGAATTTTTTGAGCTGGTGATTGAGAGGTGATGCGAATAGATCTATCTGAGGCATTCCCCATTTCTTTGAGATGGTCTTGAAGATGTCCGGGTGCAGCTTCCATTCGTGGGCATCCGAGTGGTTCTGCTTAGTATGTCTGCTAGAGTATTTTCTTTTCCCGGTACAAATATTGCCTGTAACCGGATGTTGTAGCTGAGTGCCAAGGTCCACAGCTCCAAAGTCATTCTGCATAGGGGGTATGAATGAGTGCCTCCCTGTTTGTTGATGTACCACATGACTGTGGTGTTGTCTGTCCTTATCATCAACTGGCCCTCTGAGAAATGGTTTGAACTTTTGGATTGCCAGTTTTACTGCCAGCATTTCTTTTAGGTTGATGTGCAGGTGAAGTTGATCCTGTGTCCAGAGTCCTTGCACGCATTTGTCCTGCATGTGGGCCCCCCCATCCTAGGTCTGAAGCGTCTGTTGTGATTGTCTGGCTTGCTTGACATCTGCGAAAGGGTAGGCCTGGGTTTGACTGGCATGCCTGAGCCCACCATAGGAACTCCTGTTTTAAGCATGGAATTAGTGGGATTTCTGTTTCCAGGCTGTGTCTGTGTTGGGACCATAAATTCTTTAGGTACCACTGTAGTTTTCTCATATGTAGTCTGGCAAATGGGACCAAGATTATGCATGATGCCATGAAGCCCAAGGCCTGGAGTACTTTCCTTGCTGTTATCTTGTTCAGTTTTGTTAGTGCCAAGAAGTAAAGAGGGAGTTCTTTTGTTTTTCTGTAGTTAGGAATGCCATTTGTTTTACTGTGTCCAATTCAGCCCAAGAAGGTCCTTGTTTGGGATGGTATCAGCCTTGACTTTTGTAAATTGACTGTGTATCCCAGTGCTTGTAGCAAGTAAATGACCCTTTGTAAATCTGTTGTCAGCTTGCTTTTGTTGTCCCTTGTAGTAAGCAGTCGTCCAGGTATGGGTAAATTTGAATTCCTGTAGTCTGCAATGGGCGATTACTGATGCCAGGCATTTTGTGAATACTCTGGGCGCAGTAGATAAGCCAAAGGGCAATGCTGAGAATTGATAGTGCTCTGATCCTGCAAGAAATCTGAGGTATCTTCTGCAGATTGGTCGAATGGGGACGTGCAGGTATGCCTCCTTGAGATCTAGAGTTACCAGCCAACACTCCTTGCCCAGCATGGGAAGAAGTTGCTGTAAGGTCAGCATTTTGAATTTTGGGACAATGATGTATGTATTTAAGGTGGACAGGTCGAGAATTGGTCTCCAACTTTTTTCCTTTCTTGGAACTAGGAATAGTCTGGAGTAGAACACCTTTGCTTGCTCTGCTGTTGGCACTCTTTACACAGCTCTCATGTTTGCTAACTCCATTATCTGTTGTAGAGCCTCTGTTTTTTGATTTGGAGGTAGATTTGGCATTCCTCTTTTGACTGGTAAAGTGTGGAAGTGGAACCGGTAGCCTTGATCTATGGTTTGTAGAATCCACTTGTCTTTTGTTATGTAGTGCCAGTTCTTTGAAAATAAGGTTAACTTTCCGCCTAAAGGAGCTGCTATTTGTTCCCTGGTAGGCGGATTTAGGTTAAGTCACTGTGGTTGTGTTGATGTAGTGGCAGAGGTTGTGTCTGTGCCTCTGTTGTTACCTTGCCACTGTCGTCCTCTGTAGGCACCTCCTCTAGATTGGTTTCTGCCTCTGGAACGCCTGTTCCTGCCCCTTTGAGATCTTGTGGAGTCAGGAAAGGACCAATTTTGGCAGGCCAGTTCCTGCTAAACCTTGGGGTTGTACCTGCAAGAAATCTTTAACCGCTTGGACAGATTTTGCCTTTTCTTCCATTTTCTTCATAACCTGCTGGGCAGGTGTACCAAACAAACTTGTCTTATCCATAGGAGCATCTAGCAACTTAGCTTTAACATGATCCGGTAAAGCTTGCTCTTTTAGCCATGCATGCCTTCTTATCACTGTGCCAGTCATGGCTGATCTAAATGAAGCCTCCAGTGCATCATAGCCACATTTTAAGGAATGGTTACTAACCTGTTGTATGTTATTTACCATTTCTAATACATATTTCTTATCAAGAGATTCATCAGTGGTTAGCTTTTTAGTTAATTGATCAAGCATAAACTCTTGGTATTGTATCATGTGAAACTGACAGTTTAAAGCTCTAGCTGAGAGAGTAGCTGAAGTGTAGACCTTTTACCCCATCTGTCTAATGACCTTGCTTCCCTTTCAGAAGGAATAGGGTTTTAGCTATGGTCGTGGCTACTGCCTTGGGACCCTGGGATATAGTTTCGGGTCTGCAAGTGGGGCCTTGTAAAGGTGGTGATGAGTATCTGGCACCCTGTAAAATCTGTCTGGTTTGGCAGGGGCTGGGGTAAAGAATCTGGAGCGAGCAGACATCATTGAAAGCATCATCCACCACAGAGAGAACAGGAGGTATAGCTAAGTGCCTGTGCTGTGGTAGGTGCAGAAAGGTCCTAAGTCTTTTCCTGGAGTCTCAAAAATCCTGTTGCTGCCATTGGAACTGCTCTCGCATGGCATGTAAGGTTTCCCCAAAGGAGAATTCTTCTGGTGGGGAAGCAGCTGGAATGGAATCTTCAGCATCAGAATCTTCAAAATTGGAGAAAGGAGCCTCTGGCTGGTCAGTTATGTCTGATTCATCAGCAGAATCAGAGGACACTGGCTCAGGGGGCTCTGCCCTAGGTCTCTTCTCTGGGGGCTGAGAGGCCCTGTCTGGGTGAGATTGAGATCCTCTGATTAATGAAATTAAATCTTCTGCCAAAGTAAGCATTTGAGAACTAGAAGAGGGCCTGGTAGTGGGGGGTTTAACAGGCACTGTTTTAGTAGTCTTGGCTGCTTTAGCCCTGGCGAAGGCCTTAATGGACATGGCTGCTGGAGGCCTAGCTGCACCACGTGCTGGGGTAGAGACATCCAAGGGAATGGTGTCTGATAAATCAGTGGCATCCACCGTAGTGGATAAAATTTCTGAGGCCGATTCAAGAGTGGTAGCAAGGGCCTCAGTTGTAGAGATAGATTCAGCTGTACTTGGAGCAGTTTTCTCGGTTTCGGCCGAGAGACACTCGCGGCTTGCTTAACCGTGGTTTTGGCCGAAACCGCGAGTGTCGGTCTTTATCTTTGCGTTTTTTGGCAGATTGGGAAGTCGGAGGATCCGACGGCATAATGTACGCAAAATCAGAACCGAAAAACTGTTCTGCAAACTCCGACCGACGCCTAAGCGTTCGTCAGTTGAAAGAAGCACAGGCCGAACAGGCTGCTACGTCGTGGGCTGGGCCTAAACAAGGCAGGCAATGAGAGTGGAAATCTTTATGAGGTATTTGTTTCCCACAGGTTAAACAATTAACTTTTTCTGACATCGGCTGAGGCAAGAAAGGTTCCCCAACGGGGTACTTAGCTTTAGAAGTCTTCGAAGTAGTATTCGGTAGAAGTAATCTCTGGATCCGACCGACCGGCACTTGCGAACAGCTTCTGCTTCGGGCGCCACGCGGCAAGAAAGACTGAGGAAAATGGCGTCGGCTGATGCCTTTATACCCGAAGACCAACAGAGATGACGTCGGGTGAAGTGCGACATCAGCCGAAGCCGGACCCGGACTTTGGAATCCGGCCGACTGAAGGGCTGCCTGACGACAGGACAACCCAGTTGTTATGACTGCAGATGCATCCATGAAGGACATCTAGCAGTCCCTACCAAAACAAAGTTTCATGGGAAATTCTAAAAGAACCATGGTGGGAAATTGTAAGACCGATACAAAATTCTCAAAAGATAAGGAAAGCTTTAAAAACACAAATCAGGCCCAGTAAAGCAGCCAATTAACTAAAGCACACTCCTAAAATCAAAAATTATAAACATCTTTAGCTTTGTTAGAAAAGAACAATCTTGCATTGTTCTGAACTTGCTCAAAATACACCTCTGATTCAAACCCAATAGCCATTGCAAACATCACTGCAAACTAATTTAGTGCCAACTTCACTCACAGACTTCTAGACAATGCCCTGAAATATCCAAACATCCAAATTCCTTACATCCCCAGCTAACTCTAAAGATACTTTAGAGATACTGAAAGTGCTAACCATAGATATCCTTATAGACCTACTCCATAAGCTATTCAGTTTCTGTTTTTGTCTACAATATTGCTATGGAGAGGCCCCTCCGTAACAGTGGTCGTACAACTGACCCAGGTAATTACACACTGCAAACCTCATTTGCAAAGCCATAGAACATACAAGATTCTTTGTTTGTGGTCAGTTGTAAGGCTAAAGCTTGACCCCAACAATTTCGCATTGATCCTATCCATCGAATTTGGAAAAATGTATTCAAAAGGATTATGGAGGCTGTAGCCAGTGGCCATGTTGTACACATGGTGCCATGATGACCAGGCCAAGGACTTGGGCACCATTTCCCATGCTGGCATATTTAAGTTACACATTTTAAAAATTGACCCATATGTGGCATAATGTACAAAACTGGCTGAAAGAACCTACACAGAGCAAGTTGCAGGTGCCTCATTAGAAAGTCATAAAAATGAACAGCAGTGTGCCTCAGGACTTCGTGCTCAAACCTCCTTTTCGGTTCTTAATTAAGCAGTGTCAAGAACCCTGGCTAACAAAATTTGCAGAAGACTTCAGACTGCAGTCAAATTAACTCTCACTAGTAAACTCTTGCCTTACTAAAAAATGGGCTCAAAACTAAAAGCTAAAAAATGCAGTATCAGTTCTGGTAGATAAGCCCTCTCCTCAATATACTATATAGACAACACACCATTAAGGAATGAAAATGTAGTCAGGGACCTAGGAATATAGGCTTATAATGTACTCTTGATGAACATGCGACATGAGTGGTCAGAAAACCCTGAATGAATTTGGTGGTATTAGAAGAGAGTACTCCACAGAATGGTGGAGCAAAAAGAAGCCGCTGACCTATACTGAAAGTCAAGCTTATAACAGACTACAAAGGCACAAGTGTTTGACCAGTAGCAGCTAAATAAATACCATCCAAAGAAGCATGACCATAAAAGGGTGTTTAAATAGATACTGTCCTCGTAGTATGAACTTTTGGTAAGGATAGAATAAGTGTGTACACAAGAGATATGCAGTCAGAAAGTTATCTGGATAGAATGACCTTGGAAACTGTTACCAAGCTTAGCCTTGGAGAAGGATGTAAAGAGCTGGTCTCGTTTACTGAAGCCTTTGGTCCAGTCTAAAAATTTCAATTGGTTGAGGCAATGAAGAATGCATTCATCCTCATTACTGAAATTTTAGACATTGAAATTTGACTATTGAAATAGGTCGAGACACTACTGAGATAGTGTTAAAATAGTCCATCTGAAGACTAGTCAGGTGAGCTATATAGTTTGGCACACAGCATAAAGTTGGCTGAAGCACAAGTGGGCTTCCCAAATCAGTAGTGTTCCATCACAAATGTTTGGGGGCTGGACCAATGCACTCCTCTGAAAGCTCTTCCTTGGTGGCTGTGGCAACTGCAAGTCCCTCACTCCAATGACACCTACCCTTTGGTAGGAACAAAATTTAATCTGGCTTATGTATACGGAGTCCACTACATTGTGTAGTCTCCATACCCTCCTGGACACCAGGTTGACAAGGTTATCAGGAGGTGGTACCACTCAAGTCATAGATGAGCTTGCACCAAAGACCAACACAAACTCAAGGAAAGAGGCTTTGGTAGTCCAGCCCCATAAGTCACATTAAATTTAAAGATGTTGTCAAAGAAGTCATTGTTGGGAAGGGGGATTTAGGGGACCTTCGCTCTCATTAAGGTCAGTATTCTGTCGAAGACTCCGGGGGCTGGGATCTATCTAGGTGCCTCTTTTTGCTCCACCTCAAGCAAACAGGAAGTTTTGAGAAGCCCCATATCTAGGGCTTAATGTAACTGTAGATGTCCTACTGTTATCTACTGCAGTATTCCCAACACATGGGTCATCACTGCAGTCATCCAGCCAATGTACCAAAGCTTTACCTTCCCAGTACCATACAGAAAACATGCAACTTCGGCTCTACAGGTATATAAGGCAGAGGTACAAGCATGATTCTTCATACTATCTCCCAGTGGCATAAAGCCCTAAGACACAAAAAACTTGTCACCTAGGAGGAGCATAGCATGAAGTGATGAAGCCCCATCTATTCTAGGGGGGGGGTTCACATTGGATAGGAATACAGGACAGAAAGAGAGGCCAAGTGCGAGTGCGTCTGTGTATAAGGAGAAAATTAAGTGTAGAGGGAAGAGAGGATAGAAAGGAATACTGCAGCAATGATCAGTAGAATATCTGCGGTTACTGTAAATTTTTATCCAACTGTTCTATGCCCAGACTGAAATCACTGTTACAGTACCAACACACTGGTAACTTCCAGAGCTAGAGAGGAAATAAGGTGGTTGGTTAAAAAGCAGAACTGTCAAGAGGCCAGACAGGACTGACCTAGCAAAGGCAGCTTGGAATCTTGAAAACAAGCCCGTGGTGTTTAATCAAAGTGTGCAGATAACCAGGTGGCAACTTTCCTTAGGGACCTGGCATCCACTCCTTTGATGGAAGATCCAGAGGCCGCTATTCCCCTGGTAAAGTGAGCTTGAGGGTCGAGGAGACTTGCCATGTGGAGAGTAAAAAAGGAGATGGCCTTAGAGATCCAGCTTGCAGCGGTTTGCTTGGATATCTGTTGACCCAGTTTAGAGCCCATGCTAGAAGCAGCTGATAAGATTTTCACATTTACTTTGTTCTTAGCCATTTGTGAATGTTCAGAGAAGGCAGGGTTCACCCCCCCCCTTTCTAATTCTATGGGTTGAGAAAGGTAGGTTTATTGCCTGATTGAGAAAATAGCTCATTCACTACTTTAGGCATGAATGAACGATTAGCACAAAGGGTCACCCTGTCCATCAAAAAGAAAGGTAGGAATGGCCATGAGTGCTTGAAGTGCTGAAATGAAGGCCAGAAGTAGGACAGTTTTCCAGATGCAAAACTTTTAGTTATGTACTTACCATAACTTTAGATGTTTGGGATCCATCTCGCCTACATTCTGTACTGATGGGTTCGGAGCCGATCCTCTGCTCCGACTCTGCACGCTATGCTATAGAGCGAAGTCTCTTATTGGCTGAGCTATTCTATATCCCAGGATGCACCACCACTACTTCCCCAGATCTTGTTTGTCCACACTCATGCACACACACAACTGTTTATATAACATTGCCAGATGTTTCAAGATGAAACGATAGTACTCGGACCGTCCGGTCTCTTCTGATCTCCAAGGCAGGGGGAAGGAGGGTGGGTTATTAGGAATGTAGGAGAGATGGATCCCAAACATCTAAAGTTATGTTAAGTACATAACTAAAAGATGTTATGTGATCCTATCTCGCCTACATTCTGTACTGATGGGACAGCGTCCCTAGCACCTGATTCCTGGGTGGCTCACTGGAAAACACTCCTGAGAACTGTGGAACCAAATGAAGCTCGCCCCAGAGATGCCACATCCAATTTGTAGTGGGAAATGAAGGTGTGCGGAGAAGACCATGTAGCCGCAGCACAAATGTCGCTAATGGCAAGCTTAGAATGGAATGCTATTGAAGTAGCCATAGCTCTTGTAGAGTGAGCTTTGACAGAGGTTGTAAGCTCTATTAGAAGAGGAATAAGCCTGACTAATACAGTCCCTGATCCACTTGGCAATAGTGACCTTTGTGACGGCTTTGCCCAATTTATTGTCCAAAAGGACACAAACAATTTATCTGTTTTCTGTGTTGGTTGGGTCCTATCTAAATAAAAGCGCAATTGCCTGTGAACATCCAATGTGTGGAAGATGTATTCCGCTTTGAGTACTTTGGGAACTGGAAGTTCTAATGACTGTTGCAGGCAAAAACTGGAACAAACTTTAGGGACAAAGGATGGGTTAAGGCCTGAGGGATACTCTATCTTTGTGAAAAACCAGGTACGGTGGTTTGACAGATGGAGCTTGAAGCTCTGAAACCCTTCTGGCTGAAGTAATCGCGACCAGAAAGGCAGTTTTCCAAGAAAGAAATTTCAAATCACAGGTTGCTGCCGGTTCAAAGGGGGAGGAAGTTAAGGCACGTAATACCACAGAGATCCCACGGAGGAGCAGGATAAGAAATCGGAGGTCGTAAAAGCGCAGCACCTTTTATGAAGGTTTTACACAATCTGTTGCTGTTGCTCATCAAAGGTGGGTTTATAGATTCATGAAAATTGGACCTTGATGGTAGAGACTGAAGAACCTTGATTGAATAGGGAAGTTAGAAACTTCAGGACTTGACACCAGGACAGTGATGGGATCTAGACCCCGGAGTTGAGCCCAAATAGCAAATCTCTTCCATTTGCTAGTATACAATTTCCTAGTGGCAGACTTGTGGGCAGAGGATAAGATACGTATGACTTCCGGGTCTAAAGTATGATTCCTGACTATAGTCAGAAGAGGAGGAGCCAAGCTGTTAACTTCAAAGAGTGAAGGGACTGATGGAGTTGTCCCGACCGGTGAATCAATAGGTCCAGGATCTGATCCAGGAACCATGGACTGTCCAGTGCATACTTCCGAAGATAGGGAAACCATACCCGACGAGGCCAGTAAGGGGCAACTAAAATCATTTTGCTCCCTAAGTGAGTCGCCTTTTGGATCACTCTGGGAAGGAGGGGAACCGGAGGGAAGGCGTATAGCAAGCCGGTGGGCCAAGGATGGGCTAAGGCGTCCATGGGAATCTTCCCCCGGAGCTGGAGTGAGAGAGAAGAATTTTCTGCACTTCGTGTTAAGCGGGGTTGTGAAAAGGTCGCAACAAGGAGTTCCCCATCTTCTGAAGATCTGAGTTGCCACTGCATCGTTCAGAGACCACTCGTGAGAAGACAGAATAGTTCTGCTTAGTCTGTCTGCTATCACGCTGGATCTCCCAGGGATATGAGTCGCTACCAGAAAACATCTGGTCGCCACTGCCCATTCCCAAACTCTCATGGCCTCTGCAAAGGGGGTAGGATCTGGTCCCTCCCGGCTTGTTCAGATACCAGACTACTGACATGTTGTCGGGCTGAATGGCAATTGCGCCCTGAGGGAGGTAATCGTGGAGGGCTTGTAGAGATAGAAGCACCGCCCTCATTTCTAGAATGATGTGAAGGAGACTCTCGTAGGAATGCCAATTGCCTTGGACTGACCTGCCCAGGTAATGCCCCCCCCCCCCCCATCTGGGAGGCGTCCGTCGTCAATGTGGCCATAGGAGGAGGTGGAACGAAGGGTCGTCCCTGATCCAGATTGGAGGACACCAGCGAAGGTCTCGTTTGCAGGTTTCCGTGATCCGTATGCGGTGACTGAGGGGGAGATCCTGAAAGGACCACTGGGTCGATAGGAGCCACTGGAGAATTCTCATATGCAATCTTGTTAAGGGGACTAGGAGAACAGTGGCCGACATGGAGCCTAATAACTGCAGGATCATCCTGGCTGGGGCTTTGGATTTGAGAAGCAAGGCTCGGACTTCAGCCTGTATAGTCTGTATCTTTTCTGTAGGAAGATAGACCCGCATTTGGTTTGAGTCTATCTCTACTCCGATGAACCTTATGCGCTGAGATGGCAGCAACACAGACTTTGGCCAATTGAAGGCGATTCCAAGGGAAGTGCGTAGTGATATGGTGGCTGCTAAGTTCTGCAATAGTAGACGCCTGGAGGTGGCAGTTAGGAGCCAGTCGTCCAGATACGGAAACACCTGGAATCCTAGACTCCTCAGGTGAGCAGTCACGACCGCCAAACATTTGGTGAACACCCTGGGGGCTGTGGTGAGATCAAAGGGCAGTGCGCAGAACTGAAAATGACCGTCTCCCAGGCTGAAGCGCAAATGTCTCCTGGACGCCTGATCTATCAGGATGTGATAATAGGCGTCCATGACCTCTATGGAGCACATCCAAAAGTACAGTTTTGTACCTACCATAAATGTAGATGTCCGATAGGAATGCATCTGCAGTCCTTACAAATGGGTTGTCCTGTCGTCAGGCAGCCCTTCAGTCGGCCGGATTCCAAAGTCTGGGTCTGGCCTCGGCTGGTGTCGCACTTCACCCGACGTCATAGCTGCAGTTATTCGGGTATAAAGGCATCAGCCGACACCATTTTCCTCAGTGTTTCTTGCCCCAGATGCCAGGTGCCCTCTAGGAAGGCTAAATTTGGATAAATGCCAATGATTCCAAATAGTAGAGAGCAAACAAAAAATAAGCATGTATGTACATATATACAAACAAATACACCATAATAGATTCCCCCAGCTAGCTATAAGAGGGGCAAATACCCTAGGAGTACCACAGAGGGGAAAGGCGGGTGGGTAATCCTGACTGCAGATGCATTCCTATCGGACATCTACATTTATGGTAGGTACAAAACTGTACTATGTCCTTCAAGGATGCATCTGCAGTCCTTACAAATGGGTAGAATACCATAGCCAAACTGGGGGAGGAGGTAAAATAAAGTTATGGTGTAGTTAAGATCCTTGCAAAACAGCAGTGGCAAAACCTGCTCGGGATCTAGAGTATAAAGGTAAATTATAATGCTTGGCAAATGTATGCACGGAGCTCCAAGTAGCAGCCTCTAAAATGTCCTTGGTAGCCACTCCTCGTAGGAAAGCTGTGGTAGTGGCTGTAGCCCTTGTAGAGCGAGGCTTGATGTTTTCTGGAGTTTTCTTTCCATGGTAGGAGTAACAAAATCTAATGCAATTTCCTATCCACTTGGAGATAGTCTGTTTTGAAATTGCTTTTCCTATTCCTGTTGCATATGCTACCAGAAGCTGGTCAGTTTTTCTATTGCCCTTGGTCCTGTCCAGGTAGTAGCGTAATTGTCTATGTACATCCAAGGTATGCAACAGTCTTTCTCCCCTGTTCTGTGGGTTGGGGAAGAATGTAGGTAGGTGGATAGCCTGATTTAAAGATACTCTGGAGACCACCTTAGGCATAAAAGTAGGATTTGTTCTCATGGACACTATCTTGATGGAAGATCAGGAAGGGTTGTACTGCCATTAATGCCTGTAGCTCAGATACCCTTCTTGCTGAAGTGATTTGCCAGCAGGAAAGCAGTTTTCCATGATAAGTATTGCAATTCTGCTGTTGCTGCTGGTTCGAAAGGAGGAAGTGTCAATTTTTCTAGCACAAAGTTCAAGTCCCATGCTGGCAATGGTGGCTTCCTAGGAGGTTTTACATTTTTAATTCCTCTCAGAAACTGCCTGAGCAGAGGATGTGAGAAGACTGGAGGATCCAAGCCATATTCTGCTGAAATAGCTGATGCATGAATCTTAATGGAAGAATAGGACAGGCCTTTGTGGAAGAGGTCTTCCAAGTATTCCAGGATGTTGGCTATGTTTACCAGTGACACATCTTTTGCAGTACTCCAAATGAGATATCTTTTCCATTTTGTTGAATAATTTTTCCTTGAGGGTCTGCGAGCCTGCAGGATAATGTCTTTAACCCTTTGGGATAAATTTGGGTTAACTGGTCTTATGCAATGTTCCAAGCAGTCAGCTGCAGAGTTTTCAGGTTTGGATGCAGGATGTTGTAGTTGTTCTGTGTTAACAGCAAGGGAACCAGGGGTAGAGGCCATATTTGTTCCCGAGACATGCTCCTCAGTAATGGGTACCAATGTTGTCTTGGCCAGTCTGGAGCTATCAGAATGATCCTTGGACGGTCCTCTTTGATCTTCAATAGTACCTTGTGCATCAAAGGAAGTGGTGGGAATGCATATGCGGTCAGGTTTTTCCAACTGAAAGATAGGGAGTCCACCTTCCAAGCAAGTGGGTGGTACGTCCTTGTGCAGAATTTCTTTAGCTGGTGATTGTGTGGGGATGCAAATAAGTCTATTTCTGGGAGTCCCCATTTTCTTGTAATGGTTTTGAAGATGTCCGGATGCAGCATCCATTTGTGGGCATCCGTGGTAGTCCTGCTTAATATGTCTGCTAGAATGTTTTCTTTTCCTGGTACAAAAATTGCTTGTAACTGAATGTTGTAGCTCAGGGCCACATTCCAGAGGTCCAGTGCCATCCGGCAGAGAGGGTACGAATGTGTGCCTCCCTGTTTGTTGATGTACCACATAACTGTGGTGTTGTCTGTCCTTATCAGCAATTGACCTTGTTGGAGAAATGGTCTGAATGTCTGAATTGCCAGTTTTACTGCCAGCATTTCCTTTAGATTTATGTGTAGGTGCAGCTGGTCTCGAGTCCATAAACCTTGTATGCACTTGTCCAGCATGTGGGCCCCCCAACCGAGGTCTGAGGCGTCCGTCGTGATGGTTTGGCTTGGTTGAGTGTTGTGGAAGGGCAATCCTGTGTTTGATTGACAGGCCTGAGCCCACCATAGGAATTCTTGCTTCAGGCATGGAATTATTGGAATTTGGGTTTCTAGGCTGTGCTTGCGTTGAGACCATAAATTCCTTAGGTACCACTGTAACTTTCTCATATGCAGTCTGGCATGTGGAACCAATATTATGCAGGATGCCATGAAGCCTAAGGCTTGCAGGACTTTTCTTGCTGTTAGATGGTTCTGCTTTGTTAATGCCAAGAAGTAGAGAGGTAGTTGGCTCCTGTTTTTCTACTGTTAGGAATGCCATTTGTTTTGTTGTGTCCAGCTCTGCACCCAAAAAGGTTATCCTTTGGGATGGTATCAGCCTTGACTTTTTTATATTGACTGTATATCCCAGGGCTTGTAGTAGGTAAATGACCCTTTTCAAGTCTTCTGCTAGCTTGTTTTTGTTGTCTGCTTGTATCAGGCAGTCGTCCAGGTAAGGGTAGATTTGGATTCCCTGAAGCCTGCAATGAGCAATTACTGATGCCAGGCATTTCGTGAACACTCTGGGCGCAGTAGATAAGCCAAAGGGCAATGCTGAGAATTGATAATGCTCTGATCCTGCAAGAAATCTGAGGTATCTTCTGCAATTTGGTCGTATGGGGACGTGCAGGTATGCCTCCTTGAGATCTAGAGTTACCAGCCAAGACTCCTTGCCCAGCATGGGAAGAAGCTGCTGTAGAGTCAGCATTTTGAATTTTGGAACAATGAGGAATGTGTTTAAAGCGGACAGGTCGAGAATAGGTCTCCATTTGCTCTCTTTTCTTGGTACTAGGAATAGTCTGGAGTAAAATCCCTTTCCTTGCTCCATAGATGGTACCTTTTCCACAGCTCTCATCCTTAATAGAGATATTTGTTTTAGAGATTCTGCCTTTTGATTTGGAGGTAGGTTTGGCATTCCTCTCTTCCCTGGCAGAGTATGGAAGTGAAACCTGTAACCTTGGTCTATTGTCTGCAAAATCCACTTGTCTCTTGTGATGTAATGCCAGTTTGTTGAAAATAAGGCTAGCTTCCCACCTAAGGGTGCTTCTAGTTGTTCCCTGGTAGGCGGAGCCAGAGCCAAGTCACTGTGATTGTCCTGTAGTTGTGGTGGTGGCTGTGTCTGTACCTCGCTGGTTGTTACCCTGCCACTGGCGTCCCCTGTAGGCACCCCTGGATTGGCTTCTGCCTCTTGAATGCCTATTCCTGCCTCTCTGGGCTCAGGAGGAGTCTGGAAAGGACCAATTCTTGGAGGGCCAATTCCTGCTAAACCTTGGAGGTTGGACCTGTAAGAAATCTTTCACTGTTTGGACAGATTTTGCCTTCTCTTCCATCTTCTTCAGCACCTGTTGTGCAGGAGAGCCAAACAAATAGATCTTATCCATGGGAGCATCTAATAGTTTTGATTTGGCATGGTCTGGTAAGGCCTGCTCTTTTAGCCATGCATGCCTTCTGATAACTGTGCCAGTCATGGCTGATCTAAAGGAAGCCTCCAGTGCATCATAGCCGCATTTTAGAGAATGGTTACTGACTTGCTGAATGTTATGTACCATTTCCTGAACAGATTTTTTGTCTAATGGTTCATCCGAGGACAGCTTTTTAGTTAACTGGTCTAGCATAAATTCTTGATACTGGATCATGTGAAATTGACAGTTCAAGGCCCTAGCTGAAAGAGTAGCAGAAGTGTAAACTTTTTTACCCCATCTCATCTCTCCAAGGGCCTGGATTCCCTTTCAGAGGGGAGGGGGTTTTTGGCAGAGGTAGCTGCTACAGCCTTAGGTCCTTGGGAGATAGTCTCTGGATCTGCAAAAGGGGCCTTATACAAATGGTAATGCGTGTCCGGGACCCTGTAGTACCTATCGGGCTTAGCAGGGGCCGGAGGTAGAGAATCAGGAGCAGTACAAGCATCATTAAATGCATCATCTACAACAGAAAGAACTGGAGGAATGGCTAAAGGCCTATGTTGTGGTAAATGCAGAAAGGTTCTAAGCCTTTTTCTGGAGTCTGAAAAATCCTGGCCCTGCCACTGAAATTGTTCCCTCATAGCATGCAAGGTTTCCCCAAAGGAAAATTCCTCAGGCGGAGAGGCAGAAGGGATGGACTCTTCAGCATCAGAGTCTTCATAAGGGGAGAAAGGAGCCTCTGGAGGGTCTGTATCATCTGAATCAGAGGATTCATCTGTAGAAACTGGCTCAGGGGGCTCTGCTCTAGGCCTCTTCTCTGGAGGTGGGTGAGAGGCCCTGTCTGGTTGTGGTTGGGATCCACGGATTAAAGAAATGAGATCCTCTGCTAAACTAAGCATTTGTGAACTAGAGTTACGCCTGTGAGAGGGGGTCTTAGCAGGCACAGATTTAGTAGCTTTAGCCCTGGCAAAGGCCTTAATGGACATGGCTGCAGGTGGCCTAGCAGCTCCACGTGCAGGGGTTGAAATATCCAAGGGAATAGTGTCAGATAATTCGTGAGAAACTGCAACAGCAGGTGGGATTTCAGAAGCCGATTCCACCAGGTTGAAAGAGGCCTCGGTAGGAGGTAAGTTTTCAGCTGAAGGAAGAACCGCTTGCTCGGTTTCAGCCGAAACCGAGACACTCGCGGTTGGCTTAACCGCGGTTTTGGCTGAAACCGCGAGTGTCAGTCCTTTTCCTTGCGCTTTTTAGTTATTTGCGTAGTCGGAGGATCCGACGGCATAATATAAGCAAAATCGGAGCCGAAAAACTCCTCAGCAAATTCCGACCGACGTCTAAGCGTCCGCCGGTTAAAAGAAGCACAGGCTAGGCAAGCTGCTACGTCGTGGTCTGGGCCTAAACAAGGTAAGCAGTAAGAGTGGAAATCTTTATGAGGTATTTGTTTCCCACAAGTTAAACAGTTATTCACTTTTTCTGACATCGGCTGAGGCAAGAAAGAGTCCCCAACGGGGTACTTCGCTTTTTAGAAGTCTTCGGTAGTAGTATTCGGTAGTAGTATTCTCTGGTTCTGACCGACCGGCACTTGCGAACAGCTTCTGCTTCGTGCGCCACGCGGCAAGAAAGACTGGGGAAAATGGCGTCAGCTGATGCCTTTATACCCGAATAACTGCAGCTATGACATCGGGTGAAGTGCGACACCAGCCGAGGCCAGACCCAGACTTTGGAATCCGGCCGACCGAAGGGCTGCCTGACGACAGGACAACCCATTTGTAAGGACTGCAGATGCATCCTTGAAGGACATCACCTTTCTCCAATAGTGGGAGAATGGATTGTAAGGTGACCATTCGGAACTTGGACTTCTTGACTGATCGATTTAGGTTGCAGAGATCCAAAATGGACCTCAAGTCCCCAGTCTTTTTTGGCACCAAAAAGAATTTTGAGTAAGTCCCTAATCCGATCTGGTCTGCGGGGACCGGTTGGATGACTCCTTTTTGAAGCAGCTTTGAGATTTTGAAGGCTGCGATTTCCCATTGACTGGGTGGCGGGTCCGGGATTTTCCTGGACGGCGGAGGGGGGTGAGGAAAAGGGGATGGTGTAACCTCCGGCGATGATTCGAAGCACCCATCAGTCCTGAGTGATACCCTCCCAGGCTTTTAGGTGCCTCGAAAAACGACCCCCGACTGGCTCCGGAGCTGCAGTCGGGCAATCCTTCAGGGATTGTGGAAGGCTGAAGAGCCACGAAAGGACTCGCAGTCTCCAGTGTTGCGGGGGCCTCTGCCGCCTCTGGGACAGCGTCTTCCAGAAAAAATTCCCCCTCCTCTGCCTCTAGAAGGGGGATCGTCCTGCTGCGAGGGATAAGACTTCTGGGATTTACAGAACCACATTTTCCCTCCTCTTTTAGCCTTGGGGTAAGGCCGAAAGGGAGTGGAAAACTGTGCCCCTACGGCAGTCAAAGTCTTACCTTCTTGCTCACAGCGGGTCAATGTGTTCTTTACCTTGGGTCCAAACAAAGATGACCCATCAAAGGGAGCGTCAGCAAAGGAAGACTTAAAGGCTTCTGCAAAATGACACAGGCAGAGTCAGGCTTGCCTCCGTAGAGCAACACCCGTACCTGCCGCTCTACTCGCCCCCTTGGCTGCATACGAAATGAGCCTCATGGACGAGTTTGATATCGAAGAGAGTAGCCAACTGAGAGCCAACCGTCTGGGCCAGCTGCTCAGGTAGGTTACCCAAGAGGGTATCTGAAAGATCCTTGACCAGATCCCTCTGAAGTCTAGTGAAGTGCGTCAAATAGTTCAGGGACCTTAAGTTAAAGGCCGCTGAACTGAGGGTGCGCTTCCCGTACCGGTCCATGCTCCTAGACTCCTTATTAGGAGGATGGACGGACGTCGAAGCCTCTGCTACATCTTGTTGTGTAGCAGATGCCACCACCCGGGCATCTACAGCCACACCTTTGGTCAGAAACTCCTTCTCTGGGGGTGCTGATAAGAATTTATTTGGGTGAGCCGGCACCGGTTCCACCGAGTCTGGATGCTCCCACGCCCTTCGACAGATCAAATCCAGGAGCTCGAAGGGCGGAGACACCCAGGAGGCGGAGGGCTGAGCCCCGAAGGCCTTGAGGAACACAGACTCGTCAGCGGAAGGGGGTTTGGAATGATAGCCACCTCGTTGTTTGAGGGCTTCCAAGATGTCTGCAAAGGAGACATCATCCGAGGACGACTTAGGGGACCCCTCCGCATCAAGATTGGTGTCCGACGTGAGAGACTCATCGGGGGGAGTCGACGTGCTTCCTCTTGCACAGTCTTTTCCTTGGGGGGGGTTCCTCCGAAGAAGCTTCAGAGGGACCTCCAGGAGGGGGGGAAACCCCACTGGGGGTGACCTCAGGCCCCAGGGCTCTGCTGTCTAGCGACAGGGGGACTACAAGAGACCCAGTCTCCGTGTGTAGGGAAGGTGCCGGTGAGACCGTGGAGGTAGCCAAAGAAGATTTGGCCAAAGCACTCCTCATGGCCCCGAAGGCTGGACCGCCAGAGTCCTGCGAAGGTCCAACCCCTGGGGCCACAACAGTAGACGGCACCTCCGCAGCAGACGCACCTAGAGGAAGGCTCGGAACTGAAAACATCGGTCCCGAAGCGTCACCCCCGGGGCCGACCGAGGAGGTCCGTGTACTGAACTCTGACCCGAAAGCCGGGGTTGGAGTAAGGGTCGGAGCAGACCCGAAAACCTCCATTGGCTCCACCAGCACCGGCTCCAACGGTGCCGAGGCTGTTGGAGGAGGAACCAGAACTACAGGGTGGGCCATCGGCTCCGAAGCAGATTGGGCTGGAGCAGAAACTAATTTCTGGAATACAGGAGAGCACCCTGTCGATGTCCGAATCAGACATATTGGAAGATCGGGAGGAGACCGACCGGGTCCGAGCAGACCTCCATCGGCTCCGAAGGACAGGGGGACCGGCTCCGAATAGACTATCAATATCGGTGCCGAGGGAGATTCCATAGCAATTTCCCTCGGTGCCAAAGAGGGCTTCGGCGCCGAAGGGGAAGAGTCTGAGCCGGCAACCCTCATCGGCTCCAAAATCAGTGGAGCCAATGAAGGTGACCCGCCTCTCGAAGCCCCAGCCATCGGCTCCGAAACCAGAGTAGTAGAGGCTGGAGGCATCGAGGCAGACCGTTCCGCCCTCGGCTCCGAAGTCCGTGGAGCCGATGGAGAAGCCTGCCTAGATTTCTTAGTGGTCAGTTCCAACGGGCTGGTCGGAGCCGACTATTTCTTTTTCTTAGCTGGAGAGGAAGAGGAAGATAAGGCCTCTTCGAAGGAGGGTTTGATAAGCCCTTTTAAGATCAATTTATTTTTCCTCTCTTGGAGGACCAGAGGAGAAAAAGCGCGACACACGCTGCAAGACTCCTGAAGGTGTTTGGCGCCTAAACAGTACACACATAAGGAGTGATAGTCCGCAATGGACATTTTGTAGTTGCATCTTGTACATTTTTTAAATCCTGAGGGTCTATGCTCCTTAGACATAATGCTTGTAGACCCTATTCACTTTGTCAGAGAAAAAAACACTATGGAACTCAGTACCAAAGGTTTGCACAACAAAAAATTCCTTTTTTTTTTTTTTTTTTAAATATAGAGAGGCGTAAGCCCAAGAAAAAATTACACGAATGACACACCAACAGGAGGGCCAAGAACCCTCTAACTGAAACAGGTACTTGACCTCTCCGAAACAACAAGAAGACTCACTAAAGAACGAGGGGAAGGCCCCTCTAACTTAAACGGAAACCTTTCCCTGTCCAGTCACAAAATTTTACCACAAAATATCCACAAAAACACAATTATACACAACGATAGCTGTTAAAACAGCTTTTGGGTTAAGATTAAAGAAATTCCTGACAGAAAAAACTGTCAGAAAAAAGGACTTAGCTCAGCCAAGTTCGAGACCACGTCCTAGCTTGTAAGCGGCAAACGAGATCTGGGGAAGTAGTGGTGGTGCATCCTGGGATATAGAATAGCTCAGCCAATAAGAGACTTCGCTCTATAGCATAGCGTGCAGAGTCGGAGCCGAGGATCGGCTCCGAAACCATCAGTACAGAATGTAGGCGAGATAGGATCACATAACATCTTAAGGTTTAATGTTACGAGTTCAAAAGGTAAGGCAAGTTTTTCCAGCACAAAGTTGAGGTTCCAAGTCGGGATAATGGGCTTTCTAGGTGGTCAGATGGAGGACCCCTGGAATAACTACCTCAGACCTGGATATAACTGGAGGACTAAGAGGTAAACTGGCAGAGATGGATGACTGGTGGGCTTAGATGGAACATATGCAACAAGCTCACAGACTTGCAGCAAGACGAGAATCTTTTCCGTTTGGTTATGTAGGGAAGTTTGAGTGGTGGGCCTCCTGGCTTCTTGGAAAACCTTATCCTAAGAAAAATGGTGTCTAATGTCAGAAAGTACAGTTTTGTACCAACCATAAATGTAGATGTTAGTGTACACCCTGCTGCAGTCATCACACTTGGGTTATCCTGTAGTCAGGCGGTCCCGCAGTCGGCCCGAATTCCAAAGTCTTGGTCTGGCGTCGGTCGCTGTCGCTTCTTCCCTGACGTCAGTGCGCCAGGGGTATATAAGAGGCATCAGATGCCATTTTCTTCAGTTTTTTTGCCCCAGATGTCAGGTGCCCCCCAAAAAGGTGGTCAGTAGATCGTACCAATAATAAAAGTTTAGCACAAACAACATATGTCCAGCTATAAGCAAATACACCACAAAGGTATTATCAGATTTTAAGGTATAGAAAGGTTTCAGTTAGGTCAGAGGGGATGGAGGGAGGGTAACCTGGACTGCAGAAGGGTGTACACTCGAACATCTACATTTATGGTAGGTACAAAACTGTACTATGTTCATCGTGTTACCCTGCTGCAGTCATCACACTTGGGTAGAATCCCAAAGCTAAGGATGGGAGGTTGAGTTAAACAGGGTTAGAGGCGGCTAGAAGGCCCTGCAAAACTTCAGTGGCGAAGCCAGCTCTAGTCTTAGAGTAAAGTGGTAAGTGATGGTGTTTGGTGAACGTGTGTACTGAACTCCCAAGTTGCAGCTTCCAGAATATCCTTGGTTGGCACCCCGTTGAGGAAGGCTGTAGATGTAGCTGCTGCCCTGGTGGAGTGGGGCCTTATGCTAGCAGGAACTGGTTTTCCATGATGGGTGTAGCAAAAATGTATGCAATGTCCTATCCATTTGGAAATTGTCTGTTTTGAGATTGCCTTTCCTTGTGATGCTGTAGCATAGGATACAAAAAGCTGGTCAGATTTTCTGAAAACCTTAGTTTTATCCAAGTAGTAATGTAGTTACTTGTGAATGTCCAAAGAGTGCAGGAGTCTTTCTCCTTTGTTCTGTGGATTTGGGAAGAAGGTGGGCAAATGGATGGTTTGATTTAGAGCCACAATGGATACCACCTTTGGCATAAAGGAGGGGCTAGTTCATAGAGAAACTGTCTTTATGAAAAATGAGGAAAGGCTCTACTGCCATTAGTGCCTGTAATTCAGACTCTTCTGGCTGAAGTAATTGATAGCAGCAGGGCAGTCTTCCATGATATAAACTTTAAATCAGCTGAGAAAGCTGGCTCAAAAGGTGGCAGCGTAAGTTTTTCCACAACAAAGTTGGTCCCAAGTTGGTGCTCTCCTGGGAGGCCTAATGTTTTTGGCCCCTCTGAGGTACTGCCTTAGAAGTGGATGTGAAAATAAGGGAGGATCTGTGGAGTAGTGAGCTGAAATAGCTGAGGCGTGGATTTTAATAGATGAAAAAGAAAGTCCTTTGTGTAACATTTCAGTTAAATATTGTAGAATCTGCGGTATGTCCGGCTCAAGGGGATTTTGGCCTTTAGCTTGGTTCCCGGTGCAAAATCTTTTCCATTTGTCTGAGTAGGCTTTCCTGGTGCTGGGCCTCCGGCCTCCAGAATGACCTCCATAACAGCTTGTGAAAGAGCAGCTGGCTGGTTGCTTAGGTGATTTGCCATGCAGCCAAATTTAAGGTTTTGAGCTGGCTGTGTAGAATCTGTCTTGCTGTGTAAGCAGATGAGGAACTTGTAAAATCCATGGTGGGCCATGTTCCTTAGTAGTGGGTGCCAGTGCTGGCGTGGCCAGTCTGGGGCAATGAGTATCATGCGGGGTCTCTCCATTCTGACTTTCGGCAGCACCTTTGTGAGAAGGGGCAATGGAGGAAAGGCATATACTGTCAACATTTTCCAACTGAAAGAGTGCGTCCACTTTCCAAGCTTGATGGTGAAATGTCCTTGTGCAATATTTTGATAGCTGATAGTTTTGGGGGTTGGCAAACAGGTCTGTCTGGGCACCCCCATTTTTGAGTCATCATTGCAAATACTTGTGGATCCAGTTTCCACTCGTGGGGATCCATGATGTTACTGCTTAGGTCTGCCAATGTGTTTTTTCCTGGCAGGAATTGTGCTTGTAATTGAACTTGGTAAGCCAGTGCTGTGTTCCACAAGGTCACTGCTTGCCTGCATAGAGGGTAGGAGTGTGTACCCCCTTGCTTGTTTATGTACCACATTACTGTGGTGTGGTCTGTCGTTATAAGCTGTCCTGGAAGCAAGAGGTCCTTGAAGGCTGTCAGAGCATTCTGTACAGCTAGCATTTCTTTTTGATTGATGTGCAGATTTGTTTGATCTGTAGTCCATATGCCTTGAACACATTGTCCTGCCATGTGTGACCCCCAGGCAGTCCGATGCATCTGTTGTCATAGTTTGCCTGGCTGGGGGGGTAAGGTGAAAGGCAGACCCTTGTTGAGGTGACATGCCTGTGACCACCATAGAAACTCCTGTTGAAGGCAGGGAATGACAGGTATTGTTTCCAAGCTGTGGCTGTGTAGAGTCCATACACTTTTCAGGTACCATTGTAATTTCCTCATATGCAGTTTTGCAAATGGTATTAGTAGTATGCAAGATGCCATGAAGCCCAAGGCCTGCAGAATTTTTCTTGCAGGGAGTTGGGTCTTTGTTGCCATTATTTTGAAGTATTGAGTTAGTTGGTTTGTCTGGAGTCAGATAAGCCATCTGGGCCGTTGTATTCAAGCTGGCACCCAGGAATGTCATTTTGTGTGGGCACTAGTTTGGATTTCTTTTCGTTTACTGTGTACCCTAGGCAACTTAGGTGTTTTACAAACGCCAGATGTTGCAAGAGAATGTCCTTGCTTTCTGCTTGGACGAGGCAGTCCAGGTATGGGTATATTTGAATTCCTCTGTCTGCAGTAGGCAATTACTGGTGCCAGGCATTTTGTGAAGACCCTGGGCGGAGTAGATCAGCCAAAGGGCAGTGCAGAGAATTGGCAATGGGTTGAACCTGCAATGAAATGGAGGTATCTTCTGCAATTTTGTCTGATAGGGATATGCAGGTATGCCTCACTGAGGTCCAACGTTACTAGCCAAGCCTTCGTGCCCAACATGGGAAGAAGCTTCTATAGTGTTAGCATCTTGAATTTGGGTACCTGCAAGTAGGTGTTTAGAATTGAAAGGTCCAGGATGGGTCTCCATGCATTGTCCTTTCTGGGGACTAGAAAGAGCCTTGAGTAAAATCCCTGGCCTTGCTCCTGTGTAGGTACCAGCTGAATGGCTCATGTCCATGAGAGCTGTAATTTGTTTTTGTGCCTCTGCCCATTGATTTTGTGGCAGGCTTGGCATTCCTTTTATCCTTGGCAAGGTATGGAAATGGAATCTGTATCCTTGTGAGATGTCTAGGACCAATTTGTCCTTTGATGATGATACGCCAGTTGTCTGCAAGAAGTGCTAATTTTCCTCCCAAGGGAGCTGCCAAGAGAGCTTTGCTTGGCAGTTTGAGGTTTAAGTCATTGTGTTCGTCTTCTAGTAGTTTGGGGCCTGTCTTCTCCTCCCTTGTGTTTCAGTGCCCCATTGGCGAGGTTTGTAAGGGATTTGTGCATGTCCTCTGCCCCTTGGGCATCTGTATTTACCCCTCTGTGGTCCGTCAGAAGCTGGAAAGGACCAATTTTTTGTTGGCCAATTTCTTCTGAAGTGTGGGGGTTGTACCTGTAAGAAATCTTTGACCGTCTGCATAGATTTTGCCTTATCCTCCATTTTCTTTAAAACCTCTTCTGCTTTAACCCCAAATAAGACATCCTGCTGTAAGGGTACATCTAATAACATTGCTTTAACATTATCAGGCAGAGTTTGTTCCTTTAACCAAGCATGCCTACGTATAACAGACCCAGTAACAGCTGCTCTGCAGGAAGCTTCCAAGGAATCAAATCCACGCTGTAAAGTATGTTTGCCCACCTGATCAGCTGCATGCAACAGATCCCGCATTTCCTTGAATTCAGACTGAGGGTGCGTGCTCATCTTTTGTTTTAATTGAGACATTAGGAATTGCTGATATTTCAGCATGTGAAATTGACAATTTAGTGCTCTCAGAGTAGCTGAGGTGTAAACCTTCTTCCCCCACCTACCTAGGGCTCTGGAGTCCCTTTCAGAGGGTACAGGATCTTTAGCCATAGAAGCCTTAGCCCCTTTGGGACCCTGGGAGGTAGCCTCTGGGTCAGCAACAGGGCTTTTTGTAAAGGAATTTCTGCGAGTCAGGCACTCTGGTTTGACTGGATTCTAAGTAAACATCATCCACAATGTCTAAAACTGGAGGGATAGCAAATGGTCTGTGCTGGGGGAGTAAAATAAACTTGCAAAATCTTTTCTTTGAGTCGTAGTAGTCCTGACCTTCCCAGTGGAAATGTTCCCTCATGGTATGTAAGGTTTCCCCAAAGGAATAGTCTTCAGGGGGAGAAGCTGAGGAAACGGAATCTTCGGCATCAGAATCTTCATAAGGGGGAAAGGAGTAATCCTGCTCCTCTGAGGAAATAGACACGATCAGAGGAGGCATAATCCTCTTGTCTAGGCCTTTTGTCTGGGGGGGGGGGGGGGGGTTTGGGAACCCCTGATCAAAGAAATCAAATCTTCAGCCATTTTAAGCATCTGTTTTCTTAGGCATGGGGCCTTGTACTGGAGACTGATGTGCAGTCTTTTTTGGTTTGAGTGTCTTAAGCTTAGCATAAGATTTTATGGTGAGAGTAGTCTGTCTGAAGACACCTTCTGTGACAGAAGGTGTTTCCACAGCATCGGCTTCTTCTGCAATGTCGTCGGTAGGGCCTAAAGAAAAAGGCTGCGTCGGCCTAGTACCCTCTGCTTGAGAATCCGAAGTGGTCTGGGGTTCCAATTCTGCGGTCGCCAGGGGCTGCATAGGCGCCTCACTGAAAACCGGAGAACTGGCGACCAGCCCAGCCGAGGCCTCGGAGTCTAGCTTGAATCTAGGCTGCCTGTCTATCTTTGCGTTTATGCACGCCGGTAGTAGTTTGCTCCGACGGCATGTTGCAATTAAATTTCCAACCGAAGTAATGTCGTGCAAAATCAAAACGTCACTGTCGGTTTTGTGCTAGGTTCAATAAGCGAACTATAACCAGTGACGTCGTGGTCTGGGCCTAGGCAAGGTATACAATAGGAATGAAAGTCCTTATGAGGCATTTGCTTCCCATAAGAAATGCAATTAACTTTTTCTGACATCGGACTGAGGCAAGAAAAGGTTCCACAAAGTACAGTTTTGTACCTACCATAAATGTAGATGTTCGAAGATCCACATTGCTGCAGTCCTTACATATGGGTAGTCTGCTGTCCTCGGTCGGCCCGAATACCAAAGTATTAGGCTGACGTCGGTCAAGGCGCTTAAGACGGACATCAGGGCGTCAGGGTACAAATGTGCATGACAGACGTCATATCCTCAGTCTTTTCTTGCCCCAGATGTCAGAAGGCCCTAAAAAGAAAGGCCAAAACCAAAAGACAGCAAAAAACAACCAACCACCCCTGCACTAATCCTATTTACAATATTTACAATATTCACAACCCAAACCACACCACCGCCTCTAACTACAGAGGGGAAGGAGGGAGGGTAAATTGGACTGCAGCAATGTGGATCTTCGAACATCTACATTTATGGTAGGTACAAAACTGTACTATGTTCTTCATCTCACATTGCTGCAGTCCTTACATATGGGTAGAATCCCAAAGCAGAGTTAAGGGAGAATGGCAAAACTATAAAGCATTAGGAGCTGCCAAAATGCCCTGTAAAATTGCAGTGGCAAAACCAGCCCTAGATTTAGAGTAAAGTGGAAGGTGGTAATGCTTAGAGAAAGTATGCACTGAACTCCAAGTAGCTGCCTCCAAAATACCTTTAGTAGCCACCCCCCCTTAAAAAAGCTGTAGAAGTGGCAGTAGCCCTAGTGGAATGAGGCCTAATCCCAGCTGGAATCTCCTTACCATGATGGGAATAACAGAAAGCAATACAAAAACCAATCCACTTAGAAATAGTTTGTTTTGAAACAGGCTTGCCCTGAGAACCCAAAGCAAATGAAACAAATACCTGCTGAGACTGCCTGAACCCTTTAGTTCTGCTCAAATAATATCGCAACTGCCTGTGTATATCCAAAGTGTGCAAAATCTTTTCCCCTTTATTTTGGGGGTTTGCATAAAAAGTAGGCAAATGAATAGTTTGGTTTAAAGCCACACTAGAAACTACTTTAGGCATAAAGGAAGGATTAGTACGCAAAGATACTCTATCCTTATGGAAAATTAAGAAAGGCTCAACCGCCATAAGGGCCTGTAATTCAGAAACCCTTCTCGCAGAGGTAATGGCCAACAAAAAAGCAGTCTTCCATGATAAATATTTCAACTCTGCAGTAGCTGCAGGCTCAAAAGGTTGTAGAGTGAGTTTCTCCAACACAAAATTGAGATTCCCAAGCAGGAGTAGGAGCTCTACGTGGGGGTCTTGTATTCTTTGCCCCTCTAAGGAATTGCTTAAACAAAGGATGAGAAAACAATGGTGGGTCACAGTCATGGTGAGCAGAAATTGCTGCAGCATGAACCTTAATAGAGGAGAAGGACAAACCTTTGTCCAGTAACTCAGTAAGATATTGAAGAGCCACACTTAAATTAGGCTTAGAAACATCAAATTCCTTTGCTGTACTCCAAAATAAAAATCTCCTCCATTTATCTGAGTACACTTTCCTTGTACTAGGCCTTCTGGCCTCCAAAATAACATTCAAAACTTGCTGTGGAAGCGGAGACCCTCCAGGGTTTAAAACAGAATATGCCAGGCTGTTAGATGTAGAGAGTGAAGTTTGACATTGAGTAAATGACTGTTCTGAGACAGCAGGTGTGGAATCGAAGGCAAAGGCCATGGAGGCTCCCGTACCAGACTTCAGTAATGGGTACCAGTGCTGTCGAGGCCAATCTGGAGCTATTAAAATCATCTTTGGCTTGTCCTGTCTGACCTTCAGGAGTACCTTTGGGAGGAGAGGCAGAGGTGGAAAGGCATACACATGAAGATTGCTCCAATTGAATGAGAGAGCATCCACTTTCCAGGCTGTGGGATGAAACCTTTTTGTGCAAAACTTTGGCAGCTGGTAGTTTAGTGGAGAAGCGAACAGATCTATGTCTGGAGTTCCCCATAACACTGTCAATTTCTGAAATACATGAGGATCCAATTTCCACTCGTGGGGATCCATAATTTGTCTGCTCAACACATCTGCTAAGGAGTTCTGTGCTCCGGCAGAAACCTTGCCTGAAGATTTAGCTGTAAACTGAGAGCAGTCTCCCACAAAATCATTGCTTGTCTGCATAGAGGATAAGAATGCTTCCCGTTGCTTGTTGATGTACCACATGACAGTTGTGTTGTCTGTTAGAACCAACACCTGCCCTGGAAGAAGTAAATCCTTGAAAGCTATTAATGCAAATTGGACTGCTAACATCTCCTTCAAGTTGATATGTAGATGTTGAAGTCTGGCAGGCCACGTGTCTTGTACCCACTTTCCATTTAGATGAGCTCCCCAAGCTTTGTCTGAGGCATCTGTCGTTAGAATCTGACTCGCCTCTGGCCGGGTCACAGAGAGTCCCTTGTTTAGGTGACATTCCTGAGCCCACCACAAAAATTCCTTTCAATGCAAGGTATTATCTGAATGACAGTGTCCATATCTTGGCAGTGCTGTGTCCATACATTTTTGAGATACCATTGTAGCTTCCTCATATGCAGTTTGGCATTGGGAAGCACCAGAATACAAGATGCCATGAACCCCAAGGCTTGAAGGACTGTCCTTGCAGTCAGCCTGGACTGATGAGACAATTGATGGAAGTAAAGAGAAAGATTCTTTTGTTTGTCCGGGGTCAAAAAGGCCATCTGGGATGCTGTATTCAGTCTCACACCCAGAAAGCACATGTCCTGAGAGGGTACTAGACTGGACTTTATTTCGTTCACAGAATACCCCAGGCATCTTAGCACTGCTATCACATACTGTAAATGATGAAGAAGTTCGTCCTTTCCTTGGGCCAGAATAAGGCAAGCGTCCAAATAAGGATAGATCTGTATTTCTCTTAGCCTGAAGAAAGCTATCACTGGAGCCAGAACCTTTGTGAACACTCTGGGCGCAGTAGATAAGCCAAAGGGCAATGCAGAGAGCTGATAATGAGAAGTCCCAGCCCGAAAACGCAGATACTTTCTGCAACTGAGCCTGATAGGAACATGAAGGTAAGCCTCCTTGAGATCCAGAGTCACCATCCAGTGATCTTTGCCCAGCAGAGGTAAAAGCTGTTGTAACGTCAACATTTTGAACTTGGGAATGTCCAGATATGTGTTGAGGATAGATAAATCCAAGATTGGTCTCCACGTGTTCCCTTTCTTTGGTACTAGGAACAGGCGAGAATAAAATCCTAGGCCCACTTCTGGCAGAGGGACCGGTTGTATGGCCCTTATTTGAAGTAGCAGAGAAATTTGTTTGTGAGCCTCTAGTCTTTGCTGAGGAGGAACGTCCGGCATGCCTCTGAAAGGAGGCAAGGTATGGAAATAAAACTTGTAACCTCGGTGTATGATATCCAATACCCATTTGTCTTGGGTAATCAAATTCCAATTTTCCTTGAAGAGTGCCAACCTTCCTCCCAAAGGAGCTGCCAGGCAAGAAGGATCTGGCAGCTGAAAAGGTAGGTCATTGGGCCTGTTTACGAAAGGACTGGCCCCTACCCTCACCAAGATTGTGCAGGTGAACTCCCTGTTCTAGGTCTGAAAGAACTCTGAGCTCTGCCCCTACCACGTCTAGATCTACCCCTAGACTGAGAATCATAAGAAGGATACGTCCACCCCTTAGCAGGCCAATTCCTACTAAACTTTGGAGGCTGTACTTGCAAAAAATCTTTAACAGCCTGCATGGACTTAGCCTTGTCTTCCATTTTCTTCAAGACTGACTCCACAGGTGAACCAAACACATCAGACTGTAAAGGAGCATCCAAAATCCTTGTCTTAACATGGTCAGATAAATTCTGATCCCTCAGCCATGCGTGCCTGCGAAGAACTGAACCAGTGGCAGCCACCCTAGACGAGGCCTGTACCACATCAAAACCACATTGTAAAGAATGCTTACCCACCTGCTCTGAAACATGCACCAAATCTTGTAATTCTTTACACTCAATGCCTTCCGCCAGAGCATCCACCTTAGACTTCAATTGAGAAAGAAGATAGTTTTGATATTTCAACATATGAAACTGGCAATTCAAAGCCCTCATAGCTAGGGTAGAAGAAGTATAGACTTTCTTTCCCCATCTATCCAAAGCTCTGGCCTCTATCTGGAGGAACCGGATTTTTTACAACAGAGGCCTTGACACCCTTAGGTCCCTGACTAACAGTTTCTGGGTCCGCCCTAGGACTCTTATAAAGATATTTATGAGCCTCAGGCACCCTGTAATACCTATCCGGTTTAACAGGAGCAGGAGGCAGAGAATCAGGATTAAGTGAAGCCTCTGCAAACATCTTCCACAACATCCAGAACAGGAGGTATAGCCAAGGGCCTATGCTGGGGTAAAAGCAAAAATTCCCTAAGCCTTTTCCTGGAATCAGAGAAGTCCTGACCTTCCCACTTAAAATGTTCCCTCATGGAATGAAGAGTCTCTGAAAAAGAAAAATCCTCTGGAGGAGAAGCAGAAGGAGTCGAATCTGCATCAGAATCAGAATAAGGAGAGTACTCCTGCAAGTCTTCAGCCGAAGACTCAGAAACATCCGAAACCTGCTCAAAACGCCCCAACTCTGGCTCCACCCTAGGCCTCTTATCAGGAGGGGGCAAAGAACCTCTAATCAGAGTAATCAAATCTTCTGCCATTTTAAGCATGTGCTTCTTGGGCACAGACCCTGCTGCACTAGGAGTGACACCAACAGAAGCTAAACCTGGCCTGCCTCTGGGAGAAGCCTTGGAAACAGAAGGAGGGCGCCTAACCACCCTAGGAAGGGAGGGGAGTACAGTAACTTGGGAAGCCCCTTCAGCCTGACCTGCCTCCTGAGAGGCCACATCCTGCAATATCAAAGTCTCCCCCTGGGACTCCAGAGAAGCCTCCGGAACCACCGGTTCCACTGACGCCTCTAAAGAACCGACGTCCGGAACGGACGACTCTTCTTGCCTGGGTTTAACTGCTTTGTCTTTGCGCTTCTTGAAGAAGCGGCGCCGGAGAATCCGGCGGCATATTATAATTGCACCGCTTCCCGAAGACCAGCCTAGCACAATCTAACCTTCGCTTAATAGTGCGCTTATTGAACCTAGCACAAAAGCAACACCCAACAACGTCGTGCTCAGGCCCCAAACAAGGAATACACAAAGAATGATAATCCCTATGCGGTATCTGTTTCCCACAAGAAATACAGTTATTCACTTTTTCTGACATCCGGTAAAACACTGAGGCAAGAAAAAAACAAAATATTCCCCAACGGGGTACTTAGCCAACTTTGATTCGGTCTGAAACTCCGAACTCGAAAAATTTCAGAACACCGAACGGCACTTGCAACGCTGCTTCTGCATCGGACCATGCGGCAAAAAAAGACTGAGGATATGACTTCGGTCATGCGCATTGGTACCCTGACGCCCTGATGTCAGTCTTAAGCGCCTTGACCGACGTCAGCCTAATACTTTGGTATTTGGGCCGACAGAGGACAGCGGACTACCCATATGTAAGGACTGCAGCAATGTGAGATGAAGAACATCGGGGTACTTAGCCTGGAAGACTTCGGACTGAAATTCTATTCGAAAGTCTCAGGTGTCGGCCGACCGGCACTTGCGAACTGCTTCTGCTTTGAGCACCGCGCGGCAAGAAAGACTTTAGAAAATGGCATTGGATGCCTCTTGTATACCCCTGGCGCACTGACGTCAGGGAAGAAGCAACAGCAACAGACGCCAGACCAAGACTTTGGAATTGGGGCCGACTGCGGGACCGCCTGACGACAGGATAACCCAAGTGTGAGGACTGCAGCAGGGTAACACGATGAACATCCTTATTCATACAGTCGGGTTTAGGGAGGACAGACTGAAGTGAAGCAGTAACCCTTTTTGTTGTGTGATGAGATCCGCTTGGTGTGGCAGTCTGTAGTACTTGCCAAGGAACCCATGCTGTCTTGGACAAAAGGGAATCACTAGTAAGTTTGGATCTTTAGAACTCTTGGAAAGAAAGGTAGTGGACGGAAGACTGCGATGAACTTCTGTCCACTGAAAATTCAAAGCATCTTTCCCCCAAGCGGAGAGGCAGGAATCTCTGGTGCAAAATGTCTGAAGCTGTATGTTGGTCTTTGAAGCAAACTGATCTGATAAGCCCCACTGTGAAGGATGTACTGGAAAACAAGTCTGTTCAGGATTCATTCACGAAGGTGCTCCAAGGACCTGCTTAGAGAGTCAGTCAATACAAACAACGTCCTGCAATGGGACAAGTATGGCTGTAAGCAGCATGTTTTTCTGGGTGGCAAGGTCTCAGGGCTTTGTGCCATCTGCACAATTGGTAAGGTCTCGTCTCTCCTTGTTTACCTACCACATTACTGTTGTATTATCTGAACACTGGTAAGGTTCCTGGTTTCCAGAGACATGAAAAGACCTGAAGAGCCTGGATCAGGGTCCTCATTTCCTACTTGATGTGTTATTAAAGTAGCATTGGCTGCCATCTGCCCTGTATTCACTGGGTACCTGTCCAGTCCCCCTATGCCTCACTAAAGATGTGTGCATTTCCTGAACTGGGCTGGAGAAGTGAAGGGAAGCTCTGGGATGAGTTTCACTTTATCCATATGCCACAAGAGCCCATATGCCACAAGAGCTTCCATTTGTGACAGTAAGAGGAATCAGTGTACAGAGGGGGCAAGTGTGAAGACCAAACTGTTTTCATGT
The DNA here is from genome assembly GCF_019279795.1 of Protopterus annectens. Lineage (NCBI taxonomy): Eukaryota > Metazoa > Chordata > Ceratodontiformes > Protopteridae > Protopterus > Protopterus annectens. Next base: position 1,142,472,525 of record NC_056739.1, read on the forward strand.
AGCATTGTATTTTCCTCATATGCAGTCTGGCTAGGGAGAGCACTGGGATAGTAGCTGCCGTGAATCTCAGTCCTTAGGATCTCCCTTGCTGAGCACTGGCTGAAAAGGAAATGTTGCAAGTAGTTTATAAGGCTCTGCACCACCAAGCTAAGTAGTCTGCACATGTATCTAGGTTCTGAGAGTACTAGAGGAAATATTTTGCAGCTGACTGCGAACCTCAACTGAGACAAGAAGAGGGTGAACTGGAGATGCTGCTGGATATTTTGTGGTGAAGTAGCTTGGATTAACAGGTTGTTTAAAGAGGGAAAAATCTTAAGTTCCCCGGCTAGCAGAAGGTGATTTATTACTGCCAGACACATTGGGAAAGCACAAAAGGCAAAGCAGTAAAATTGATAGTGAAATAAGAGTACAACACCCAAGGAACCTTCTGCAATGGGTCCAAATTAGTATTTGGAGGCAAGCATTCTTTAGATCTAGGGATACTTAAAAAGCCTGGGGCAGAATGAAGGGTAACAGTGTGAAGTGAGCATTTTGAAAGCTAGCACTTTTAAGGTGTTTACTAAACAGAGTTATGCTGTATGGGTTCTCCACTTTCTCTTTTCTTAGCACTAAGGAAAAGTCTGGAATAAAAACCCTTCCCATAAATTCTTCTGGTACAAAAACTCTTCCCAAAAATTCTTCTGGTACCAGTAGTATTGCACCCACAGTTCCTGTAAAATAGGTGGGGAGCAGATGAATACAACTGTGAATTTGGGGGTATGCCACATGGAAGGAGAATATGTATCAATGATATGGCATAAAAAGAAGTTATGTACTCACCATAACGTTGCATGTGAGTTGTTCCATCTCACCTTCATTCTTCACTGATGGTTCGGAGCTGATCCTCAGCTCAGACACAGCCGACTAGCTACTGGAAAACTTTGAGCTTGCTAGAGACCCAATCCCTTATCCCAAAATGCACTGCTGGAATTACCTCAGATCTTGTTTGCTGCGTAGCATAGAGAGATACAATAATTATTCTGCCTAGAATGAAGACACATTGAGAAACCAGGATGAAGACAGCCTCCAGGTCAACTGCCAGCCAGGAGGGGGAAGGAGGGAGGGACGAGAGAATGAAGGCAAGATGAACAACTCACATGGAACGTTATGGTGAGTACATAACTTCTTTATGTGAAGTTGTTCAATCACACCATTCATTCTTCACTGATGGGTAGCGTCCCCAGCACTCTAACCTTGGGTGGCTCACGGAAGTACACTCTTCAGAACCAGAGCGCCAAATGAAGCCCTCTCCCTGGATGCCTTATCCACTTTGTAGTGAGTTAACAAAAGGGTGAGGTTTAGTCCATGTGGCTGCCGCACAGATGTTGTCCACGGGTAATTTGGCTTGAAAAGCTGAAGAGGTAGAAAAGTACAGTTCTGTACCTACCATAAATGTAGATGTCAAGTGTATTCACTGTTACAGTCATTACTCTTGGGTTATCCTGGTAGCAGGCTACCTGCAGTCGGCCTGAATTCCAAAGTCATGGTCTGGCGTCGGTTGCTGTCGCCTCTTCCCTGACGTCAGTGCGCCAGGGGTATAAAAGATGCAGCAGACGCCATTTTCTTCAGTTTTTGCCCTAGATGTCAGGTGCCCCCAAAAGGGTAGGCTAAAAAAATACTGATCATAAAAAGCATGCACATAACCATCTATAAGCAAATACACCACATAGGTTGTATAGAAAAGAGAAGTACAGATAAGTCCCAGCAATGAAAAGGGGGATGGAGGGAGGGTAACCTGGACTGCAACAGTGAATACAACTCCAACATCTACTTTTATGGTAGGTACAAAACTGTACTATGTTCATAGTGTTTCACTGTTGCAGTCATTACTCTTGGGTTGAATCCAAAAGCTGAGGTTGTGTGGCTAGGCCTAAGTAGAATTAGGAGTGGCTATGAAGCCCTGCAGATCTGCAGTGGCAAAGCCTGCTGTGGATTTAGAGTAAAGAGGTAAGTGGTAGCGCTTTGTAAAAGTGTGCACTGAAGTCCAGGTTGCAGCCTCCAAAATGTCCTTGGTTGGTACTCCTCCGAGAAAGGCTGCTGAAGTGGCTGTTGCTCTGGTAGAATGTGGCCTAATGCCCTTAGGCACTGATTTGCCATGTTGTGAATACAGAAACGAATGCAGTGGCCTAGCCATTTTGAAATAGTCTGCTTTGAAATAGTCTTTCCTTGTGATCCTGCAGCATATGCCACTAAGAGTTGCTCAGTCTTTCTGAAAGCTTTAGTTTTGTCCAAGTAAAAGCGTAGCTGTGTGTATGTCCAATGAATGCAGAAGTCTCTCCCCCTTATTCTGCGGGTTTGGATAAAAGGTAGGCAAATGTATAGTTTGGTTAAGAGCCACACTTGACACTACCTTAGGCATAAATGTAGGGTTTGTACTTAGAAAAACCCTGTCCGGATGGAAAATAAAAGGTTCCACAGCCATTAGTGCCTGTAACTCACTCTTCTTGCTGAAGTAATTGCTAGGAGAAGAGCTGTTTTCCATAAGTATTTTATCTCAGCCTTATTGGCTGGCTCAAAAGGAGGCAGTGTGAGTTTTTTCAAGACAAAATTGAGGTCCCATGCAGGTATTGGTGCTCTCCTTGGAGATCTTATGTTTTTGGCCCCTCTGACATACTGCCTTAGCAGTGGATGAGAAATAGGTGGTTCCGTATTGTAGTGAGCTGAAATGGCAGAGGCATGGATCTTAATTGATGAGGATAGGCCTTTGTCCAGCATCAGTTAGGTATTGTAAAATCTGAGGAATATTTGGTACAAGCGTGTCAATTCCCTGTGCCTGGTTCCAAGCACTGAATCTCTTCCTTTTTTCTGCATAAGATTTTCTGGTGCTGGGCCTCCTGGCCTACAAAATAACATCCATAACTGCTTTAGAGAGAGGTGTGTTCTGAAAGTTTACATGATCAGCCATGCAGCCAGACTTAGGGTTCTGAGTTGGCTGTGTAGGATCAGATTGTTTTGTTGGGTCAGCAAATTAGGAATATGAGGCAATGTCCAGGCTGGGCCTGGAGACCAGCTCTTTAGGACTGGGTACCAGTGCTGGTGTGGCCAGTCTGGGACAATCCTTTTTGGCTTCTCTTGTCTGACCTTTAGGAGTACCTTGGGGGAGGACAGGCAGAGGAGGGAAGGCATATACTGTGAGGGCTTTCCAGCTGAATGGAAGGGCGTCCACTTTCCATGCTTGTGATGCGTCCGAGTGCAGAATTTCTGTAGCTGGCAGTTGAGGGGAAGCAAATAGATCTATGTCTGGGCATCCCCATTTCCCTGTTATCATGCTGAAGATTTGTGAATCTAGTTTCCACTAGTGAGGATCCATGAGGTTTCTACTTAGTTCGTCTGCCAAAGTATTTTTCTGGAATTGTGCTTGCAGGTGCACTTGATAAGTCAATGCTGTGTTCCACAAAGTCATGGTTTGTCTGCAGAGGGGGGGGGGGGTAGGAATGTGTGCCTCCTTGCTTGTTTATGTACCACATGACTGTAGTGTTGTCAGTCTATCAGCAGTTGTCCTGGATGAAGTAGGTCCTTGAAGGCTGTCAAGGGCATTCTGCACAGCTAGCATCTCTTTTTGATTGATATGAAGATGCATTTGGCTTGTGGGCCATGTGCCCTGAATACATTTTCCTGCCATGTGTGCCCCCCAGGCATAGTCTGATGCATCTGTTAGTGCCTGCCTGGCTGTGGGTAAAGTGAATGGCTGCCCCTTGTTGTGGTGACAGGCCTGAGCCCACCATTGAAACTCCTGTTGCAGGCAGGGAATGAGTAATTAATGTTTTCAGACTGTGGCAATGTTGAGTCCAAACACTTTTTAGATACCATTGTAGTCTCCTCATATGCAGTCTTGCACATGGAATTTGTAGAATGCAGGAAGCCATGTAGCCCAGAGCCTGCAGAATTTTTCTTGCAGGTAACTGAGCCTTTGTTGCCATGATTTGGAAGCAAGTCAGTTGCCTTTGGAGTGAGAAGCCATCTGGGCAGTTGTATTTAAGCTTGCACCCAGGAATATAAACTCGAGAGGGTACTAGTTTTGATTTCTTTTCGTTTACTGTGTAGCTTAGAATAATTAGTACACTTTTTACGAACGCCAGATGCTTTAGAATGTCTTTGGTCTCTGCTTGAATAAGGCAGTCCAAGTAGGGATATATTTGAATTCCTCTGTCTGCAAAAAGCAATTACTGGTGCCAGGCATTTTGTGAAGACTTTGGGTGCAGTAGATAAGCCAAAGGGCAGTGCAGAGAATTGGTAGTGCATTGTGCCAGCTATGAATCTGAAGCATCTTCTGCAAGATTGTCTGACTGGTACAGGCAGGTATGCCTCTGAGGTCCAAAGTTACAAGCCAAGCCTTGGTGCCCAACATGGGCAAAAGTTGCTGCAGAGTCAACATTTTGAATTTTGGAACGTCCAGAAAAGTATTTAGAATAGACAGGTCCAGAATTGTTCTCCAGGCTTTGTCCTTTCTTGGCACTAAGAAAAGTCTTGAGTAAAATCCTTGTCCCTGCTCTTGTTGTGGCACTGGCTGAATAGCCCTCATGTCCATGAGAGATTAAATTTGTTTTTGTGCCTCTGCCCATTGATCGTGTGGCAGGTCTGGCATACCTTTTGCCTTTGGAAGGGTGTGAAAGTGGAACCTGTAGCCCTGAGAGACTATATTTAAGACCCATTTGTCCTGGGTGATCCTGTGCCAGTTGTGGAAAAAGTGCTAGCTTTCCCCCCAAGGGTGCTGCCAAAAGGTAAGTGCTTGGCATTGGCAGAGGGAAGTCATTGGGACTGTTTCCTATAAAGCTGTGATTTGTCTTCACTTTTGGAGGTAGAATCACCCCATTGTTTGGGCCTGTATGGAGCCCTGGGGCTCTTGCCTGCCTCTAGGGCATCTAAATCTGACTCTGTGGCCTGACGCTGGGAAAGGACCAATTCTTAGGCCAGTTCCTGCTAAATCTGGGTGGCTGTACCTGTAAGAAATCCTTTACTGTCTGCATAGATTTAGCTTTATCCTCCATTTTCTTTAACACCTCTTCTGCCTTAACACCGAACAAAGTAACACAGAGCAAAGTATAATGCTGTAATGGAGCATCCAATAATTTTGCCTCAACATGATCAGGCAGATTCTGTTTTAACCACGCATGCCTTATAATAACAGAACCTGTAACAGCAGCCCTGCACGAGGGCCTCCAGTGAATCAACCACATTGTAAAGTATGTTTTCCCATTTGTTCAGCTGCATGAAATAAATCCTGCAAATCTTTGTTCTCAGAACATTCAGAATTTGTCAAAATTTTTGTTTTAACAAAGACATTAAATATTGCTGATATTTGAGCATGTGAAATTGACAATTTAAAGTCCTTACAGCCAAGGTAGCAGAAGTGTAGACTTTCCACCCCCATCTGTCCAGAGTCCTGGAATCTGAGGGAACAGGGTTTTTAGCAGTAGCAGCCTTCAACCCCTTTGGGACCCTGTGAGATAGTTTCTGGATCTGCAGCAGGGTTTTTATATAGAAATTTATGGGAATCTGGGACCCTGTAGGATCTGCAGCAGGGTTTTTATATAGAAATTTATGGGAATCTGGGACCCTGTAGTATCTGTCCGGCTTAACAGGTGCAGGAGGTAATGAATCTGGAGACAGGTCGGACTCTGAAAATACATCCATGTCTAAAACGGGAGGAATTGCAAGAGGTCTGTGCTGAGGTAGTAAAAGAAAGTCTCTAAGCCTTTTCTTAGAATCTGAATAATCTTTGCTCTCCCAGTGGAAATGCTCCCTCATGGTATGCAGGGTTTCCCCAAAAGAATAATCCTCAGGAGGAGAGGCTGAAGGAATAGAATCTTCAGCATCAGAATCCTCATAGGGAGGAATAGAATAACCCTGTTCTGAAGAGGAATCAAAAGAAATGGAAACCTGATCAGAGGAATCCTATTCAGCATCTTGCCTAGGCCTCTTATCAAGAGGGGGATGGGAACTCCTGATCAAAGTAATTAGGTCTTCGGCCATTTTGAGCATCTGTTTCTTAAGCATAGAGGTCTGTCCTGGAGAATGCTGTACTCGTTTCCTCGTCTTTAAAACTGTTTTAGACTTTGTCTTCGATGCTGAAGTAGGCTTGATATAAAAGTTATGTAGGTCTGAAGACACCCTCAGAAGCAGATGCCTGCTAAGCGGCCCCGCACCCATCTGAGGGATTAGTTTCCTAAGGGCCAATACCTTGAGTATCCAGAAGTCTAGTTGTCTCCACGTGGGAGTCTGAAGCGGCCTGTGGCTCTGAGGTAGCGGAAGTCAGGGGCTGCGAAAGCGCCTCTGAGCACCGGTGACTGGCCTGGAAGAGGCTTCATAGTCTGTTTTGGACCTCGGATGCCCGTCCTTTTCTTTATCCTTGTGCTTTTTATGAATTCCGGTTGGTTGTTCCGACGGCATTATATAGTTAAACCTTCGGCCAAAGTAATGGAAAGCAAAATCGTACAGACGCTTTATTGTGCGTCGGTTAAATCTAGCACAAAACCGACAACTAGCTATGTTGTGGTCAGGGCCTAAGCAAGGAATACAGAAAGAATGAAAACCCTTATGAGGTATTTGCTTCCCACAAGAAATACAATTGTTAACTTTTTATGACATCGGCCAGGAGCAAGAAAAAAGTTCCCCCAACGGGGTACTTAGCTTTATTGAAGACTTTGGATTTGAAATTCAATTTTGAAAATCTCAGGAGTCTGCCGACCGGCACTTGCGAACTGATTTTGCTTCGGGCACCGCGCGGCAAAAAAGACTTAAGAAAATGGGGTCTGCTGCATCTTTTATAGCCCTGGCACACTGTCAGGGAAGAGGAGACAACAACCGACACCGGACCAGGACTTTGGAATTCAGGCCGACTGTGGGTAGCCTGCTAGCAGGATAACCCAAGAGTATTGACTGCAAAAGTGAAACACAAACATCTGCTCTGGTCGAATGAGCCTTCACCTTACTTGGCAAGGGCATGTTATGACAAGAATAGGTGTAAGTGATAAAAAGCATACAATCAGCCACTTAAGTTGTTTTGGCAACTGGTTTACCTTTCCTGGCCTCAGAAAGAGACAAAAAGCTAATCTGATTTCCTAATCTCTTTTGTTCTGTCTAAAATCTAAGTTGTCTGTGAACAGAGTTTGTGCAACACATATTCCAATTTGTTGGTGTGATTAGGGAAGAAAACTGGCAACTAAATGACTTGATTGATTTTAATTTCTGAACATACTTTAGGCAAAGGATGGGTTTGTCCTGAGAGATATTCTGTCAGCATGAAAGACCATATAAAGAGGCTTGACTGATAGGGCTTGGAGCTCTGACACTATACAGGCTGAAGTGATGGCTACTAGGAAGATAAGTTTTCCAAGATAGAAATTTTAGCTCACAAGATGATGCAGGCTCAAAAGGAGGAAGAATGATGCGAAAACATAACATTCAAATTCTAGGGAGAATAAGGAGTCTTCACTGGAGGCCTCATGTGAAAGGAACCTTTTAGAAAAACTTTAGACAGTTGGTGAGCCATAATATTCAATCCATCGATCCCTAGATGGAAATTAGATATAGCAGCTAGCTGTACTCACACCGTAGCAGCCGCTGCTCCTTTGTTGAAAATTTCTGTCAAGAATTGCAAAAGAATGGCGCTTGGTAAGGGTCAATATTATGGGAGGAAGCCCAAATGGAAAATCTCTTCCACTTACGACGATACAATTTTCTAGTGGAAGGTTTATGGAAAGCCAACAAAACTTGACTAGTGTCATGGGAAAGATGCAGCCTGGCTATGCAGGGAATTGGAGCAGTGAAGCTGTTAGCTTCAGTGTCTGCAATGATGGATGAAGATCCCCAATGATGGATGAAGATCCCGACAGATGTGTCAATAAGTCCAGAACTGGGTTTAGGATCCATAGGTCTTTCAGAATGCGATTGTAAAGAAACAGAAACCAACTCTGCAGAGGCCAATGAGGGCCTATAAGGATGATTGTCCATCCCAGCGACTTTGCTTTCTGTTAAAATCTGGGTATCAGAGGAATTGGGGGGAAATGCGTAGAGATGACCTGGGGGCCAATCGTGGACAAGACCATCCCTCGGGAACTGACCTGGCGGGGGAATCGGGGCAAAATAGCTTCGGCATTTGTTGTTAATATGACTGGCAAATAGGTCGTAGGAAGGCTGGCGCAGTTGGCGGAAAATGAGGGACCATTCGTGGGGCAATAAAATTACCCTGCTCAGTTTGTCCACTATGACGTTGGATTTGCCCAGGATGTGCATTGCTAAAAGAAAGTGCTAGGATGACTGTGCACTGCCATACTCGGAGCTTCTTGGCAAAGGAGGTAAGACTTGGTCCCGCCCTGCTTATTTAAGTACCAGACCACTGACTGGTTGTCTGTATTGCAATTGTCCCTAGAGGAAGAGAGTCCTGAAAGTATTGCAACGCTAGAAGTACTGCTCTCATCTCCAGGATATTGATATGCAGATATGATTCTTGATCTGTCCATGTGCCTTGGGCAGTCTTTCCCTGAAAATGCCCCCCCCCCCACCCCACACACACACACTATCAGGGAAGCATCTGTGGTCAGTGGCAATTGGAGGGGGTAGCACGAAGGGATGTCCTACTGTGACAGACGTCAACCACCACTGAAGATCCTTCTTGCAGGAATTAGTTATCAGGACCGTGTGCTTCACTGGAAGTTCTTGGTAAGACCACTGTGTGAATAGGAGCCATTGAAGGATCCTCATATGCATCCTTGCAAACAGGATTGCCAAGATTGCTGCTGCCATCAATCCTAGTACTTTCAATACCTCTGCAGCTGGTGCTCTGTTCTTTGATACCAAGGACATGACGTATTGGCAAAGAATACAAACCCTTTCTGATGGCAGACAGAGCGGTGGTTGACCTGTCTAATTCTGTCCCTATAAAAATGATATGCTGCGATGGCAACAAGGCAGACTTTTCGAAGTTGACTGTAATGCCTAGCCGATTGCAGTGCGTCAGAGTAGCCTCTCTCGCTTGAAGAAGTTGATGCCTGGTGATGGAGGTAAGGACCCAATCGTCCAAGTACGGAAAACACCTGGAATCCTAGACGCCTCAGGTGAGCTGTGACTACTGCCATGCACTTGAACACTCTGGGGGCTGTAGTGAGACCAAAGGGCAGAGCTCGGAACGGATATGATTGGCTCCCAGCCGGAAACGTAGGTGATCCCTGGATGGTCTGGCCATCTTTATATGGTAGTACGCCATCCTAGAGATCGATAGAGCACATCCAATTGTCATTCCCTGAGAGAGGAAGTACGGACTGTAGTGTGACCATTCGGAACTTCACTTTCCTCACAAATTGGTAGAGTCTGCCGAGATCCTAAATGGTCCTCCAGTCCCCTATTTTCTTTGGAACCATAAAGAATCTTGAGTAAGTTCCAAATCCTGTTTGGTCTGCCGTGACTGGCTGGATGACTTTCTAGCAATCGGCATACCTCTATTGTTGCTTGCTCCCTGTGACTGGGTGGAACGTCCAAGATTTTTGACTGGGAAGGGCTGGGTGGAGAAAGGTATGAAATACCCTCTGGAAATGATACTTTGTACCCAATTGTCGTTTATGTCTAGCCAAGCTTCTGGGTACAATGACAAGTGACCCCCGACTGTCTCCAGAGTAGGGAAGCCGGGCCTCCATTCAGGAGTGCTGGTAGGACTGACCAGAGAAGTGGTCACCCTGGTGTTGCAGACCCTCTCTGCCGTGAGGGTGGCATCTTCCATTGTAACCCCCTCCTCTGCCGCTGGAGGGGGCCTCTCCACGTGCGTCTTGAAAGGCTCCATGGGCTTTCCGGAACCACATCTTTCCTCCCCTCTGACCTTTAGGAAAGGGTCGAGTGGGGGCGGAAAAACAGACTCAGACGGCAGACTGTCTTTCCTTCTTGTTCATACCTGGTCAAAGTCTCCTTCACCTTTGGCCCAAACAAGGATGAGCCGTCAAACGGGGTATTCGTACAGTAAGACTTGAAGGATTCCGCAAAGTTTTGCATCCAGGCATGCCTACGAAGAGAAATTCCTGTACCTGCAGCTCTACCTGAACCATCAGCTGCATAATAGTTGCACGGACGAGCTAACTACTGAATTAAGGGCAACAAGCTGGGTAGCAACTGGATACACTCGTAACTACAGCACCCTGAACAGCATCTCCCAACTCCTTAAGATCTCTCTGCAGTCTGGTTAAATGGGTCAAGTAGTTCAGTGATCCGAGTGAGAAAGTCACTGAACTAAAAGTACAGTTTTGTACCTACCATAAATGTAGATGTTCGAGGATCCACATTGCTGCAGTCCTAACACTTGGGTAGTCCGCTGTCCCTCGGTCGGCCCGAATATCAGAGTATAAGGCTGACGTCAGTCAAGGCGCATTTGACTGACATCAGAACGTCAGGGTACAAATGCGCATGACCGACGTCATATCCTCAGTCTTTTCTTGCCCCAGATGTCAGAAGGCCCTAAAAAGAAAGGTCAAAAACCCATAGACCACAACAAAACAACCAACTAGCCTAACACCAAAAATATGTATAATATATACAAAATGCCATATACCTCAGATGGATAACCCAACCCACACAACCACCTCAAACAGCAGAGGGGAAGGAGGGAGGGTAAATTGGACTGCAGCAATGTGGATCCTCGAACATCTACATTTATGGTAGGTACAAAACTGTACTATGTTCTTCATTCCACATTGCTGCAGTCCTAACACTTGGGTAGAATCCCAAAGCAGAGGTAAGGGAGGATGGCTAAATTATAATGAAGCAGGAGCTGCCAAAATGCCCTGCAACACAGCAGTGGCAAAACCAGCCCTGGATTTAGAGTGCAATGGAAGGTGGTAATGTCTAGAGAAGGTATGCACTGAACTCCAAGTGGCTGCCTCCAAAATATCCTTAGTAGCCACCCCCCTTAAAAAGGCTGTTGAAGTGGCAGTAGCCCTAGTGGAATGAGGTTTAATCCCAGCTGGAATCTCTTTGCCATGATGGGAATAACAGAAGGCAATGCAAAATCCAATCCACTTAGAAATAGTTTGTTTTGACACTGGCTTGCCCTGAGAGCACAAAGCAAAAGAAACTAATAACTGCTGAGATTGTCTGAACCCTTTAGTTCTGTCCAAATAATATCGCAACTGCCTGTGTACATCTAAAGTGTGCAAAATCTTTTCCCCTTTAGTTTGGGGATTTGCATAAAAGGTAGGCAAATGAATAGTTTGGTTTAAAGCCACACTAGAAACCACTTTAGGCATAAAGGAAGGATTAGTACGTAAAGATACCCTATCCTTGTGGAAAATTAAGAAAGGCTCAACTGCCATAAGGGCCTGCAATTCAGAAACCCTTCTTGCAGAGGTAATGGCCAACAAAAAAGCAGTTTTCCATGACAAATATTTCAACTCAGCAGTAGCTGCAGGCTCAAAAGGTTGTAGAGTGAGTTTCTCCAACACAAAATTGAGATCCCAAGCAGGAGTAGGAGCTCTTCGTGGGGTCTTATATTCTTTGCCCCTCTAAGAAATTGCTTGAATAAAGGATGAGAAAACAAAGGTGGGTCACAATCGTAGTGAGCTGAAATTGCAGCAGCATGAATCTTAACAGAAGAGAAGGACAAACCCTTGTCCAATAACTCAGTAAGATATTGAAGAGCCACACTTAAATCAGGCTCAGAAACATCCAAATCCTTAGCTGTACTCCAAAATAAAAATCTCTTCCATTTATCCGCGTACACTTTCCTTGTACTAGGCCTCCTGGCTTCCAAAATCACCTTCAAAACTTGTTGTGGAAGTTGAGACCCTTTATGGTTTAAAACAGAATATGCCATGTTGTTAGGTGAAGAGAGTGAAGTTTGACATTGAGCAAATGACTGTCCTCCTGGGACAACAGATGTGGAATCAAAGGCAAAGGCCATGGAGGCTTCCGTACCAGACTTCTCAGTAGTGGGTACCAGTGCTGTCGAGGCCAATCTGGAGCTATCAAAATCATCCTTGGCTTGTCCTGTCTGACCTTCAGAAGTACCTTTGGGAGGAGAGGCAGAGGTGGAAAGGCATACACATGAAGATTTTTCCAACTGAAAGAAAGAGCATCCACTTTCCAGGCTGTGGGATGAAACCGCTTTGTGCAAAACTTTGGCAGCTGGTGGTTTAGTGGAGAAGCGAACAGATCTATGTCTGGAGTTCCCCAGGACACTGTCAATTTCTGAAATACATGAAGATCCAGTTTCCACTCGTGGGGATCCATGATTTGTCTGCTTAACACGTCTGCTAAGGAGTTCTGTGCTCCCGGCAGAAACCTTGCCTGAAGATTTAGTTGTAAACTGAGAGCAGTCTCCCACAAAATCATTGCTTGCCTGCTTAGAGGATAAGAATGTGTTCCCCCTTGCTTGTTGATGTACCACATGACAGTTGTGTTGTCTGTTAGAATCAACACCTGCCGTGGAAGAAGTAAATCCTTGAAAGCTATTAATGCAAACTGGACTGCTAACATCTCCTTCATGTTGATATGTAGATGTTGTAGTCTGGCAGGCCACTTGTCTTGTATCCACTTTCCATTTAGATGAGCTCCCCAAGCTATGTCTGAGGCATCTGTTGTTAAAATCTGACTCGCCTCTGGCCGGGTCACAGAGAGTCCCTTGTTTAGGTGACATTCCTGAGCCCACCACAAAAATTCCTTTTGAATGCAAGGTATTATTTGAATGACAGTGTCCAGATCCTGGCAGTGCTGTGTCCATACATTTTTGAGATACCATTGTAGCTTCCTCGTATGCAGTTTGGCATTGGGAAGCACTAGAATACAAGATGCCATGAACCCTAAGGCTTGAAGGACTGTCCTTGCAGTCAGCCCGGACTGATGAGATAGCTGAAGGAAGTAAAGGGATAGATTCTTTTGTTTGTCCGGGGTTAAAAAGGCCATCTGGGATGCTGTATTCAGTCTCACACCCAGAAAGCACATGTCTTGAGAAGGTACTAAACTGGACTTTATTTCGTTCACAGAATACCCCAGGCATCTTAGCACTGCTATCACATATTCCAAATGATGAAGAAGCTCTTCCCTTCCTTGAGCCAGAATCAGACAGTCGTCCAAATAAGGATAGATCTGTATTCCTTTTAGCCTGAAGAAGGCTATCACTGGAGCCAGAACTTTCGTGAATACTCTGGGCGCAGTAGATAAGCCAAAGGGCAATGCAGAGAACTGATAGTGAGAAGTCCCAGCTCGAAAACGCAGATACTTCCTGCACTTTAGTCTGATAGGAACATGAAGGTAAGCCTCCTTGAGATCCAAAGTTACCATCCAATGATCTTTGCCCAGCAGAGGTAAAAGCTGCTGCAACGTCAACATTTTGAACTTGGGAATGTAAGTATTGAGGACAGATAAATCCAAAATTGGTCTCCACGTGTTCCCCTTCTTTGGGACTAGGAACAGGCGAGAATAAAATCCTAGGCCCCTTTCTGGCATAGGAACCAGCTGTATGGCCCCTATTTGGAGTAACAGTGAAATTTGCTTGAGAGCCTCTATTCTTTGTTGAGGAGGAATGTCTGGCATGCCTTTGAAAGGAGGCAAGGTATGGAAATAAAACCTGTAACCGTGATATATGATATCCAGTACCCATTTGTCTTGGGTAATCAAACTCCAATTTTCTTTGAAAAGTGCCAACCTTCCTCCCAAAGGTGCTGCCAGGTGAGAAGATTCTGGCAGCTGAAAAGGTAGGTCATTGGGTCTGTTTACGAAAGGACTGACCCCTGCCTTCACTTGCAGACTGTGCAGGAGAACTACCTATTCTAGGCCTGAAAGAGCCCTGACCTCTGCCCCTGCCACGTCTAGATCTACCCCTAGACTGGGAATCATAAGAAGAATACGTCCACCCTTTAGTAGGCCAATTTCTACTAAACTTTGGAGGCCGAACCTGCAAAAAATCTTTAACAGTCTGCATAGACTTAGCCTTGTCCTCCATTTTCTTTAAAACTGCCTCAACAGGAGAACCAAACAGGACATCCGATTGCAAAGGGGCATCCAAAATCCTAGTTTTAACATGGTCAGATAAATTTTGATCCCTCAGCCAGGCATGCCTGCGAAGAACTGACCCAGTGGCAGCCACCCTAGACGAGGCCTGTACAGCATCAAAACCACATTGCAAAGAATGCTTACCCACCTGTTCAGAAACATGCACTAAATCTTGTAACTCTTTACAGTCAATACCTTCCGCCAGAGCATCAACTTTAGATTTCAACTGAGAAAGGAGATAATTTTGATACTTCAACATGTGAAACTGGCAATTCAAAGCTCTCATGGCTAGAGTGGAAGAAGTATAAACTTTCTTTCCCCATCTATCCAAGGTCCTGGCCTCTTTATCTGCAGGAACCGGATTCTTGACAACAGAAGCCTTAACACCCTTAGGCCCCTGGCTAACAGTTTCTGGGTCTGCCCTAGGACTCTTAAAAAGATATTTATTAGCTGCAGGCACCCTGTAATACCTATCTGGTTTAACAGGAGCAGGAGGCAAAGAATCAGGATTAAGAGAAGCCTCTGCAAACACATCTTCCACCACATTCAGAACAGGAGGTATAGCTAAAGGCCTATGCTGGGGTAAAAACAAAAATTCCCTAAGCCTTTTCCTGGAATCAGAGAAATCCTGACCTTCCCTAAGCCTTTTCCTGGAATCAGAGAAATCCTGACCTTCCCATTTAAAATGCTCTCTCATGGAGTGAAGGGTCTCTGAAAAAGAAAAATCCTCAGGAGGAGAAGCAGAAGGAGTAGAATCATCCACATCAGAATCAGAATAATGAGAATACTCCTGCAAGTCTTCAGCCGAAGACTCAGACACATCCGAAGCCTGCTCATAATCCCCCAACACAGGTTCCATCCTAGGCCTCTTTTCAGGCGGGGGCATAGAGCCTCTAATTAAAGTAATTAAATCCTCTGCCATTTTAAGCATGTGCTTCTTGGGCACAGCACCTGAAGAACTGGGAGTGACGCCCACAGAAGCTGAACTAGACCTGCCTCTAGGAGAAGCCTTGGAAGCAGAAAGAGAGGGCCTAGACCCCTTAGGAAGGGAGGGGAGTACAGTCACTTGGGAAGCCCCTACAGCCTGCCCTGCCTCCTGGGAGGCCACATCCTGTAAAATCAAAGTTTCTCCCTGGGACTCCAGAGAGGCCTCCGTCGGAACCACCGGTTCCACTGACACCTCTAAAGAACTGACGTCCGGTTCGGACGACTCCTCTAACCTAGCTTTAACTGCCTTGTCCTTGCGCTTCTTAGAGGAAGCCGGCGTCGGAGCATCAGACGGCATTTTGTAATTACACCGCTTCCCAAAGACCAACCTTGCACAATCCAACCTCCGCTTTATAGAGCGTTTATTAAACCTAGCACAAAAGCGGCATCCAACGTCGTGCTCAGGTCCTAAACAAGGTATACACAAATTATGGTAATCCCTATGCGGTATCTGTTTCCCACAAGAAATACAGTTATTCACTTTCTCTGACATCCGGTAAACCACTGAGGCAAGAAAAAACCAAAATATTCCCCAACGGGGTACTTAACCAACTCTGACTTCGGTCTGAAACTCCGAATTCGAAAAATTTCAGAACGCCGAACGGCACTTGCAACACTGCTTCTGCATCGGACCATGCGGCAAAAAAGACTGAGGATATGACGTCTGTCATGCGCATTTGTACCCTGACGTTCTGATGTCAGTCAAATGCGCCTTGACCGACGTCAGCCTTATACTCTGATATTCGGGCCGACCGAGGGACAGCGGACTACCCAAGTGTTAGGACTGCAGCAATGTGGAATGAAGAACATCATGAGTTTCCCATATCTATCCATGATCCTAGATTCTCTGTTAGGATGGATAGACAAGCAAGTCTCATTTCCTTTTTGGTGGATGCCGCCACAACCGTGGCATCAACAGGGACTCCCTTGGTCAAAAAGGACTTATCTACAGGGGCAGAAATATACTTGTTAGGCCTCCTAGGGACAGGTTCCATAGATTCTGGTGACTCCAACGCCCTATGAGACAAGATCCATAAGCTCATCGTAGGGCGGACACCCCCAAGAGGTGGATGGTTGAGACCCAAACGCCTTCAGGATAACAGACTCGTCCTCAGTAGGGCTCTTGGGGACTGCCAATCACCCTTCTGCCTAAGAATTTCAAGAATCTCCGCAAAGATGTCCTCAATGGGGAATCTAGGGGAACCTTATGATTCATCCAAGTCTGTGCCTGATGTTAGAGACTCCTGTGGGGGAGTCTAAATGCCTCCGCTTGCATAATCTCTTCCAGGGGACTTCTTCAGGGAGAACTTCTGGAGAGGTCTCAAGAGCAGGGAGTGCCCTGTGGGGCTACCTGAGGCTCTGGGTCTAAGCTTGGGATGACCGGAGGAAACAAACTGACAAGCACTTTAGGGGAGGAAAAGGCCAGACCTTGCCTCAAAGCTTTGAATGCACAACGGCTCCAATGAGTTAACTGATCAGGAGGAGCCATGATCCCCTCCCGCACCGTAGCAGTGGGCTCAGAGCCCAAGGTAGGAGCAGAGATGACCCGAGCCGAAGCCCCGAGAGGAAGAGTCGGCACCAAGCCAGTGAGACTATCCTCCCCGGACCCGATCAGAGAGTGCCGGCTCCTAGAGTCCCTGGTCAGTGTCGAGGACATCTGAGCAGATTGAGCAGACGACACTGGATCAGGTGTCAGCTCCAAGGGATCCAAAATCAGGTCGGCCTCCTCGGGCTCCAAAACTCCAGTATGGCTCAGAGGAGGAGCAGACAATTCAGGAGCAATGGTCTTTGGCTCCGACGGGGTTGGGTCTGAGCAGACAGCAATTTAGCTAGGCCTGGTGCCTTTAAAGAGTTGTTGAACCAGCCAGTCCATATCCAGATCGGACAGGCTGACCGATGACCTGGAGGACTGAATAGATTGAGTCGACTGGAGAAGTAGAGGGAGGTTTTTCGGCAACCGGTTCCAGAGCAGTGTCCCGGGTCTGAAAAGAACAGACCGTCGGCTCCGAAGTCAGTGGAGCCAAAGTCAACACTTTCCAACTTTTTCCATCTTTTTGTCCTGGATTCAGAGGAAGATTTGGACGATTTGCTGGCCCCATCCTGGTCAGACAATGCCTCTGAGAAAGGGTGTTTAATACCACTGTCAATTAACTTCCTCTTTCTTTCTGCAAGCACTCTAGTAGAAAAGGAGTGGCAGATACTACAGGACTCCTGCAGGTGCACCTCACCTAAACAGCACACACACTGCACATGGGCATCCGTAACTGACATTTTGTCCAGTCTGGGCACTTTTTGAACCCAGACATGGGATGCTTTTCCTTTTCTTTAGGCATACTACCTGAAAAACAATTCACAATATCAAACCACACTATTTAACTGTTAACTACAAAAAGCAATGCAAAAGGACAGCACAAAACAGCTCAAAAGCTAGTGAGAGTAATCCAATATCAAAAAGCCCAAAAAGGCAACTCTATTCTAACAAAGAAAGGGCCCAAGGCCAACAGGCCGAAGGCAATCAGATTTACTGGGAAAAGGGGGGAAAAAAACAAATAATCTGCTAAACTAGATAATACTATATAAATATAATAGTAGAAAGATATAAAAATTCAATAGAAAAACTTGCTGAAAGTTGAAAATTCCCACATAGGTACGTACCAGAAAGTAAGAGGGGAAGGAGGGAGGGTAACCTGGACTGCAGCAGTGTATACACCAACATCTACATTTATGGTAGGTACAAAACTGTACTATGTTCTGTTACACTGCTGCAGTCATTACACTTGGGTAGAATCCCAAAGCTGAGGTTGGGTGGCAGGTTCTATAAGGTATTAGGGGTGGCTATAAGGCCCTGCAGCACAGCAGTGGCGAAGCCAGCTCTGGATTTAGAGTATAAAGGCAGATGGTAATGCTTGGTGAAGGTACGCACAGAACTCCATGTTGCTGCTTCCAAAATATCCTTGGTAGGTACTCAGAGGTAGGCAGTTGAAGTGGCTGTTGCCCTGGTGGAGTGAGATCTAATTGCTGCTAGGTACAGGTTTCCCATGGTGTGTATAGCAGAAACGTATACAATGTCCTATCCATTTTGAAATAGTCTGTTTTGAAATGGCTTTTCCCTGTGCTCCTGCAGCATATGTTACCAATAATATTTCCTGAAAGCTTTGGTTTTGTCCAAGTACAAGTGCAACTGCCTGTGAATGTCCGAAGAATGCAGTAGTCTCTCCCCTTTATTCTGTGGTTTTGGATAAAAAGTTGATAAGTGAATAGTTTGGTTTAAAGCCACACTTGATACCACCTTTGGCATAAACGTAGGGTTATTTCTAAGGCAACCCTGTCCTGGTGGAAAATGAGGAAAGGTTCCACCGCCATTAGTGCCTGTAATTCTGAAACTCTTCGTGCTGATGTTATTGCCAAGAGCAGAGCAGTTTTCGAAGAGATATATTTTAATTCTGCTGTGTTAGCTGGCTCAAAAGGGAGGTAAAGTTAATTTTTCCAAAACAAAGTTGAGGTCTCAAGTTGGAGTAGCTGCTATATGGGGTGGTCTTATGTTTTTAGCCCCTCTGAGGTACTGTTTTAGCAAAGGATTAGAAAAAGTTGGTGGATCCGTAATTAGCAGATATGGCAGAGGCGTGGATCTTGGATGAAAAGGACAGGCCTTTGTCCAGCATCTCAGTTAAATATTATAGTATCTGTGGAATGTTTGGGACAAGAGGGTCAAGGCTGTGAGCCTGGTTCCAGGCACAGAATCTCTTCCATTTATCCTAATAGGCTTTCCTGGTACTAGGCCTTCTGGCCTCTAGAATGACATCCATAACAGCTTTGGAGAGAGAGGCATTGCTTGCTTGACTAAGGAATCTTCCATGCAGCTAGGTTTAAGGTCTTTAGCTGGCTGTGAAGCATCTGATTGTTGTGCTGAGTCAGCAGATGTGTGATATGAGGCAAAATCCAGGGTGGCTCTTGTGCAAAGTTCAAGATTGGGTACCAGTGCTGGCGTGGTCAGTCTGGTGCAATCAGGATCATCTTTGGCTCTTCTTGCCTGGCTTTTACGAGTACCTTTGGAAGGAGAGGTACTGGTGGGAAAGCGTATACTTGTTTTTCCAGCTGAGGGCATCCACTTTCCATGCTTGTGGATGGTAACTCCTTGTGCAAAATTTGTGTAGCTGGCAGTTCATTGGGGATGCAAACAGATCTATGTCCGGGCTCCACCATATTTGTGTTATCATTCGGAATATTTGTTGATTCAATTCCAATTCGTGGGGATCCATGATGTTTCTGCTAAAGTAGTCTGCCAGTGTGTTTTTCTCTCCTGGCAGGAATTGCACTTGCAGATGAACTTGATAGTTTAGAGCTGTGTTCCACAAGGTCATGGCTTGTCTGCAGAGGGTGTAGGCGTGAGTGCCCCCTTGCTTGTTTATGTGCCATATAACTGTTGTCTGTCTTTAGTAATAGTTGTCCGGGATGCAGCAGGTCCTTGAAAGCTGTAAGGGCATTTTGTACAACTAGCATCTCTTTTTGATTGATGTGAAGATGCCTTTCTTCTGCGGGCCACTTGCCCTGAATACATTTTCCTGCCATGTGTTCTCCCCAGGTGTAATCCGATGCATCTGTTGTCAGGGTTTGCCTGGCTGTGGGTTGAGTAAAAGGCTGCCCCTGGTTGAGGTGACAAGCTTGAGCCCAACATCGAAACTCCTGTTGAAGGCAAGGAATTAGTGGTATCACTGTTTACAAACTTTGACAGTGTTGAGACCATACACTCTTTAGGTACCATTGCAGTTTCTTCAAATGCAGTCTGGCATATGGAATTAGTATGTAAGATGCCATGTAACCCAAGGCCTGCAGAATTTTTCTTGCAGGGAGTTAGGTCTTTGTTGCCATCAATTGAAAGTACTGAGTCAGTTGTCCTTGCTCGTCTGGCGTGAGATAAGCCATCTGGGCCGGTGTTCAAGCTGGCACCCAGGAATATTATCTCTTGAGGGCACTAGTTTTGATTTCTTTTAGTTTACGGCGTACCCCAAGCAAACTTTTTTACAAACGCCAGATGCTTTAGAAGAATGTCCTTGCTCTGCTTGAATCAGGCAGTCGTCCAGGTACGGATAAATTTGAATTCCTTTCTGTCTGCAAAATGCAATTACTGGTGCCAGGCACTTTGTGAAGACCCTGGGCACAGTAGATGAGCCAAAGGGCAGTCAGAGAATTGATAGTGCATTGAACCAGCTATGAATCTGGGGTATCTTCTGCAGTTTTGTCGGATAGGGACATGCAGGTATGCCTCCTTGAGGTCCAAGGTCACGAGCCAAGCTTTCTTGCCCAGCATGGGAAGAAGCTGCTGTAGTGTCAACATTTTGACTTTAGAAACATCCAGGCAAGTGTTTAAAGAAAGATCCAGAATGGGCCTCCAGGCTTTGTCCTTTCTGGGAACCAGAAAGAGTAAAATCCTTGTCCTTGCTCCTGTGGTGGTACCCTTTGAATAACTCTCATGTCCATGAGTGCTGTAATTTGTTTTTGAGCCTCTGCCCATTGGTTTGGTGGCAGATTTGGCATTCCTTTTAACCTTGGCAGAGTGTGAAAGTGGAACCTGTAACCTTGAAATACAATTTTGAGAACCCGTTTGTCTTTGGTGATCCAATGCCAATTGTAATAGAAAGGTGCCAGTTTTCCTCCCAAGGCGGCTGCCAAGAGAGCTGTTTTGGCAGCTGTAGTAATAAGTCATTGAGGCTGCTTTTTATATGGTTGGGGCCTGTCTTCCCCTTCTTTCTGGCCTGGTGCACCCCACTGACTAGGCCTGTAAGGACCTTGTGGTTGACTTCTACTTCTTGGTCATCTGTATCTGCCCCTTTGAGGTCCAACTGGAAAGGACCAATTCTTTGTTGGCCAATTTCTGTTAATCGAGGAGGCTGAACCTGTAAGAAATCCTTCACAGTTTGCATAGATTTTGCCTTATCCTCAATTTTCTTTAATACCTCTTCTGCCTTAACTCCAAATAACACATGCTGCTAAGGTGCATCCAATAATTTTGCTTTAACATGATCTGGTAACGTATGTTCTTTTAACCAAGCATGTCTTCTAATGACAGAGCCTGTAACTGCTGCTCTACAGGAAGCCTCTAAAGAATCAAAGCCACATTGCAAAGTATGTTTTCCCACTTGTTCAGCTGCATGCAATAAATCATGCATGTCTTTAAAATTAGGAGGATCTGAATCTGGAAGCATTTTTTGTTTCAACTGAGACATCAGAAATTGCTGATATTTTAGTATGTGAAACTGGCAATTTAAAGTTCTCATTGCTAAAGTTGGATGTATATACTTTCTTTCCCCATCTGTCTAATGCTCTGGAATCTGTCAGAGGGAACTGGATTTTTTGCTGAGGAGGCCTTAATCCCTTTGGGTCCCTGAGAAATAGTTTCAGGGTCAGCAACAGGGCTTTTATACAGAAATTTGTGCGAGTCAGGGACTCTGTAGTATCTGTCAAGTTTAACTGGGGCTGGAGGTAAGGAATCAGGATTTAAGCTGGATTCAGTATACACATCATCCACAATATCAAACACTGGCGGAATAGCAAGGGGTCTGTGTTGAGGTAGTCTGAGCCTTTTCTTGGATTCTGAGTAATCCTAGCCTTCTCAATGGAAATGCTCCCTCGTGGTATGCAAGGTAAAGAATAACCTAGGTCTGAGGATGAATCTGAAGAAATGGACACCTGGTGGGATGTCAGTCTCCATCCTGTCTAGACCTTGGAGGGGGGTGGGATCCCCTGATCAAAGTGATAAGGTCTACGGCCATTTTGAGCATTTGTTTCTTAGGCATGGAGGCCTGTCCTGGAGAATGCTGCATTTGTTCTTTGTTTTTAAAGGAGGCTTAGACTTAGCAGAGGGTTTAATGCTTAACCGAGTAGGTCTGAAAATACCCTCTGAAGCTGCGGGTTGCTCAGCTACTCGATCCCTCTGAAGGGTTAGTTTCGGTAGGCTGAAAAACTTGTGCATCCGAAGGCTCGGCCATCTCCACGTGGGAGTCGGAGGCAGCCTGCAGTTCTGCAGAAGCGGTAGTCAGGGGCTGCAAAAGCGCCTCGCTGAAAACCGGAGAACCGGCGACTGGCCTAGAAGAAGCTTCGTTGTCAGTTTTGGGCCTCTGATGCCTATCCTGGTCTTTGCGCTTTTTAAGTGTTCCGGTCATCGGAAGTTCCGACAGCATGGTGTAATTGAATTTTCTGCCAAAATAATGTCGGGCAAAACCAGACATTTAATAGTGCGCTTGTTAAACCTAGCACAAAACCGACAACCAGTGACGTCGTGATCTGGGCCTAGACATGGGATACAATAGGAATGGAAATCCTTATGAGGTATTTGCTTCCCACAAGAAATACAGTTAACTTTTACTGACATCGGTCTGAGGCAAGAAAAAGTTTCCCCAACAGGGGTACTTAGCTTTGTAGAAGACTTCGGTTCTGGATTCGGAATGATCTCAGGAGTCAGCCGACCAGCACTTGCTAACTGCTTTTGCTTCGGGCACCGCGTGGCAAGAAAGACTGGAGAAAATGGCATCTGCTCCATCTTGTATACCCCTGTCGCACTGACGTCAGGGAGGAGGCGACAGCAACAGACGCCAGACCAAGACTTTGGAACTCAAGCCGACTGGGGAACCGCCTGACAGCAGGAATACCCAAGGGTAACGACTGCAGCAGTGTAACACGATTAACATCACACGTGCCGCGGCAAAGTAGATCTGTGGTAATTCCTGCAGTGCATTGTGGGATAAGGGGTTGGGTTTCAAGCTATTGGAAAACTTTGAGCTTGCTAGTCGGCAGTGTCGGAGCCAAGGATCGGCTCCGAACCCATCAGTGAAGAATGAACGGCGAGACTGAACTTCACATCAGTTTTTTTTTATGAGTGTAAGAACCCATCTGTTTGTAGCAATCTTTTTCCCAGGTGGAGAGGTCTGTGTCAGTCTTTTTGAGAGGAGCAGGGTAGGGGCCAGGAGAAAGGAAGCAGTACACAGTCAGATAAGTCTTCCAGATAGTGGGGGTAACCTCATCTGGGAGACCTCAGAGGTTTATACGGAATTTTTTCTGGGAGCCTTCTTGTGTTTAAGGCTAGGCCTGGTGGCCCTTCTGGCAAAAATAGGTAGATTTTACTATGCAGTTCCTCTGATTAACAGAAGATGTCTGCAGTACTTCCAAGGTTTAACTGTTTCTTGAAGGGTTTGAAAAAGTTGGCAGCTTGTGTGTGTTAAAAGATGGTCTAAAACAGAATTCACTATTTTGCTTTCAAGGCCTCAGGATAAGGTGGGCTACACAGCCATGCATCCTTGTGTAGTACAAAGCTTGAAGCAGCTGCTCTGGATGAAGCCTCTACAGAATCAGAACCACATTTCACACTTTCACAGACAAGTACTAGGCTAGCTGCCCCTGTGGACCAAATTTAAGCCTGGACAATTTCTGAAAGTGAGAATCAAACCCCATTATGTCCTGTCTGTGACAAACACCTCAACCATTGTGCCAAATCCTGAATAATCTGCACAGATTTGAACCCACACATTCATGAAACATTCACACTGGCCTACTGCTTAACCATTTGAGCTAATGGATGTCGTGGCTAGCCAGATGTTATCCTTACCTAATCAGGCTATACATTTGTTTAGAATCAGTATCCTGCAAATCCACCACTACCTTAAAGAACTAAAAATATATATCAAGTATTTGGTTATCTGAGTTTGTTAATCAATAGCCATTGATGCCAAAAATAAAAGTATAAACCTTTTAATCCTATCCATAGCCCTACTATCCTTGTCTGAAGGAAAATCGTGCCTGGTGTTTTGGGAGTCATAGGCTGGGAATCGGGCAGAAAGAATGGACTGAAAAGAATCCAAAACATCCCAAAATCAAGAGGCATGAGGAATGGGCTATGCCCATTTACAAAAGGCTGCAGTATCTTTTCTCCACCTTTGAGATTTGCCTAGAATCCACTCAAAATGCTTAATCACATTTAAGTTTGTAAAAGGTTTGTCTACTGAAGAATCAGCTGAAATGGAGTCAGCATCCAGGGTGACTTGGTTACAGAGTGCATTTGACAGAAAGCCAAAGAATGGTCAGAATCAGAGCCTCCACTTCTTCAGAAGATGAATCCACAGTAATCTTTCAAGGGATGGGCGAAGGGGTTAAGTGAAGAAAGAAGGCTCCAGAACCAAAACGGCCTTAAATCTTGAGAAATCCATTCTCTCCCTAGAAGAGGAAAAGGGTTGAGAAGCAACAATGTTTAGTTTTCTGATGCGTTTTTTGATGTGACAGTAGTCTGTGCTAAACATGGTGGCTCAGGTCCCTAACGCACCTCCCTTATTTTGCCCAAGACCTCAGGTACACCCTTCTGGGCCCTCCAATATGATGATTCACAGATCATGTGCCTGCAGAATCTTCAGGCATCAAGGCCTCCATACGGGCCCTCCAGGAGGGTTCTCTGGAGAGGGCATGAGAAAGAATTGGATGTACTGTGGGTTCTGAAACCTCAGTGGATATGTACAAGTCAGAAAGCCTAAAGTCTCTACTCTAGGTCTTTTAAGCTTTACCTTAAGTGGAGGAGGCATGTCCATGTCCAGGGAGATTAAACTAGCCAACTTAGAGATGGCCAAGCGTTTAAGGCACTGGGTCAAGTGTCAAGCAAGAGCATATGGGACTGAAGTCTTAAAGGACGACAGATGGAAAAAGTTTATTAGCAGTGTTCCACTCCTAAGCAAGAGAGACGCTGTGTATGCAATCCTTTGCATGGAATTTGCCTACCACACTTATGTATCCCCCTACCTGCATCGAATACTGGTAAGAAAAACACAAAGGTTTCCCAACCTGGCATTTATCTGAACATTCAAAGCAACAGTGCCAACAACGAAATGACAATCAGTCCAATGGATACACAACCCATGCTCCAGCAGGCAGCGATATGGTCCAAGGAAGTATACTTGGACATTTGCCCATATACCCTTACAGTTGTGACTGGATGTCATATATAGTAAAAGTATGATACTTGGAAGGTAAAGCTCTGGTACCCCAGCTGTATCACAGCAGTGATTATCCATGTATTAGGAATATAGCAACAATGACTTGTGTATATGTAAACCACCCACTTTTGAAGTACTGTAAAAGAGAGCGGTATGAACCATTTAAGCAATTCTTGAGGCACAAAGTACGTTTTGTACCTACCATAAATGTAGATGTCCGATAGATATGCAACTGCAGTCCTGACATATGGGTTGTCCTGCCTCAGGCAGCCCTTCGGTCGGCCAGATTCCAAAGTCTGGGTGCGGTGTCGGCCGATGTCGCTCGCTCCCCGACGTCAGTACGGCTGGAGTATAAAGGCATCAGCCGATGCCATCTTCTTCAGTGTTTCTTGACCCAGATGCCAGGTGCCCTCCAAGGAAGGCTAAGTTTTGTGAATGGGAAAAAACAAAGAATTCCAGACATGCAAAAACAGTAATAAACAGATACACCATAACAGATATCCCCAGCTAATAGGAAATAAGGGGGAAATGGACCCAAGGGAAAACAGAGGGGTAGGAGGGAGGGTAAACCTGACTGCAGTTGCATATCTATCGGACATTTACATTTATGGTAGGTACAAAACTGTACTACGTCCTTCAAGAATGCAACTGCAGTCCTGACATATGGGTTGAATACCATAGCCAAGCTGGGGGTGGTAGGACTAAGAGATGGTGTAGCTAGAAGGCCCTGCAGGACTGCCGAAGCAAAGCCTGCTCGGGATCTGGAGTATAATGGCAGGTTGTAGTGTTTGGTAAATGTATGCACGGAGCTCCATGTGGCAGCCTCTAGTATATCTTTTGTAGCCA
The DNA here is from genome assembly GCF_019279795.1 of Protopterus annectens. Taxonomy (NCBI): domain Eukaryota; kingdom Metazoa; phylum Chordata; order Ceratodontiformes; family Protopteridae; genus Protopterus; species Protopterus annectens. The sequence goes on from NC_056739.1 coordinate 1,142,498,339, forward strand.
CTCCTCTTAGAAAAGCGGTGGATGTGGCCATAGCCCTGGTGGAGTGTGGTCTAATATTAGCTGGCACACTTTCCATGGAAAGAGTAACAAAATCTGATGCAGTGTCCAATCCATTTTGAAATAGTTTGGTAACTGCTTTTCCTTGCGCTCCAGCAGCATAGGCTACAAACAGTTGGTCAGATTTCCTGGTGATCTTTGTTCTGTCCAAGTAGTAGTTAGTTGCCTGTGAATGTCCAAAGTATGCAAAAGTTATTCCTATTATTTTGAGGGTTAGGAAAGAAGGTTGGCAGGTGAATTGCTTGATTTAGAGACAGTCTGGATATCACCTTAGGCATGAATGAAGGATTGGTTCTCTGGATATCACCTTAGGCATGAATGAAGGATTGGTTCTCTGGATATCACCTTAGGCATGAATGAAGGATTGGTTCTAAGAGAAACTCTGTCTTGATGAAAAATGAGAAAAGGAGGAACTGCCATGAGGGCCTGCATCTCAGAGACTCTTCTTGCTGAGGTGACTGCCAACAGGAAAGCCGCTTGCCAAGAGAGAAATTGCATTTCTGAAGATGCTGCTGGTTCGAAAGGAGGAAGAATTAATTTTTTTAAGACATAATTGAGGTCCCATGCAGGGATTGGTGGTTTCTTTGGAGGTTTGATGTTCTTTATCCCTCTTAGAAACTGTCTTAGCAAGGGATGCGAGAACACAGGTGGATCACAGTAGTAATGTGCTGATATAGCTGAAGCGTGGATTTTGATGGAAGAGTATGAGAGGCCACTGTGAAACATTTCTGCCAAGTATTCTAAAATCTGAGGTATGTTCATCAGTGATGCATCCTGGTCCTTGTTGACATTCCAGATGCTGAATCTCTTCCATTTGGCCGAATAGGTTTTTCTGGTGGAAGGTCTGCGTGCCTCCAGCAAGATTTCCTGAACTTTTTTGGAGAGGGAGTCATGGGCCACAGTCATGGAACCCTCCAAGCTGTCAGCTTCAAGGTTTGCAGGTTCTGATGAACAGTCCTGTAATTGTGTTGAGTCAGAAGCAGAGGCCATTGAGGCAAGGGCCACAGTTTGGTGTGCATTATGCTGAGTAGCAGTGGATACCAGTGTTGCCTTGGCCAGTCTGGAGCTATCAAGATCCCTCTTGGTTGTTCTGCCTTGATTTTCAGTAACACCTTCGTGATTAAAGGTAGAGGAGGGAATGCATAAATTGTTAGGGCATTCCAGCTGAAGGAAAGCATCCGTTCTCCAGGCTAGAGGATTGTGTATCCTTGTGCAAAACCTTTCCAGGTGATGATTGAGATGAGATGCAAAGAGGTCTATATCCGGTTTCCCCCATGCAGTTATTTGTGAGAATGCGTGGGTGTAGCATCCATTCATGTGGATCCAAGAAGTCTCTGCTCAACCTGCCAGAACATTGTCCTTGCCCGGAACAAACTGGGATTGCAGGTAGATGTTCAGTTTCAGGGACTTTTCCCAAAGAGTCATTGCTAATCTGCAGAGGGGGTAGGAATGAGTGCCCCCTTGTTTGTTTATGTACCATATGACAGTGGTGTTGTCTGTCCGTATTAGCAGATGACCTTGCTGAACAGATTTTCCGAAGGCTTCTATTGCATGCATCACTGCCAACATCTCTTTTTGATTTATGTGTTGATGCATTTCCATGGGAGTCTATTGTCCATGAATGCATCTGCCATCCATATGCGCCCCCCATCCATGATCCGAGGCATCTGTTGTAATAGTTTGACTTGTTGGAGCTTTGCTGAAAGGCATGCCTTCGTTTAAGTGGCTTGCTTGAGCCCACCACAAAAATTCCCTTTGCAGGCATGGTATGAGTGGTATGTCTTCTAGGTTGTGGCTGTGCTGAGACCACAAGCTTTTTAGGTACCATTGTAGCTTTCTCATGTGTAGTCTTGCCAGAGGAATTAGCAGAATGCAAGATGCCATGAACCCCAGGGCCTGCAGGGTCTTCCTTGCGGACAACTGGGTTAGTTTTGCTAGGCCTTTGAAGTAATCTGTCAAATGCTCTCGTTTCTCCTCTGAGAAAAGCCATTCGTAGCTGTGTCCAGTTTTGCTCTTAGAAAGGTAATCTCTTGGGATGGCAGTAGTCTTGATTTTTGCATGTTGACTGTGTATCCCAAAGCCTGCAGCAATTGAATGACATAATCCAAGTGTTTTATCAAGTTTTGTTTGTTGTCTGCTTGTATAAGGCAGTCGTCCAGGTAAGGGTATATTTGAATCCCCTTGAGTCCGCAGTGTGCCACTACTGATGCCAAGCATTTCGTGAATACTCTGGGCGCAGTAGATAAGCCAAATGGCAATGCTGAGAATTGATAGTGCTCTGTTCCTGCAAGAAATCTGAGGTATTTTCTGCAACTGTGTCTGATAGGGACATGCAGGTATGCCTCCTTGAGGTCCAGAGTAACCAGCCAAGACCCCTTGCCCAGCATGGGAAGTTGCTGTAACGTCAGCATCTTGAATTTCGGCACAATGAGAAAAGTGTTTAGAACGGACAAGTCCAGTATAGGCCTCCATTGTTTTTCTTTTCTTGGAACAAGGAACAGTCTTGAGTAAAATCCCTGGCCTTGTTCCTGAGGAACCTTCTCTATTGCTTTTATTTGTAACAGCTTTGAGATTTCTATGAGCGCCTCTACCCTTTGATTTGGTGGCAGGTTTGGCATGCCTTGTCCTGTAGGTAAGGTATGGAAGTGGAACCTGTAACCTCTGTCTATTATGTCCAGAATCCAATTGTCCTTTGTTATAATATGCCAGTTTTTTGAGAAAAGATAATTTTCCGCCTAGAGGTGCTTCTCTTTGAACCATGGTAGGCGGAGTGAAAGTTAAGTCATTGAGATTGTCCCTGTGGTGCAGGTGAACTACCTGCGCCACTTCTCTTAGTGGTTGCCATTGGCGGCCCCGGTAGGAACCTCGGTATTGCCCTCTACCTCGTGGACGCCTGCTCTTTCCCCTTTGAGACTTGTCAGAGTCTAGAAAGGACCAATTCTTTGAAGGCCAATTTCTGCTGAATCTGGGTGGCTGAACCTGGAGAAAATCCTTTACCGTCTGTACTGATTTGGCTTTCTCCTCAATAGACTTCAACACATCCTGAGCATTAGCACCAAAAAGCTTTTGTTTATCCAGAGGTGCGTCCAGAAGCTTCCGGCAGTGGCTGTTCTTTTAACCAAGCATGTCTACGGATAACAGCCCCTGTCATAGCTGCCCTACATGAAGCCTCCAATGCATCATAACCACACTGCAGAAAATGATAGTTAACCTGCTGTGTATTATGAACCAAATCCTGCAATGCCTTTCTATCTATAGGCTCAGGAGCGGCTAGCTTTTTCTGCAAATCCAGCAAAAAATCCTGGTACTGAAACATATGAAAAAGGCAGTTAAGTGACCTCATGGCAAGGGTGGAAGAGGTATAAAACTTCCTTACCCCATCTGTCCAGGGACCTTGCTTCCCTGTCAGCAGGCAGAGGATTTTTGGCTGAGGAGGCAGTCACTCCTTTTGGGCCCTGTGAAATAGTTTCTAAATCCACAGAATGGGCCTTAAAGAGATGCTTGTGAGTGTCAGGGACCCTGTAATATCTGTCTGGCTTGACAGGAGCAGGAGAGAGAGAATCAGGGGAAGCACTGGAGTCCAAGAAATCATCCAGGACATCCAAAACTGGAGGAATAGCTAAAGGTCTGTGCTGGGGTAATTTAAGGAAGGTACGTAGCCTTTTCCTAGAATCTGAAAATTCCTGACCCTGCCACTTAAAATGTTCCCTCATGGAGTGAAGGACTTCAAAGGAAAAATCCTCTGGAGGAGAGGCAGAGGGAATTGATTCCTCAGCATCAGAGTCCTCATAGGCCTGGAAGGATTCTTCTTGGGTATCTGAATGCTCTGAATCCCCAGAGGCTTCATCGAATCCCCAGAGGCTTCATCTGAGGAGAGGTTATCTGCCTGCTCAGTTCTGGGCCTGTTGTCAGCAGGTGGCTGAGAACCTCTGCCTGGGTGACGCTGAGACCCCCTGATAAGAGAAATTAGATCTGCAGCAAGAGACATGATCTGTCTATCAGAAGGGGCCTGAGAAGGTTTAGGATGGGCCTTGGCCTGGCTGGAGGCCTTAGGACGTGCAAAGGCCTTGATGGACATAGATACAGGCGGCCTGGCTGGCCCAGGTGCAGGGGTAACCTTGTCCACAGGGATGGTGTCGGGTAATTCCAGAAAATCAATCACCGGTACCGGTGTAGCCTCCGAGACCGAAGAGAGAGTTAACGCTGTGTAGTCGGCCTGGAGCGGTTGGGTTACCACTTCCGTAGGGACCGAAGCACTCGCGGAGGGCTTAGGCATTGCATCAGTGGAAGACGCGGGCCAAGGATGTCGGTCCCGGTCCTTTCGTTTTTTGGTAGCTTGTGCTGTCGGTTGTTCCGACG